>NW_017729012.1:9851307-9866521 GCF_001723915.1 Gavialis gangeticus | reverse complement strand
GCGCTCTGAGGCCAAGCCAGGGAGAAATTCATCTGAGCGTGTTCTGTTCAGATGTTTCAGAACTGAAATGTTTAACAGGAAAGGCTTGGCTTGGGCTAATTTCCCAACTAAATAGCTTTTTGTAGCTGCTTGGGTTTTGTACTGGCAGCTTGTGATTGCTTTGCTGAGAGGATACTGTTGCTCCCAAAGTGAGGCACTCATTTAATGGTGTCTATTTTAATTCTGTAGTAGCTCTATTTCCCAGTCAGGCTGCACTGTTCCTGCAAGAGTGGTGGTATATCAGGGTGTCCTTGTTTTCCATGGCTCTGCTGAGGACTCTTTGCCCCTTTCTTAACTGTCTTTGTATCCCGTGCAGGAACTCAGTGAGATGATGTACACGGATCGCCCAGACTGGCAGAGCGTGATGCAGTACGTGGCCCAGATCTACAAGTACTTTGAGACCTGAGACCCAGGGCAGAAGGTGGACAGAAGTGGGGAGAGACTGAAGAATGCCACAGAAGCACTCGATCACTTTAAAACCCCTCATTTCTATTCCACAAGCCAGCCAAGGCTCGTAGGTGGAAAGAAAAGCTCTTCCACAGTTTTGATCACATCTGGGACTGCAACCAAATAAAGATCCACTGTCCACCTGCACAAACCAAATCCAGCTGTAAGTGTATTTCTACATGGAAACGGCAACGCATTTTCTGCCAGCTGTGGGATATTTCTGAAGAAGATGCCCTGTGTTAAATAGCGATTGTATCTCAAACCAGCCTCTGCCAGCCGGAGAGCTGCACGGTATGGAAGGACTCCAGTGCATACATAGTCATTGAATGTCTGGACCAAAGCTTGAGAGATGCTGAGAGAGGACGGCTAGTGCAGCAGCTCACCAGATGGCTTCTCTTGCACAGTTACAAACAGATGCTTTGCTGCTCCTGAGTATCGGTGCCCCCACCCAACCTGTTTTATATACCTGTTCCCTGAGACACCGAGACAAACAGACCTGTGCTCACACGCACGGTGTGTGTAGGGCCTTTCACACACACTGCCTCAGACTTAGCTGAGCTTGCAGGGTCTGCAACAGGATCTCTTATTGCCCCAAAGGCTTTCTTGGCTCTGTATTTTCACCAGACAGCCACAGAGCACAAAGGGAACCGCTAGGTGCTATGACTTCATTTTGGGTCCAACAAAAGTAGCTTCTTTTATGATGAGAAAGATAAGCTCGTGGCTTCAGTGAGCAGTCTGGTAGGAAGCTGGAATCCTTTCATCTCTATGGGCTGTGCAGGCCCAGTCTTTTCAGCACTGCTGCCTTGCTGCCTTTATTGCACAAGGCACAGAGGTGACAATTCTGGCATCTGAGCAATGTGGAGATCAGTATTACACCTTTGTCGTGGGTCAGACGGGAGCAGCCACACTGCCTGCATTGAACCTGAGTGCACGGTGTTACTGTGTGCCTACCTGCCACATAGATACACGGTACTTACTGCCAAGGAGTCATGTGTCAGCTTGTGCCCTGTGCAATGAAGCGCAGCCCATTGGACATTAGCAGGTGGTCTGAGCTGAAGTTACAACGCTTGATTGATGAATAGAAATTGCAAGATGCAGCCCCATTCATTAAGCTACAGGAAGTCTAGTCGGCAGCTCTTCTCTGTCATGGAAACCACGGCAAAGCCTCCCGGATCCTGGAGAATAGCATTTTAGCCTGCACACATCCTCCCTCTGCTCACAAAGGCATGCGTGTTTTAATTTGCAGTGTTGAGCATCTCTTTTATTCGAGCCCCAGAAACGGGGAAGCTTCTGTCTCCGGGGCTTGTGAGAAGCCATAGGGAGCCCCGGGCACAAATCTGATCAAACCGGGCCAGACCTCGAGCCTGTGCTTTTGGTGGTAATCTTTCTTAGGGCGGCACGGCTGCTCCAGCTGGTGCTGCTCAAGAATAGTTGTTTGGTGACCACGTGTAACCCTGTGGGCCCATCCTAAGGCTTCGGAAAGCTGCGTGAGGGGAAGGGAGGCTTCTGCCCTACATAGGGAGCAGGGTGTGCTGGTAGGTCCCAAGCCTGCTTGCTTCACTACAGTCTGGTGGAGCAGACACAGGTGCTGTCAGAGGAGTGTTTGCCACTTTCCAAGCCTGCCGAGTACTCTTCCTTCAGCTCGGTCTCCCCTCCGAGTGCTTTGGGCTCCCTCAGACCAGCGAACCTTGTCTTCCTCCTTTCAGAACCCTCCAGCCCTCCTCCTCCTCCTCTCCCCAGTGATGGATACCAGTTCCCCAGCTGGGGGGATATATTTAGAATGGGATTCTTTTCCCCTCGTGTTTATCTTACCATGTTTATCTTCAGCATCTCCCATTTAAGCCCTTAGTCCCATGAGCTCTGTCTGCAAATGGACTCGGTGCTGAGTGCGTTGCTGTATCCAAAGCAGCTTCCAAAGCAATGGAGATGATGGCACAAGCCACCCCAGGGAGAGACAGACCCACTGAGCAATGCATTAGTCTCAGGGGTGGTTTATCAGAGCTTGACCCAGGTGTACAGGCAGCAAAAATGTATCCGACGTCCTCCTCTTCCTGGAATCGACTCGGAGAGCTTGATCCTTGGCAGACCTTGCTGCTTGCATGTGCTGAAGTGCGGCTGTGAGACCGTGCGCATTGGTCCCCCTCCACTTGCTGTCATTCTTTTGAAATCAAGTCACTGCGGGGAGATCAGGAGATTTATTCTATCTAGTACATTCAGCTGAGAAGTCTGAGCTCTAGCCAGGTCTGAAGGTAAGCAGTTAAAGTAATCCTAGGGGCCCGATTTATCTCCTCAGGGCTAAAGGCTTTCAGGTGGGAGGACTTGCAAGGCGGGGAAGACGTTGTTTCCTGCATTTGCTAGGTGTTGTCCTCGCACTGGGGCCCCGCTTTGCAGATTTCTGTCGTGTTGCTGGGACAACAGGATCTGAATCTGGAGTCAGTATGGCTTGCTGGGAGGCAGTGGGAGAGGCCAGGGGCCTTTGAGCTGTGGCAGAAAGAGATTTCAGTGTGTTAAAGGTACTTGTTGTTGTGTCACTCAGTTGCTGGCCTTTGTGTCCTTAATAATGCAGCAAGAATTGCGGGGGTGGATGAGAATGGATATGGCCAGTGGGAGAGGAGGTTGGGCGAGTCTGGTTGACATCTCTCTCCTGAGAGGCGTGAAGCATTGCCAGACCCTGGCTCCAGTCTGCAAGTGTCCTGGCAATAGGGATAGGAAGTGACCCAAGCTGAACTCTTCCCCGGCGGCCTGCAGAAAGCATCTCCAGGCCAGGGCCAGTTGTATCTGCTGGGAGATGCCGATAGCTCAGGCTCCTAGGAAGCGCGCGTGCTCATGTGACACGCTGCACAGGGCCGTCAGCATCTCTTGATCCAAGCTTTATTCTGACATGGCTCTAAGCCGTTGCCCAAAGATCTGTCCCAGCCTTCGAGGTGCTTCAGCTGCTGCAGGTAGCTGCCTCTTTCTTTAAGCCAACCTGCCAGAGAAGTGTCCTTCCCGTCACCCTGTGCCTGTGGGATTCCCTCCCCACAGAAATATTGTAGGTCCAGAATAAAGCAGAGCTCAGACGTGGCCCAGAGACAAGGTTTCTGTAAATAAAAACGTCACTTCAAGTAAGCTACCTTCCAACCCGAGGCCCAGAAATAGAAGATTTTCCCAGGGGAAAGGTGGATGGAAACTCGGCGTCCCAGCGGGCGCTAGCATTGCGGATGGGAAGGCCCAGCACATCTCCCCTTGAAGTCTGACGTTCTGGGATCTAGAAAAGCCCTTTCCGTGGGGCTTTGTGGGGACAGGGGCTGTTGGTTTTACAAGTATTACCTTTGAGTTTTGATTCCCTTTGAGGTTTGCACAGCTGCCACCACGGATCTCGCTTTTCAGAGCCGGGTGATGGTTTCCTGTGCTTCCATTTCTGAATAGCCATGACCAGATACCATGTTTGAACTGCAGAAAGCGCTGCACATTTGACCCTTTGAAAACAAGGCCCTTTTAGGGTGTCTCAACTCAGGCGCCCAGAAATTGAAGCACTCGGGATGACTAGCAGTCTCTGAAAGCCTGGGCTGTGCTGACTGCAGCTTTACAGGTTCAGGGTTACGGGAACCAGGCCTGATAAGATTGGCGAGTGAGGAATGTAAAACATCCTTGAATGACCGTGTACAGAGTGCGCAACGGGGTGTGAGAGGTTTTTCCCAGCAAGAGCGGGGTGTGAACCGCATTGCTCCTCCATGGCTTTGCCTCTTGAAGCTAATACGTCCTTCGCAGAGCAAACACCGGTGAGGCCCACGCATCCTCACGGATGTACTTGTTGCATGCATGCCTATGCATTTAGTCAGCGTTGACAAGACACTAGAGATTCAGGTGAACGCTACACATTGGCTTGGGCTGGGCAGATGAGGAGAGGCGGGGAGACCTGTTGTGAGCAGGTCCCAGGAGGTCGGGGTGAAGGGACCATGCTGTGTGGCTCCCGGGCAGCCGCCGTTGGGGAAGCAGGGAGATGAAGGGTGTGGGACGTGCAGCGTCTTGCTCCCGGAGCTGCCCAAGGTGCAAGTGCTCGCGGCATGTGGGAGGGGAAGGCAGAGGTGAATTGGGAAATCAGGCCGGGCTCTGGGCCTGGCAGGAAGCAGGAGAGGGCTTGTAGTAAAGCTGGCGTGCTGTTTCTGAAACCGTTCAAGAGCTCGAGTGGATGTGAAGGGCGTGAAGGAAGCGGGTAGATGAGGCTGGGCCCATGCGAGAGAGCGGAGGAAGCAGGTCCGTAGGCCAGCAGCACCCGTTGCATGACCCCGCTCTTGGCTGTTTGGCTTCTTGGTCGTTGCCCCCTCTTGCTTTCCTCAGAGCAGCCGTAGGCGTTGGGGTGCCGAAGCGACCGTGCGTGCCTTTGCCAGGCTCCCGCCCCACGTGCTCAAACCCGTGACCCGGGATGTAATATGGAGGGATCGGCGGCAGAATCCGCCCCCTTCATCCGACGCTGCAGCAGCGAAGGTGGAAGGGCAGGCTGTTGGACTGTGAAATGAGCGGCTCGACTTCCCAGACTCCCCCAGTTGCCTCTTACCGAGGCACCTTCCCCCCTTGGACAAGTCGTAGCAGTTTTTGGTTGGGAGGAGGGAGAAGCCAGCCAAGCTCTGCCGCTTGTCTTGGGCCCCTGACAGCTCTTTTTTACATCCTGGAGTGTCACCACGCTGCCGGGTTTCCCAACCAGACAGAAGCAAGCTCCAGACACCTCGGGCTTCTGTGGGCGATTCTGCCTCTGTTGGCCCTGAAAATCTGCCGCTGGCCTCCCCGCGTGCCCTGCCGCCTTCCCTGATCGCAGAAGCAGGAGGGAGGTTCCAGATTTTGGACTTTCTCTGCTCCCGGCACCAGCACTTCTTCCAGGAAACGTCCAGTGAGGTCAGCGCTCTCAGAGCTTTCCTGTGTGTTAGGAAATGTAGGGTCTGTGGAGCATGAGACCACGTTTTCCTGCCAAAAGAGACTTTCATCTGGCAGGGCTCAGGCCACCAAGCATCGTGACGCTTCCCAGACCCAGCAATAACTTCTGCCTCTCTGAACCTCGCTTGCTTTCCACCACTTCTAGCTAGTGCCAGGTAAGCCCAGAGACCCGCGTCTTCACAGAGTCCAGGCTGTAACCCACCCACCATTAACAAGTGTCATAACCAAGGAGCTCTTCCTTTTTAACTTGCACACGTGCCAAGCTTTGCTGGGCCATGCTGAACACAGCACTTTTATTGCTTTATTTTTGTTGGTCTTTGGCCCAGGCTAGAACTTTGCCGAAGACAAAAACCCTCTCTACTCGCCGAGTGAATTTTAGCTCTGTCCGTCGGATACCATCGTTACACCGCAACCTAATTTATACGAAGAGCACATTCAAATGTATATAACTAGGCATTGCCAGGTTTGGACGTGCTAGTACAGATGTATTTAAAGATTAACATTATTAAAGCGTCTGATGCAGAATCTGTGTAATATTTCTAATAAAGCCTTTTTGTTTCTGACGGCGCCCCTTGTTTTTTGCCTTCCTGATGTATTTACAGAGAACGGTCATAGCCCTGCTCCACTGTTGTCTTGCTAAGCCAAGCAAGTCGCATACCCTTAATTTCCTCTCCCATAGTCCCCGTGTTCTCCTAGAAGGCCCTAGTCTGCCCCAGTCGAGGCTGAATTTGTCTTTCTTGAATGTAGGTCACAAAAATGGCACCTGGCATGCCAGATACAGTCTTACGAGGGCCTTGTATAATGCCATTAATATCTCCTGTATGTCTAGAGAGACAGGGCGTGATGCCAGGTGCATCCAAGGATTGCTCTTTCTGTTTTCCTGGTTGCACAGAGTCGGTGGCTTTGTGTCGTCCTGTGACCGGCTGATATGCCCAAGTCCTCCTCCTCTGTCCTTTCCAGGTGGTGTGTTCCAGCTTATAGCAGACACTCTCGTCATTTCATTCCTTACTAACGGAGCCAGTAGACAGGAGGCCTTTGGGGGCCTTGACTGCAGGATGCTGGCCTGCCAAGGAAGAGAGCTGGAAAGAGATGGAGTCCATCTCGTACACAAGAGGAAGGACGGTCTTGGATGCAGACTTGCCACCTAGCGAGAAGGGCGTCCAGGTAGGATTTGAGGCAGCCAGTGACAAAAGCCCACAGGTGAGAGAGGGAAAACAAGTGGCCTGGACAAAGGGCTGGGGGTGCAAGGGGGGCACAGGAGAGGCAAGAGAGAATCACGGGACACCCAAACAACCATCTGAGATGTGTCCAGACACAAATGCTGGGATTTGGGAAATAAATAGCAAGAACATGGATCCCCAGGACGCAGCCGGAGGCATGGGTGAGTTGGCGTCCCAGAGACATGGGTGGAAGTGATCACGAAGGGCATGGTTCACGATTGTGAGGAGGAAGTGAGAGTAGCAGAAGCAAGGTAATGGATTTCAACGGGCTCGGGAAGTGGCAGGTAGGAATCGGATAAAGGAATTCAGGAAAGCTGGTACTTCCTGAAAGCCTGAAAAGGCACACTAGCTTGATGTGGAGGACATAGGGGACAGTGCAAGGGCCAGTGTGGCAGCCCCTGGACCTCTTAAATGACCAAGAAAACCAAAGAGCAATTGAACACAAAGTGGAGACGAGGACACGTGACTAGCAGTGGGGAACGCACGCTGGCGTGGATAGACTGAGAAGCTGAGGCACAGAAATGAGTCCCAACCAACAAGAAGCAGGGAAAGCAGAAGGAAGAGGTTTTGCACAGTGGAAGTGGAAGTCTGTCACTTAGCAGAGGAAAGCAAATGTTGGACGATGTAAAGATTAGCTTAGAAAAAAAAGAGTTCATTGTGACCAGATACTTGATTAAATGCATTTTACCTAAAGGAAAGCAGCACAAAACATATTCTGGAGAGAGCAAGGTAAAGACTATTAAATATATTCAAGTTGGCAGGGCCTGGGGACGTTCATCCTGGATTCCTGAAGGAACGGGTTGAAGCAATTTCTGAGCCGTTAGCAATTGTCTTTAAAAGCTTGTAGAGTATGTATCAAGTCCCAGTAGACCGGAGAAGGACAAGCATAGTACTTGGGTTGAAGAAAGGGGGGACCCAAGACGTAGTCGAGCAGTCAACCTAACTTGCATACCTAGGGGAGATGCAAGGACAAATGATTTGTAAAAAAAAACAAACCAAAAAACCATTTTTAGCATGCAGCTGATTCAGCCATAGCCCACAGACAGCATGGACCGAATCGCAGAGAATCGTAGAGCAGAAGGGTTGGAAGGGACCTGGAAGGGCTTGCCAGAAATGAGTTGTATCAAACCAGTCTGATTTCCTTTGATAAAATACCTGGGTAACGGAGAAGAGGTAAATGTGGTGCGTCTGACGTCAGCAAGGAGGTTTCCTCTGTTCTGCATTCTCCAGAGTCAGTAAGGAAACACGGGCCAGGTGACATCCCCGCGAAGTGGGTGCACACCAGGTTTCCAACCCGCACGATCAGAGCGTGCTTATTCACGGTGTGCTGTCAAAGCAGGCGGCAGGGTGAGCCGTGTCCTTCCAGGGGTGTGCTGTGGGCTTGGCCAGCGTCCGTATTTTAATTAACAACTTGCACAATGGATCAGAGAATATGCTTGCAAACCAGGTGGCCGTGCCAAGCTGGAAGAGGTGGCTGGCACTCGGGCGGACGGGACCAGAATCCCAAGTGACCTCTGGAAATTGAAATGGAGCAGATGAAATTCAATAAAGCTAATTAGACGACGCAGCCCTTGGAAGGCAAAATCCACTGCACAAATACAACCCCCTGGCTAAGCCCCACTACTGCAGCAGAGGAGCTGGGGCCTGCCGCAGGTTGCAAACTGCATCTGAGTCAGCAGTGGGCAGCTGTTGCAAAAAGGGGGATGTTTTGACCTGAGAAGCATTGCCAGGAGCGTTTCCTGTGCACGGGAGGGCGTTATTCCCTGCCATGCAGATCCCACGAGGCCTCAGCCAGAATCCAGTACACGGCTCGGGGCCTCGGCAAATTGAAATGCGTCTGGAAGAGAGTAACAAAAATGATCGGAGGCTCAGAAAAAGTGACCTGTAGCCCTGCATTTCTATGAAGTAATGTCTAGCATAAAGTTAATGTTCACTGAAAAGCTTAAAAGCTGATGGAGCGGGTCTGGACAGGGCCGCCCTGCACAACACGCGCATGTCTGCTGTGCCCCAGTGAGAGCAGAGCTGATTTTGAAGAGCAGGAGGCATGGGCTGAGTTCAGGACCGAGGGCCTTCTGAGTTTAAATCCCAGCTCCCGCACCATCTTCCTCTGTGGCCCTGGAGAGGTTGGCTCAAATGCAGCTTGCACCTGCTTCCATACAGCTCGGGGAGGAGAAAGCAGTTCATACTGGGTGGACGTACACTGTCGCTTTGTATTGCTCCAGCAGGTAAGTGCCCAGCAGTGCATCTGATGAGAACTGATCTTTCATCCTGATGTGGATGGGGATCTCTCCGGCGCCGTGGAGGGGCTGGGCAATGGGTCCTTCGCTGTTGGCGACGGTGAGGGGCTCGGCGAGGGTTGCGTTTGCGTGCGGTAACCTCCTGTGCATTTCGGAGTTGCTGCCCGGTGCAGGACATCCTCTCTGCGAGCCGTCGCACTCACGTGAGTTACAAATGTCAGCTCTGTCGAGCCTGAGCGTCAGCTCTAGAATAACCGGCCTCTTCGCTCCTGCCAGAAACCAGCCGTGCAGACGGGGCTACTGCATCTGCCTTTTGCCGTGTACCACTCCCAGTCCATGCCGCGTGGCCAGAGCAGCAGCGGCCCTTTGGAAAGGCCCTTAGGTTGGCGCCGAGGTTGGGCGTGTGTCCTGTGGCTGAATGTGGGACCGGCAGGAAGAAGGGACGACTGACTGCGCTCTGGAAGGCTTTCTTGCTGCGGGATGTAGATGTCCTGGGAGCTGAGCGGCGCGAGGTGCCGGAGATGGTGCCTCATGTCTGTGATGAGAACCAGGGCCAAGGTCTCGGGGTGGGAATTGCTCCTGACCCGCCCAGCTCCTTCCCTTTCCTCCGTCTCGGGCTCTCCTGGATGCACAAGTGCTTGGCTGAGCTAGACGAGAGCCAGACCGCACTGGGCTCCCTGACAGGAGAGCAAGATGCAGCTCTGCAAATCAAAACTTGGCTGCCCACCACTGGCAGTGGGCACGAATATGTATGATGACAACAGCTGGGGAAGCTGCTGCAATCAGCCCAGCTGCCCTAAAACCCAGCCCTGCTCCCCCAAACCCCGATCCACTTTCCTTGTTCTCCGTGGTCATCCTGTCAGTCTAGCAGCACAAGGGGCTATGTTGGCTCCTTCCAGCGTAGGACGCTGCTTGCCTGCAGCTGAGGCCCGGCAGCAGGAAAGGCTTCATGGGTCCAGGTGAGCTGTGCCAACGTACTCAAGCACTTGGCTGCGGCTTCTGAGCGCTGGATTTGGTCAGTCAGGACAGGAAATCTCTAAACGTTTTCTCCCCAGGCCTGGTACCTCCAGCTCCCAGTATAGCAACGCAGCGTCTCGTATCTCGTGGAGGCATCTGCATGCTTGTGGCTGGCCAGAACTGCAGAGACAGCCAAAGAAAAGCTAACAGAAGCAACAGGTGACCAGCTAAATCCTTTTCCAGTTTCCCAAAGCGGTGCTGGGGAGGGAGATGCTATTAAATATCATCCATACGGGTTTGCCCCTTCTTGCCTGTCTGGTTTTCAGCTTTAGCTTTCTTAAGGCTAAATTTTAGCTGTTGAAATGGAGTGTTATCACGGCAAGCTGGGCTGAGCTTCCGTCCTCTGCCACATCACTGGCAAAGAGGAACTAGTCCTAAGCCTGCAGTGGGGCTCCAAATAGGCTCCTGGCCCTACAAGCCCACGTGGGCACGAAGTTTGATAGCCACAGACTGCTAGAAGGTTTTTTTTGTGGGTTTTTTTTTGGTAACATTTTATTAGAAAACAGTCAATATCAAACAGATTTAAAAAGGGACCCCACCAGAGGCCTCACAAAGGGAATACAAATACAATTTCAAAGGTGCTCAGCTGGACTAGCCGGCTGTCTCATTTTGTGCCCGGGAGTCGGCAGGGTTTTCTTCTTCCCCAAGCTGCAGGCAGCTCCGGGCATGGAGGGTGAGTGCACCGGGGTCTTTCCTTTGTGCTTGGCGACCCAGAGCCCCCATCTCGCCCAGAAAAGGACGTTCTTCTGTTCAGAGCAGTCGGGCTAGGATTCGGTCACCTGGGTTCATGCGTTGTGTGACCTTGGGCAGAGCACTTAATCCTCTCCCAGCCCTTGTTTGTTCGCTCCACACGTCAGGAGAGGAGTTGTGCAAATCAGACCTTTCCTGTTGGCTCCCTGGTAGGTCACTGCCCAGCAGCTGCCAGTGGCCCCCAGCGCTTTCGTGGCAGGAGTGTGGGTTGACAGAGATCTCCTCTGGCCTCCCCTTCCTGCAGCCCGTGCAATATTTTTGTAACTGCATCTTGAGGCCAGATTCCTGCCCAGAAAGCATGCCGTGAGTCTTCTGAGGCGGCGACTGCCCGAGCTAGTCAGTCCTCTCTTCCCAGCGATGCTAACAGGTAGCAGGATTCCTGTCCTTGCACCTGCTCTTCACCTTTAAAATAAAGAGATGAAACAAACCCCTGGACCCGGCAAGTCCCGGTGGCTTGAAACCTGCCGCTACACCCTGTGTTCGGGCTGTAGCTGCTACAACAGGCAAAGCCGGGCTGTTGCAAATGACTCTTCTGAGCGTCAGCCCGAACAGCAGCTCGTAAAATAAAATGTTTGCAGTGTTTTAGCAGAGACGTTGTCTGGGCTGCTGCACTCGCGCTGCTTTGCTGACCTTCTGCCAGTGCCTTTCTTCGGGGCTAAGACCAGGGCAGCTGGCAGCCAGTGCTAGAGGCCCCGTGCAGGACGGGACCCACTGCGGCAGGCTGAGCTCTGCTGCTGCTCAAGTCACGAACCAAGAGCATGTTGTGTGAGGCAGAACGGGAATGTGGTCCCTGCCCCAGAGACCGGCCCCGGCTGCTCGCTGAGGCTCTTGAGCCAAAGAGGATCCATTCGCCCTGTTCCCAGCAGGTGAGAGCCGGGGGCTTGGGCTGGCTGGGACTTGAAGCTGCGCGGCCTCACGCCCAGCTGGGCCCGTGCTGCCAGTCCAGCCGGAGAGCGAGGACCCTTGCTCAGAGCCTCCTGGGTGCTGCTATGGCTGAGGAGAAGGGGGGCTCAGCCTGGACGGAGGGGCTGCTTGGTACTAAATCACGTTTCCAAGCTGCTTCCTGCTGGCCTCCAGGTAGGCGCTGCCATGCTCGTCCGTCTGGAGACCGCCGTTCCAGCCCTCTCCAAACAGGAGGGGACGCGGATAATCACGCAGACGCTTCTGCTTCCAGCCTGTCTTTCCGCAGCTGCGTCACTCCCTGAAGTGCCAGGCTCGGGGACATGAAGCAAGTGGGTAGTTGTCACAGGATGACTGGGCAAGACAAAGGACATCACCAGTGGAAATCCTTCTGCTGAGCCAAGGCTTCCCGCAGGGCCAGCATTCGAGATGCCGTTTCTTTGAGTTGGCTTTTCCAATGGTGTGTGGCTTGGGGAGATAAGTGGCTGCGAGCTGAGCCGACAGGATGCGGTTCCTTCCTGGCCCCGGCGTGGTCGGCTCCCACCGTGGGGCCAGAGCTCGATTCCCGCGCGCGCGTTCTTGGGTTGCTCTTCTGCCAAAGCAGCCGAGGTCCGTCAAGTGACTGCTCTGTATCTTTTTGCTTTGTAGGCTTCTGCTGGTCAGGCAGGCGGCGGTCGGGCAGGAAGCTGAGGCGGGTGAGTTTTGGTTGAGAAATTCTCCTGATGAATCAGAGGCAAAAAAATCACACCGCTGGCTCTGCTTGGGCATTTGAGCACCGTCGCCTTATATCCTGTAATCAGTGTGGTGCACTTGGGGGGGCTTTTGTGCGCTGCTGCCTCTGTTTCCTGGCTTGGCATATCCCCTGCGATGAAGCAGAAAGCAGGAGGTCTGCTCTGGAGACGGGCACGACCTGGTAGGGAAGCCTTTGTGCATCTTGAAGGCTCACGCGTGGTTTCAGGCTTGCAAGTGGGAAGCTGCTTGTCTCCGCTCTAGAGCAGGGAGTGCGCTTTTTCTATGGGTTTGAACAGCACCAGGACAAGGGCACCAGTCCTGACCCGGACTTTGGATGCTACAGTCGTAGGAATATTAGTCGTGAAATAGTCTCGCGACTTTGCCGCGTGGCCAGGAAAGCCTAAGCAAACGTGGTAAAACGCGTGTGCGTGCGCCGTCTCCGTGTGCATGAAACTACTGGCTGTGGGGAGAGCTACTGCTATGCCAGCCGAAGGCACAGGACTGCGTCCAGACTGTGCGAGCGCGGAGGTAGGTGGTTGGAGAAACCCCAGCCTGGCTGCAGCAGGTTAGGAGGCTGGAGGTGGTTCTGCAGCTCAGGGGCCTGCGATCGGCAGTGTTTCCCTTAGGAGCGTTTTCCCTGCCAGCACCCCCTGCACCATGGCACTGGGGTGCTGACTCGCTCCTAGCAAGGGGTGACTGTCTCATCGAGGTGTCTTGGAAAGGGGGTTTGCTGTCCTAGTTGGTGGAGAAGCACCAAAAAAGCAGCAGCCTTCCTGAACCGGAGCCTGGCTGCCCGGGAAGAGCAGAACCAGGTGCTGCAGCTTTTGTGCTTGCACCTTATGATCTCCTGATGCACCTGGCTACAGGCATGAACCAGGGGTCCCAAGGCCCATACAGGCAGCACCCCCCAGCCCTGCTCACTGCTGCAGCGGTAGCGTGCTCAGCAGGAACGAAGCGGTGAGTTGGGCCTGCGCGGGCCGTGCTCACGCCTGTCCAAGGACGTTAGTGGCTCCGATCGGGTCGTTAGCTCCCTCCACGCCATGCTGAGCTGAGGCAAGGCTGTGACTGGGAGCGGGCGTATTTCCTGGGTGCTCTGTGTCCAGAGGCAGCATTGGGAGCTGCCCTGAGCCTTCAGTGTAGAGCAGGCTAGAAATTCAGTCCATCACCTGGTGAATCCCCTGTAAAGCCTAAATCCCCTTCTCAGAGCAGGGTTTTCTTAGCAAAGAAAACAGTGGCGCCCTCGGCTTCGACCGGCTCCTGGTGCTGGTGAGGTTCTCCCCCGGGGACAGCCCAGACCAGCCCCAAATCCTCGCCCCCAGCCCCTCCCGGGTCTCCAAAGCCCAGGAGGCAAGAAACTCTTCGTGACTCAGCAGCACGCACATACTTCGCATTTTCCCAGCAGGGCTTGCCTGCAAGCAGGGTGGGTGCCTCCCAGGCACTGCCGAGCTCCCTGCACAGCTGCCCCGGCTGCCTCTTCCACCCCAGCAGCATCATCGCCTCGATCGTTTCGCTCCCTGAACACAGTCTGAGCCGGCAGCCAGCCCCGAGGGGCCCTGCAGGAAACCGAGCCCATCTGTGCAGCCCAGCTCCGGGGAGCAGCCTGCACCGACGCTCGGCCTTCAGCACCGGCTTTGTCCAAGGAGGCCGCGGGTGTAGTAGCCTTTCTTCTGCAGCCTGGCGCGTGCAGCCCATCCGCGCGCGCGGCTTGGCCCTGCTGCTCGGCCCCCTGAGGAGGGACAAGATCTCAGGCTGAAGCTCACAAGGGAGCTTGTAGTATTAACCGTGAATAACATGCTGCTGTTTGAAGGGCGCCAGGGTTTCTTCTCCCCCTCCCCTCCCGTGGAGACGCTGCATTCCTTGCAACCAGGCCGCAAAGGGTTTCCAGTGCACTTCCCCGGGCATGGAAATGGCACTTCCTTGGCACCTGGACTGTGGGTTTGATAGCCAGCTGCTGGCTGGAGCTGAGGCCCGCAGAGGAGGGTGAAGGAGGCTGTAGGACAAAGCTGGGGCAATGCCCAGGAAGAGAAGCCTCTTCTGAGAGCGACTTTGGGCGAGGCCTGGCTCCCAGGAGTCCCCGTCACGGAGCGGGGCGCTGCGAAATGCAGCTGCCCTACCCTCTGCTGCCCCACCTGCCCTCCTGTATGTCCTGCAACCTCGGCCCATCCCGGCTGTCTCGGGCTGCAGTTGCCAAGGGTGAGCTGCTGGACAACAGCCAGCTACCTAATGGCGATGGCCTCTGCAGACCTGGGCTCTGGACTCAGAAAATGCAGGTGGAAGGGAGCGCGGGAGGGCACATCTAGTGCAACCCCCTGCTCTGAGCAGGCCCAGCCCCAACTGCATCATCCCAGCCAGGGCTTCGCGTAGCTGGGCCTTGAAAACCTCCAAGGATGGAGATCCGCCGCCGCCCTGGGTGACTTGTTCCTGTGGTTTGTCACCCTCCTTGTGAGAGTTTCTCTTAATATCCAACCTCAGCTTCTGCAACTGGAGCCCATTGCTCCTTGGTTCTTACAGTTTTTCCCAGACCTTTCCCTCTTGCCTTGCGCCACCTCCCAGCTCTGTGTTGCGCTCCTGGAGAGGGTTTTCTCCACGGTCTTGTGCTCTGTTCCCCTTTCCCAGCCTGCCGGGCAGCGAGCCTGTGGCGCGCTGCGCCCGGGCGCCCTTCGCCGCCGAGACATAAGTGCTCGCAGAGCCGTGCGGCAGGCGCTGATCCGCTCGCACCGCGCACCGGGCTCAGCTGCCCGCAGCCTACGTCGCCCGCCTCCGGCGCCGCTGCGCGGGCCCAGGTTTCCTGTGGAAAGCCCCTGTTAGCAGGGCTGTGCCAGCGCCAGGCACCTTGTGCCAGCCGCAGACTGGTCGCGAGCCCCGTCTTGTCCTGGCAAAGAAACCCGAGCGTGCCCGCGGGCCTGGCTGCTGCGGGATGCGGAGCCAGCCGGGCAGCTCGGGGCTGGCCCCCCAGCCGGC
>NW_017729012.1:9839181-9850761 GCF_001723915.1 Gavialis gangeticus | reverse complement strand
CGTAGCCCCCGCCGAGCGGCGCGGATGGCTGCGCCTTGCTGCCAGGCTGCGGCCCCGGGGAGGCGCCCGCCGCGCCCCAGCGCCTCGCCATGAACAGCCCGTACATCGCGCTGGAGCTGCTCATCGCCCTGCTGTCCATCGCGGGCAACGTGCTGGTGTGCTGGGCCGTGGCCACCAACCGCAAGCTGAAGACGGCCACCAACTACCTCCTGGTGTCGCTGGCCGTGGCCGACATCGGCGTGGGCGCGCTGGCCATCCCCTTCGCCATCACCATCAGCATCGGCTTCCGCGCCGACTTCCACAGCTGCCTCTTCCTGGCCTGCTTCGTGCTGGTGCTGACCCAGAGCTCCATCTTCAGCCTGCTGGCTGTGGCCGTGGACAGGTACCTGGCCATCAGGATCCCGCTCAGGTGAGGAGAGGAGAGGGGCACCCGGTGCCCCTGGGGCTGGGGGACGAGCGGGGCACGTGCTGGCTCTGGGGGTCCCGTCTGCCCTGCCCGCTGTCGCGGAGGGACAGGTCTGGCACAGGGCAGCTGGAGGGTCCTGCTGTGGCACGTAGGGCTGTAAAAGCCGAGGGGCTGTGGCTCGTAGCGATCCGGCGCCTCGTTTCGGCCCCCAAACAAGAGCCGAGCTGTTTGTGCGTGTCCATTTCTCAGCCAACAGCTGGATCGCGGCTGAAGCTGCCGCTTGCCGCACGAGTGAGGTTGCAAGTGGCCTTGCGTTGAGTCACCTTGGTCAGAGCTCAGGTCCCCTGGGCTCTAGCCCCAGCCCAGAGCGGCTGGAAAGGCCGCCCGCGCTGGGCAGAGCAGTGCTGCGAGCACTTGCATACGTGCGAGTTTACTAGAAAGACGCCATTGGAGTGGGGAGGAGATGCAAAAACGGGAACCCTGGAGCAGGTCTCTCCTTCCTCGTCGTCAGCAGGATTCCTCCAGTCAGAATGGGATCGTGTGAAAGAGAAACTGGTCGCAGGCTGTGTGGAGGGGCAGTGTCATGCGCTGGGCCAAAGGGCCTGGTGAGCGGAGTTCAAACGGTGCCACAGCTTCCTAGTGGCTGGAAAAGTGCCACCAAAGCCGGGTCCTAAGGTCGCAAGCGTAGCGAGCCTCGAGCTGCCACAGAGCTGGCGTGGCTGCACCTTAGCATGGGGGGAGTTGGCAGAGGCACATGCCCGGGGGGCTGGGGCTGCCCAGGAAGGGGGGCACCTCCGCCCAGCTGCATCGTTGCAGTTTATCCACCCAGGGCCGTGCTTTGGCGGCCAAGATTCCCATGACGATGCGGTGGCTTTGAAAGAGGCGAGCCCCGCCGGCCCTTTTCTGGTACACCAGAGCGTCTCAGTGCATTTGGCGCACGTGGGTTCCCCGTCAGGCAGGGCCGTGCGGCTGTAATGGGAGAGCGCGCGGGAGGGCAGTGCCGGCGAGATGCTGAACAGAACAGCCCGCAGCGCAGCGCGGCCCCTCGCCGGGACCGGACCTGCGGCGCCGGCGCTTTCAGGAGGACGACGGGCTTAGGGGGTTTCAGGGCCGCCAGCCTGCGTGAGCCTGGCTAATTGTTTACCTGCTACCTGCTGCAGGGTAATCGGAGGAAATTGCCTTTGGCTCAAGATAATGATTTATTGCCTATTCTGCGTATTTATTTCTCACTCCATGAAGTGGATCTGCCAGCTCCAGAGGGGCTAAAAGGCAGCTTGGCTTTTTTTTGGTCTGCCGTGCCATGAAGCCCACCCCCTCCCTGCGAGACGCGGCGGCGTGGGCCGTCCAGGAGCACTTCCTCGCCTCGGACCCTCACTTTTATGTTTGGCTGGAAGGGACGTGGCGGGGGGCGGGGATTCAGTTTCTGCCTGAGCAGAGGCGCAGCCAAGCAGGCGTTCACCTGCTGTGGACGGTATTTTTAACAGCTGGTAGGAAAGCAAATCGTCCCTCCCCTTTTCTCTCCTCCTCGATGGGCAGCTGGTTTGGTGGGACGGGGGTGGGTTTATGCTCCCACGCGGGATGCAACGGCCCCTTGTTTCCTGTTGGTCTCCGCCGCCGTCCTGTAAAACCGCGCATCACCTCTGCATGGACGTCTTTGTGACCGCGGGTCCCCTACGGCCCGGAGATGGGAGCCAGGGTTGTTTTCCTGCTCCTGGCAGCAGCGCGGGGCGCGGCGGGATCTCTGTCTGTGCACGCAGGCGTGTCCGTGGGCAGGCGTGTGCAGGGATTTAGAGTCCGTGCTGTACTTTGGAAAGCGGGGAGCAGCCTTCCCGTCACAGGGCCCCGCAGCGGTCACCCTCGCAGGGGTGTCCCCGGATGCAGGGCGCACGCAGGCACCTTGCCAGTGCCACGCTGCCACTTCGGGGACTGCTGTCCCTGCCGGCTTGGGCGTGGAAGTACGTGGAGGCCTGGCAGCTGAAGGCAGCGTTGGTTGGCAAACCCTGGTAGGGAGGAGGTGCGAGGCTCCCTCCTGCTTCCGCCTGGCTGCGGCCCTAGGATAATCCGGGTCCCGACTTGCCCGACTGGCTGCTCGAGTTCAGCCCATCTGCTGTTTCTCTAAGGAGGCTGGAGACGAGGACGGAGAAAGCTAGAGAGGAAAGTGCAGGCGACGCGCGGGCTTTGTGAAGGGCGCCTGGCGGGCGCTGGGCAGTCTTTGCTGCCAGGGAAGCGCTTTGCCTGCAGCTGCGGGGCTGGGGGTTTGTCTCTCTTGTGCAGCTGTCAGAGGGCCGGTGTCAAGCAAGCTCCGCGCCCTCCCTCCAGCGCCTGGGCTGACAAGTCAGGGCAAAGGCACAGTGCCACCAAAATCGAGCTGGCTTTTTGGGGTGAAACAACAGAAACGCTAAACCCCGGCTCTAGCTTCGGCTCCACGTGGAGCGAGCGGCTTCGTTTACCTCGGGCTGGGCTTAACCCTCGTTTCCTTTCTGACGTGTCTCCAGAAACGCCCGGCCCACATGCCGCCCGTAGTGTCCCAACCTCCGGGGCTTCCTGTGGCTGAATTGCGTGGGGGAAGAAACCCAGCGTTTCCTCCCGACGGCTTTGACTCTCCAGCCTCCTCGCTGCTCCGCCCGTCCTGAGCGACTCGGGCAGGGCAGGAGCCCGTCTCCCTTCTCCCGTCTGCTCTGACCGAGCCCTGTGCCCCGCGGCCTGCCCTCGCCCGTGCTGCCCGCAGCGTGGTCAGGCCCCGCGGGAGCGGTGAGCGTGGCGTGTGTGGGAGCAGGGGGGAAGTGCAGTTGCAAAGCGATGGAGCTGCAGTTTGTCAGAGGAAGTTGATGCCATCCGGCTGCACGTGGCGGGGGAGGCAGGGTGGCAGCGCTCCGGTCTGCGGTCAGAGCATGGACATCGGGTGCCAGGCAGCGTCCCCTCTTTGAGTCACCGTGCCGCCCATTCACAGCTGTGCGGGAATCACGCGGGCTGCGGCGTGATACCTGCGGGAAGACGACCGGGCTTTGCCGTTCTGCCGTGCGGGGAGTCGGTTTTGATGCCTCAGAAACAGACGTTTCTCCAGCTTCTCTGGCAAGGCAAAGACGTGGCGAGCGCGGTCAAGGGACGAGCCACGGGCTGCGTGCCAGGCGCTGCCAGCTGGGGTCTGCGGCCCCTCAAACCTCTTCTCCCCAGAGTGCAGGTCTGGTCTTAGATGGCAACCGCCCGCTCCTGCCATGAAGGGCAGAGTTGTTTGCAAAGACATTTCAAAAGCACCAGGTGTTCTTTTTTCAAAGGACTGTGCCCCCTTTTTTGCCCAAAACTATTGGCCACGTTCAGTCCTGGTCCCACCGCAGCTGCACAGAGCTGAATCCCCCGTCCCTGCTCTACCCAGGCCTCTTTATACACCCAGCTCAGGCAGGCCCTGTGCTGCCCACCAGCCCTTCCAGGCACCGCAGCCCTGGACTCAGGGTGCAGCAGGCAGCTCTGGCCTGTGAGCTGTCAGGAATTAGCGGCGCCAGCTGTGCCTCCAGATGTGCTGCCCTGAAGCCACTGGCAGGCTCGGGGGACTGGCACGTGCTGCTGATAATCCTCGCGGTGATGTTGCCGCCGAGCCTCCGCAGCCCCCCGCCCATCCGTGTGTGCTGCGCTGTGCCGCAGGGCGGAGGCCAGGGCTGTGCTGCGTGTGCAGGCACGGGGGGTGTTGCCTCTCCGGGTGCAGAGGGCGAGCGTGTCGGGGCAGGCTGCATCTGCCTTTGCCAGCACGGAGGCTTGGAGCTGCTCCTTTCCACGAGGGAGGCTGTGCATGCCACGTCTCTGCAGCCTGGGGCCACATGGCTGGTTCTGGCCACTCTTTGGCTTCTGGGCTCTCCCAGGTCCATCCACTGTGCTGCCCTCTGCTACCCATGGGCATCTCGCAGAGGACAGGGGGCTGCAGGGAAAAAGCCCCAGGTCCAGCTTGCAAGCTCCAAATGACCGCCCTGGTGCTCGTGGGCAGGCAACCCCAGCAGGGCTGGGAGCCCGGTGCGAAGGGCACAGTAGGTGGGATCAGTGTGGCGCTGGGGGAGCGCCCCTTTGGGCTCCCCCTGGGTCCCTGCTCCTTGTGCTTGTGCAGCCCCTAGCACGGGGATCCCCGCCACGCCACAAAGACCAGCTGAGCGGGAGGTGCCATGCGCTGAGCGGCTCAGCTCAGCTCAGCTCCCCTCACCTGGTAGCATGGGCCCGCGACGCGCCGTTCACCAGCTGGGCCGTGTGGGCTCTGCCCTGCGCTAACTCGCCCTTATTTACTCAGCAGTTGAGCTCCGAGGCCTCAGGCCGGTGTCGTCATCGGGCATAATTCAGGCTCTGGCAGGGCCGAGGGTACGTGCTCCACGAGCAGGAGCCGGACAGGGCAGAGGGGCAGACGGGAGCTGAAATGGGAACATGGAAACACGTGCTGGGGGGACAGGAGCTGGGGGGTCGCGGATGCTGGAAGGGAGCAGCGCCGGAGGCGGATGCGAGATGGGGGAGCCGGTCTGGCCATGCCCAGACGAGGGGCCTCTGGGGTGAGAGATGGGGCGGCTCCTCCAGAGAGCACCCGGGCAGATGCCGCAGCCCTGGAGCGCCGTCCCACCGCGTGCCCCAGTTTGGACTGGGGCCTCCAGCTTGTCCAGAGCCCCCAGGCTGCAGGGTCGCCGCGGGAGCCCGTGCCAGAGATGACTCAGTTCCTGCTGGTTGGGAGCCAGCTTTCTGGCTCTTGCACCAGCGCGGCTGGATTACTGACTGCTGGCCCCGCACCCTTGCCTCCCCCAGCCGGGCTCAGCAGAGCCGCCCCACAACGGCCAGCTGGCCCCCGGCCAAGGCAGCAGCGAATGTGAGCGCAAACAGCGATGGCGAAGGAGTGATGGTTGCGGCTGGGCCCCGGGCACTTGCTGGTGCTGCCTTGGGCGCCTCTGCTTTTTCACCGGAGCGTCACACCTCAGGTGCGCACCCCGCGCCGGCTGCCTGGTGCTTGGGCAGGACTAGGCCGAGGTGCAGAGTCCCCGTCTGTGACCCTCTGCTTCCAGCCCAGCATCCCGGCTCCAGCACGGGCAGGAGGGAGAGCACCGGCTCAGGTGCATCTTGAGGGCTTCCTGCCCTGCTCATTACCTTCCCTGGCCTCCACGAGCTCTGGGTTAGCGGTGTCCGGGTGCTGCCCGTTCTGCTCTTCATGGATCTGTTGCCCATGACTTTGGCTGGGCAGCAGCAGCAGCAGGGCCAGGTTGACAAAGGGCCCAACAGGGTTTTAAAATATATCTGGGCCCCTACGTTGTCGACGCCGCGGGGAAGCCAGAGGTTTGGGGGGTGAGAGGTCGGCCCTGTTCAAGGCAGTGTCAGCTGGCGCCTGGCAGCACTGGGCTCAGGCTCGGTGGCACGTGCAGGCTGGCTCCTGTGGGCTTTGCAGGGTGAGGGTGGGCAGGGGGTAGCTGTTTCCTTGCCCATTCAGCTGAGGCCGTCAGCGCTGGGACCGCATTGCTCACCACAGCTGTGCTCTTCTCGGCCCCCAGGTACAAGAGCCTGGTGACGGGGAAGCGGGCACGAGGCATCATCGCCGTGCTCTGGCTCCTGTCGTTTGCCATCGGGCTGATCCCACTGATGGGCTGGAACAACGCCATGGGTGGCTGCCCCAACACGACCAATGCGTCGGCGGCGGCCAGGGAGAGCCGCAAGCCCTGCCAGGTCTTCTGCCTGTTTGAGAACGTGGTCACCATGAGCTACATGGTTTACTTCAACTTCTTCGGCTGCGTGCTGCTCCCTCTTGCCATCATGCTGGGCATCTACATCAAGATTTTCATGGTGGCCTGCAAGCAGCTGCGGCAGATGGAGCTGATGGGCCACTCCCGGGCCACCCTGCAGCGGGAAGTGCACGCGGCCAAGTCCCTGGCCATCATCATGGGGCTCTTTGCCTTCTGTTGGCTGCCCCTGCACATCCTGAACTGCCTCACCTACTTCAAGGGCTTCAGCCACAGCAGGCCCGAGTGGGTCATGTACACAGCCATCGTCCTGTCGCACACCAACTCCGTCGTCAACCCCGTCATCTATGCCTACCGCATCCAGGACTTCCGCTGCACCTTCCGCAAGATCCTCTCCCAGGTGCTTTGCAAGGCGGACAATGGCCCCAAGTGCCCGAACGGCCACAGCCAGCACCTGACGGTCAGCAGCATCATCAGTGCCACCCCCACGTACGTTTGACCTGACCCGTCCCGGGCCTTGACGGCCTGGTCCTGGGAGCAAGGATGCTTGGCTCCCCGAGAGGAGTCGCGCTAGGAGCCGTGTGCATTTGTACTGGTTTTTATGTGAATTTTTCTATGACCACAGTGCCTCGTAGAGGGAGGATGTGACTGGGGCCTCTGCATGGCTCACCCTGGAGGATGCCTGGGGTGTGGGGTTGGGACTGGGCGCTATCTCCTGCCCAGTCAGAGATTGGACCTGAACCCCCGCCCTCCCAATGCAGGCTCCCCTCATCATGCTGCTCGTCTCCACCCTTAATTTTATTTTCCTCCCCCGTCTCCTTCCTGTAACGATCCCAGTTACTCAGGGCAGTGTGGCCCTGACGGCATGTTAGTCTGATCCTGGTTGGGTTTTTTTTCTTCCATCAATTGTTTGATGCAGCTTGTATTCTCCCATGGGAAATCCTCTTCCTGTCACCCAGTTGCTGGTGTGACCCAAAGCTGTGTGCCAGGCTCCGGAGGAGCAGGCCGTGAGCGGGAGGCCACTCGGGGCAGAGCTGGCGTCGCTCCTGTGGGGATGTCAGAGGAGAGAGGGGCTGGGATGGCAGGAAGGTGCCGCTTCCTCAACCTCCTCAGCTCCCCCATTCCCGGTGCGATATCCTGCCCTGGCAGTGGCTATAGGACTGGGTAGGGCCCCTCTGAATCTCACTGGGCAAGGCTCTGTGTTCAAGCCCTGCAGCCAGCATGGGCCAAAGCCCAGCTGCTGTTCTGAGGCTGCCCGGGGAGTCCAGGCGGTTGCGGATGCCTTTGCCCTTGCGCGGGTGTTGTTGATCCGCTGTGTAAATGGCTCAGATATTCCCAGCAGGGAGTCAGCAGCCGGAGACGCTGCTGAAGCAGGCACCCCAGTGCCCGCCTGACTCCGTGCAGCAGGCCCATGTCACGGCCAGCGCTGTAACTCAGTGTCCAGCTCGTCCCCGGTCACTGCACGCGGTGTGTCTCATCCATGTCTGAGCCCTGTTTGGTCTGTGCATGGCGCACGCAACTGGATAAAGGTGGGAAGAACCAGGTCCTTTGCAGCCGTGTCAGCTCTGTGAAGCATTTGCGTGTTTTCGGACGTCGGGCTCTGGGGTTGAGGAATGGGCTGTGGGGGCGCTGGTCCCCCAGCAGGGCAGGCATTGGGGATTGGGGTCCTGGGCGAAGTGGCAGCAGGTGGCTCTGAGCCTCCCGGCCACTGCAGCACGGCCCTGCCCAGCCAGAAGGCCGAGCTCAGGGGACGGATCCCGGGTGCGGAGATGGAGCCGAGCAGCAGCCTCGCACCTGCCCCGCAGGCTCCCCACTCGGCTCCTGCCGGCTGGCTGTGCCTTTTGCTGCTGCCATTTCCCAGGCACGGGCCACAGGGCAAAGGTCTCATGTCTCCAGTTCCCAGCTGGTCTCTGCTGCAGGAGCCTTGCTCATGGTTTAGTCCCCATCTGTGACCTTCTAGGCAGGGTTCGGTGCTTTTATCTCAGTCTCTTGTGTGTTTGCTCTCGCTGGCTGCATCCTTCGTGTTCATTGTGATCTCAAAGCAGCTGCCCTCGCTGCACCTCAATTTGTGAGAGCACACAACCAAGTGCCACAGCAGAGCCAGGGCCCAAAAGCAAAGGGCTGGGCTTCCCTTTCTCTGTACCTCTTATGGGCCATGAGGGCTGGAGAGCGCCCTGCCATTGGCTGCTGTGGCCACTGCCCTGGTGTGGACATGCTTCTGGGCTCCTTTCAGTTAGTGGCAGAGGTCCAGTGTGGGGCCAGCCCCAAGGTCATCAAAAGCAAAATGCAAACGGGCAGATTCTGAGCCCTGACGAGGCCCTTCAAAAAATCTGTCAATGCAAGTGAAAAGGGCAGAGGCAGTGCTGGGCACCACTTCCCGCATGGGGCTGGGCAGGTGGGATGCGCACCCATCTCCACGTTACCAGGTTTGGAGCTACGGGAATGCTGCTGTTTGCATGCAGGACCCACAGCTGCTGCCACGGGCTGAGCCTGGGCCAGGTTGCTGCTGCAGCAAGGGGGGTGTTGTACAAGGGGGACATGCACACCCGCGATTCCTGCTGTGCCAGGGTGGGTCTGGCTTGTTGCACCGTGCATGGCCTGGAAGGTCAGGTCATTTCTCTTCCCCCACTGGGTAACGTGGGGCAGAGCAAGCCAGGCCCAGCTTGGAGCGCAAGTGCCCCCAGCTGTCCCGCTGCCAATACCCAGTGGTACCAGAACCACAACCCAATCGCAGCGCCCCAGGGTGGACGCTGGGGCCTGGGAAGACAGACAGGGTTACCTGGTTCTGGCAGCACTAGGCTGTTCCTGAAGCCCAGCCCTCCCTCCAGGGCCCCCAGCGGGGTTTCTCCCAGGTGCAGCAAAGCTGGCAGCCCCTCACAGCTTTGCGCTGCCAGTGCAGCAGGGCTTGGCTGTAGCCACACACGCCACGTGCCCTGGGCCTCACCCTGCAGCATCTGCCGCTGAGAACCGGGCTGCCAAAGGTCTCCAAGGAGCCCTGCCCTGCCCTGCTTCAAGGGCTGACCCAGGCACGGCACACAGCACCCATGGGTGTGGAGTGTGGCAGCCTGGCCCGGGGCAACTGCTGTTTCTGCCGTATCCCAGCCCCCACCCCAGCAGCAGCAGGCAAAGGTGCTGATGCCACCAGGATCTCAGCCAGCACACAGGCTCCTCAGGTAGGTTTATTAACAGTGCGACTAGCACCTGGGCCCGGGCGGGTGGGCTGACTGCTGTGCTGCCAGCCCGGCTCCAATTCCAGAGGAGAACTGGCAGCCTTGGTACGTGCTTGCTCAGTTTAGGGGGCCAGGCACCTCACGTGCATGTGCCACCGGGACCACAGGTGCTTGCAGGTGGGTGTTAGCACACAGAGTGGGTCGTTCATCCATCCTTGTCTTCCTCCGCCAGAAGGATGTTTGCCAGCTGTTGGTCGGATACAGCAAGCTCCTGGCAGGCGCCGGTGGCCTGGCTGAGGTAGACAGCGAGGATGTGCTTGCACTGGGGGGTGGAAAGTTTGAGCAGATGAACAGCAGGGACGGCAGCGGGGCCCTCCTGCACTTGGCTTGTCTGGGATCAAACAGGTCCCTGCTGCTGCCCCTGGTTCCTGCTCTACTCCTGGCACTGGCCCCACTCCAGCTGCATCCCAGTCTTTCACTGATCCCATGTTTGCAGCCGGAGCACTGGGGCTCCCCGCAATGCCCCTGTGAGCTGCTTGGCTCCCACCTCCATGCAGAGCCCACGTCCACCCCCGCACACGGGCTCCTCACCAGCAGGCTGTCGGTCTTGCGCAGCACGGAGAAGGCAAAGGCTGGGCACGTGCAGAAGTGACAGGCGGCGTAGCAGGTGTAAAGCCTGCCTGAGCTCCCCAGCACCTGGAACACAGGCGGCCACCCAGGCCGGGGTCAGGAGCAGGCCACATCCCCAGCCCCATCCTGCAGCCGAGTGAGGTCAGGCAAGGCCAGGTCACCCTTGCAGGGGACACCTAGTGCCCAGCCCTCCCCCTCTCACCGCCACCTCTGCTGTGCTGCCCCTGGCATGTCCTATTTGACTCCATGAGCACAAGCCATGGGCAAACAGGGCTCCAGGTCCCTTCTTGAGGACCCCCTGATCCCTCCCAGTGCTGGAGCTGACCCCACGGCAGGAAACAGCTCCCCAGCCTCTGTGCACTCCTCCACTTGGGCTGCCTGGAGCACCGGGTGCTCCCTTCTCCCACACAGAGGCAAGCACTCCAGTGGCTTGGCGGCTGCTTTGCTGGTGGTACCCATCATGTCTCCTACACTGGGCCCTGGGGGGGCCAGGAGTGGCATCAGCTGGGTGGCTGAGACAACCCCTTAGACCTGCCAGGCAGAGGCACTCCCAGAAGTGGGACAGACGCAGCCCGCAAGGGGGCTAGCGGCTCAGACACTGGGGCTCTGGCCATCTTGTTAGCACAAGCTGCTGCAGCTGCTTGGAGTCTGCTCCAGTGGTGCAGAGAGAGCTTGCACTTCCTGCGAGGGGCCTGGCAGCTCCGTTTCTGTCCTGGGGACACTGTGGGCAGGCTGACATGGCCTGTTCTTACAGCCCGGGCTGGGGAGGCAGCGGGGAGCTCCGTCCCTCACGGCTGTGGCCAGAGGAGGTTTCCACGCTGCTCAGCCTGCAGCAGCATTAGCTAGAGGCCTCTCGTATCTACCGTGAGGAGGCTGGACTTGATGCCAGGCCTGCCCAACCCCATGCCCTGTTGACCAAACGTTCCAGAGACGAACAGGGCTCCTCTCTATTTCTGCTAGAAGCCAAGTGCCCAGGTTACTCAGAGCCCCGCTGCAAGGACGATCTGAGGGAGCAGTGCATGTCCTTGTCCAGCATGGCCAGGGCTACGCGAGCAGACAGCGACCAACACATGCTGGAGAGCCTAAGCAGGATGAGGAGCAGGCGTGGTTCATACCTGGTACGCTGCCCGTCCGCTGGGGGACACGACGCGGGTCACCGAGCGCCGGTCCACCAGGTCCAAGGCTGGGACAGCAATTGGGCCAAACACAAACTTGAGCCTGGGAGAGGAGCCGGTGGGTTAGGGCACGGTGCAGGCAGTGTGGATGTGCCATCCCCCAGCCTGCTGCTGCCCCAGTCAGGTGGTGGCCACCTTCCCCCCACCCCGTGCGCCTGGAGACATCTGAGCTACGGGCCACAGCTGCTGGGACTTGAGACTTCCCAAGCCAATGGTCAGGCTAAGAAATGACTAGAACGTGAGTCTCTCCCAGCGAGGCTGCTTTGCACTGTCCCTGCTGTGACAGCAAGGCCCTCAAAGCAGGACAGAGACCACAGCCCTCCCACTGCATGTTTATGGCCTTTATCTGCAGATAGATAGCTGCCATACCTGCTGGGAGTCACGTAGGGATACCTGATAACCTGCTTGTGGGGGCTGGACACCTGAACCTGGCACCTATTGTCCAGGCAGCTCCTAGGCTTAGGTGTGCTGCTAGACGTGCTCTTCCTGCCTGCCTGGGAACCCGTTCC
>NW_017729012.1:9830164-9834181 GCF_001723915.1 Gavialis gangeticus | reverse complement strand
ATAACCTGCTTGTGGGGGCTGGACACCTGAACCTGGCACCTATTGTCCAGGCAGCTCCTAGGCTTAGGTGTGCTGCTAGACGTGCTCTTCCTGCCTGCCTGGGAACCCGTTCCAAGGAGCTCAGGGGTGAGAGAGAAGCTTTGGGGTCCTTTCATCCCCAGGGAAAATTCCCTAAAGCCTGGATCAGTGACAAGGGGAAACAGCGGACAGCCAGGAGAGCCGCTGTGGGCAAACAATGAGGACAGGAGGAAGCAGACGTGCCCCCTCTGCTCTGGGAAGAAGGCTGGGAATGAGAAGTTGAGCCCAAGTTCAGCACAGCTGCCGTGAGCTTCTGTGCTGGTCTGACTGGCCACGGGTCGAGCTGATGGACTCAGTCCTTGAAGAAATCGGAGGGGATCTGGCAGGACCACGTCAGAGGAGCGAGCGGGGGCGGGGGAACACTCCTGGAAGGAGGGCGCGTGGTGCTGGGAAAGGGCCCGGTGGGGAGTGGGGCAGGAGGTACTTACGCCAGCAGGAGTTTATCAGGGACTGCAAGAAAAAGAGAAAGGAACGTTACTTTGCTGATCTCCCGCTCCCTTAGGACATGTGCGCCCTGCCCTGCAGCCACTGGCCTCTCTGGCCACAAGTGGGAGCAGAGTGGGTCACTACGGGAGTATCACTATGGGAGACTCCTGGTGCTGTTGGGGGGCAGAGGCAGCACTGGCAGGGAGGGAGCAAGGCTCTCCAGCCCCTTTCATCACAGCAGGCGGCTCTGGGGCTCCCAGGCTGCCCAGTCCGGGCTACAGACCCCCCACAGCTCCTGCCAACTTCTGCGCCTGCAGCACGGGGCACTGAGCTAAAATGGCTCAGGGTGCATCACCCACAAACCCTCATGAGAGACTCACTGGGAAAGGAAAGACAGAGCCCCAAGGCCTGGGTTCAGGACATGCTGCTTCACAAAGGCACAAAGAAAGGCCTGCAGGTTAATCACCTGGACCGTTGTTTTAATGAACTGACTGGGGGGGGTTTCCCCCAAAAAACAGAGTCCATATCTATGTGCTTCCTACGCTGCTTTATTTTGGAATCACTCGATGAGGTCAAAATATCTAAAAGCTTGTCTCTCTGCAGGGCCTGTCCCTTCCCAACACAGTCCCAGAGGGCTCGGGCCAGCTCATAGCAGCTTATCTGGCACATGGAAAAAATGACGCTGCTACTGAAGAGGGGAACTGGTTAAGGGGGGCAGTTCCAGTAAAGAAAAGCTCTTGAACCCATTCACATTAATAGTTTTGGCCCCAATCCTGATCCTCCGCTTATCCCTAGTGGAATCCCAGCAGGACTTTAAAGTTGTGAGGCTCCCAGTGGTCTGGTCGTCCGTTTATCTGACTCTCGTGTCCAGTGCAACATCTCTGGTTTCAGTCACCTTAAAACCCCTGGCTGTTGCTTGATTTGTTCACATTAGGGCTTTATTAAACCCTCTGAAAAGACCTACCCAACTCAGGCCCCAGTTCTGAACCTCCACTGCCCCAACAGCATCCGCCATGTGCCAGGCAGAGCTCTGTGCAGCTCTCTTTGGTGCCCAGGGCGGTTGTGCCTGTGCCACGCTGTCCCGAGCCCTTGTTCCTTTAAGCGAAGCATTCAAACCGGCTTGCCTGCTTTCCTGTTTCTTTGATTAGGGTGTAGGGAAAACAGATCCCTTAAATAGCAACTCCTTTTGTGAAGGTGTCACTGTGAGCTGCTTGGTGTGTAAACATACCTAATGGGATTCTCTCGGTACGGCTGCAGAAACATCCCGGCAATGCAGCGTGCGGTTAGGAGCTTCTGTTCCCCGCTAACTACTACTGCCAGCCAGGATTTCACACTTGGCTTGTATTGCTGCCCTCTTCCGCCTGAAGGGGAAAGCAGCCCCTTGTTCAAGGCCGTAGCTCCCTCTCCTGGGCAGCGGTGAGAACGCTTGTGCGTGAGACTGGACAAGGGTGCTCCTGGATGAAGATCTCCAGCATGGATGACCAGCCACAACGGGCCGCAGCGGGGAGCTGGTAGGGCCTTGACGCGATAGTCTGCAAAGTTCGGAGTGAGGAAGCCCCACGGTGCCACCTGGCCCCAGCTGCTGAAATGATGTGCTCATGACAGAAGCCGTGCTCGCAGAAGTCGCAGGTCATAGAAGAGCATCCAGTCTGGGTCAATGTGTGGGGCCCTCTGTCCAGCAGATGGATTCGTGGCACCTTCTGAAGCTCGGGATCACTGAGATCATCTCGAGAGCCTCACCCTAACCCGCCCCACCCTCCGAGGCACCTGCACTGGCTTGCACTGGGGAGATTTGAGACCAGCCATGCCTGAGAGATCACTGCAGAGCAAGGTCATGCTGCCTCCCCCACACGGTCCCGGGCAAGCACCGCATTATTGGCACTGATATATCGCCACAGGCAACTGACAGCCCAGTGGGACGGAGGGGAGCTACTAGCTAGGGTCACCGAGCTCTGTTGAAGGCTCAGACGACGGCCAACGCTTCACAGCAGCTCCCTCCTGGCTTCGTTTCTCTCCACCTACCCTGCGCGGTCTCCTGGAAAGTCTTCTTTATCTCTCGGAGAAGCTCCTCAGCCACCGCTGGCAGCGTGGTGCCCAGGTCGTCAGATATGCAGTCGAACCCTGGAATCAAGACAGCAGCAAGAGGCTGGAGTCATTGCAGACACAGCGAACAAACGAGGACGGTTTAACGGAGTGGCCAGATGAGGTCAAACGAAGGGCACTAATCAGAATCCAGCCGCCCTGCTATTCCCGAGGGAGTTTTCAGCTTTCTTCTTTGGGGTAGAAGGGGGCTGGCAGACATTTTTGAAGCGTGGCCTGCATTTCAGCAGAGCCTCTGTCACCCGTCCCTGCTCACAAATGTACATGACGCACCCTGCCTCCTGCCCACGTGGAAACCAGGCATTTGGGGAGCTTCTAAGCCTGTGCTATTGCCACTGTACCTGCCCCGCATGGGTTAATCCTCACAACTCCCCTCCTGAGGGAAGAAAGTACTGTTATCCCCTCTTTGGCTGAGGGCAGGCTGGGAGTGACCAAGTCACTTGCTTTTCCTCCCCTGCCGCTGCTGAACTCAAGGAAGGGGATTCATCCCAAAGCCAGGTGCTGAATGTGGAGGAGTGAAGGAAAGAGCAGGAGGAAAAGGAAAGAAGGAGACAGAAGCTCAGGAATGGAAAAAAACACCAGACTGATGGTGGGAAAAGCAAAGAAAGGAGAAGTCATGGGGAAAAAATACAAGGGCATAAAATGAGGGATGTCAGAGCAAAAGGCAGGTCCTCTACTTCCCCTTTCTAGCCCACGCATGCATCAGTGTGGTCTTGCACTGTTGCCAGCTCACGAGGCCTGGGTCAAGGCAGAGGGTGTGCAGCGTGACCTTGGCTGCGGGAGGGCAGCCCTGGAGGCCCGAGCAGGCTCTAATGTAGGTCCCCAAGGAAGGGATGACCTTGGCCCCGGCTTGGATGTTATTGCCAGCCCGTGAGCCACCAAACTAGAGAAACTCAAGGGGAAGCTCCCCACCAAGCGGGTTGTGCACAGTGTGGCTCGGGCACTTGTGGCATCACCATCTGGGCCTCTGCAACCCAGGCTGCTGAGACCCGCCTCGCAGGTTGTAACGTACCTGGTGATGCAAGGCCTGGGCTGGAGCCACCGGAGCATCCCTGGGGCGGGCATGGGGCTGCAGCGCCCCTGGGGCTCCTGCAGCACCCAGGTGGGAGGCGAGGGCATGAGGCCCAGAGCTGAGCCAGGGCTGCGCCTGCACCCCGCACTGGGCCTGCACCTGTGTGCATGGGGTGGAGGGGCTAGGGGCAGCGTGTGTCTGGGCAGCCCACGGGGTGTGGGGGGTGTGGGCCCTGGGTCCAAGGCCAACCGGGCACTGCCCGCTGCTGCAGGGGGCTGAGCCTCTGCTTCCCAGCGCCTCGAGCCAGGCTGGCCCAGCACAACCGAGGCGGCCTCAAGGGAGACTCTCGCCCCCGCGGGCGCGTCCGCCGCTGCCCGCGCTCCCCGGACCGGCCGGGCGGG
>NW_017729012.1:9829714-9830153 GCF_001723915.1 Gavialis gangeticus | reverse complement strand
ACCCCTCGGCCGGGCTCGCGGGGGAGCTGGGACCCCGCGGCAGCCCCTGCCGAGCAGCCGGACACACCGGTCCCCGCGGGTCAGGGGGACGTGCCGCACGGCCGCGCTTTGTCCCCACGGCTCCCGTGGCCGCAAACAAAGTCCGACGTCTCCGGACTGGAGCGCGAACAAGCAAGTCCTCCCGGCCACGGCCGGTACGCCGGCCCCTGGCCCGCAGCGGCCGGGCAAAGCAAGAGCGAAAGCCGGGCCCGGAGGACGCCGCCCTGCGCGGCGCCAAACCCACGGGCCCTGCCTGACCGCGCGGGGCCTTGGCCACCAGGCCGCGAGCCAGGCCGGGCCGCCGCCTTCCCGGGCTCCCCTTGTTACGGGGCCAGCGCGTGTGCGCAGGGACAGAGTCAAGGGGCCCAGCAGTGAGGGGCAGGTCCAGCCGGGGCTGTGG
>NW_017729012.1:9827834-9828533 GCF_001723915.1 Gavialis gangeticus | reverse complement strand
CGGGGCAGCTGCTGGGGCGGGCTTCCCTACGCGGGGGGGGCAGCTTGCCTCGCGGTGCAGCAAGGGGGGCTCGCAGGGCAGGGGCCGCCCCCGCTCCGCTGTCCCGGGACACCCTCCCCTCCGCACACTCCCCGCCCCGCAACAGCGGCCGGCCCGGGAGGCCCCGCGCTCCCTCCCGCCCGCACCAGGGTTTCCTCCTCCGCACTCCGGACCCTCCTGCCCCGGGCCCGCACCCGGCTCCTCGTCCCCCCCGCAGCCAGCCCGAGCGCGCGTGCGCAGAGCCAGGCTCCGGGCACACGGCCTAGCAGAACGCAGCGCCGGGACGAGCTCCGGGCCCCGTGAGGAGGCGGTTTCTCCCGCCCCCCCGCGCTCCTCGGGCCCGGGCTACACCACCCCCGCCGGCGGGGTGGGGAAGACCGTCCCGTCAATCAAGGCGCAGCCGGAGCATGCGCAGTAGAGCCCGCCCCGCCCCGCGCTTGAACCCGGGCTCCAATCACTGCTCAGGAGGCCCCGCCCAGGCAGCCTTGATTGACGGGAGCGGCTCCCCCGCCCCCCGCGAGGCGCGGCTGCCCCGGGGCTGCACTTGGCTTCCGGCGAGGAGCCGCCTCCCCGCGGGGCCCGGGCTCGTCCCGGCGCCTCCTCCCCGGGGCTGCACCCGGATCTGTCCTGAACCACCCGGCTGCCTGCCGGGTTTTTTTT
>NW_017729012.1:9819020-9822490 GCF_001723915.1 Gavialis gangeticus | reverse complement strand
AGGTGATAGGTCAAGGGGCCGGGGGGGTCGAGGGTGGTGGAGCGCTGCCCTGGGGCTGTGGGTTCAAGTCCTGGTGCCAGCAGCGCGTTGCTTTTAACGGCGGGGCAGGCCCCGGTGACTGTTTGCCTGCAGGGCGGCGGGCGAGGCGAGTCAAGAGGGGCGCGGGAAGGGGTGCTGCCAGGCTGGCCCTTTACGGCTGGGTGGTTTGGGATGCTGCCAGCGGCAGGGGCTGCGGGTTCAAGTCCCTGGTTGGTTTGAGTCCCTTGGCCGCCATCTACTACGCAACTGTTTCCCCCTCTGGCGCTTGCCTCCTAGCTGGAACTCAGGGGTGATCGCAGTTGCAAGTCAGAGGGGACTTGAGGTTGTAGCCCACTTGGATCTGTCCTGAACTACCTGGCTGCCTACTGGGTTTTTTTTGGCCTTGGTTTAGAAACCAGGAAAACCCTGGGCTTCAAAGTGCAAAAAAAAACCCCTTGGTCAACCTGGGGGGCACATGCTGAGACTTTCTCTCCCAGGCCTCCCCCACTGACCACCCCAGCACAGCCTCCTTGTGTGCACCTAGTCACAGGCACCAGGGACTCACTGAGAGGCAAGGGGTCCAAGGGCCCCAGCCAGGGCAGGGATTGAACTCATCACCTTTGGTAGCACCTTTACCACTGGAGTACCAGGGAAGGCTAAGAGTTGCTCTGGCCGTGGGCCCCTTCAGGCGCAGCGGCCAGGCCCTGGCGCAGAAAGAGGACAGCGCCTTCCCGCAACACAGGGAGAGGCCACGACTTGAACCCAGGTCCTCAGCACCTGCACCAAGGGGCCCAGCACTGTGCACCACAGCCCTGGCTGGACCTGCCCCTCACTTCTGGGCCCCTTGACTCTGTCCCTGCACGCACACACTGGCCCCACAACAAGGGGAGCCCCAGGAAGGCAGTGCACCCAGGAAGGCTCATGGCCTGGTGGTCAAGGCTCCATGTTTTTCAGGCACGGCCTGTGGGATTGACTTTGCACAGGGCCAGCGTCCTCTGGGCCCAGCTTTCACTCTTGCTTTGCCCAGCCACTGTAGGCCAAGGGCAATCATATTTGCCATGATGGGGAGGACTTGTTCCAGCTCAAGTCTAGAGATGTCGGTTTGGAGGCCAGGAGGTCTGCTTTTGTTTGCGGCCACAGGAGCTGCCTGGGCAAAGCAAGGCCGTGTGGCATGTCCCCCCAGGCTGCAGGGACCCATCTTCTCTGGCTGCTCAGTAGGGACCACTGCGGGGTCCTAGCTCCCAGGCGAGCCCAGCCAAGGGGGTGCAGAAAAGAGGGGCTCAGAGGCCCCCAGGCACAAGGGAATCCGGACCCCCAGCCTGTGCTTCGCAGCACCGTCCCCCGGCCCCCCAGCTCTGGGGGAGACCTGGGGCTGGGGGGCAGCAGCAGCCTTGGGCTGCGCTCTGGGAGCTGAACAGCCGTGTCCTGCAAAGCACGGTTATGTAGGGACCCAGGGAAGGCCACCTGCCCCAATACCCTCCCCGGGGCCTGGCTCAGACCAAGGTCAAGCTGCGGAGCTGCCTCCAGGGCCCCAAAAGGCAAAGGGCCATGAGCCGGGTGGCCACTGGGCAAAACCTAGACCAGCACCCCAGCGCCTGCTGTCCTTGGGGAGGGGTTCCAACGCTGCACCCAGGAGGCCACTCACTGCCCCCATGAGCTTATGCCAGGCGAAGGTGCACAGGAGCTGCGGAGGGGGCAGGCCAGCAGCCCCCACTGTGGTACAGCCCCCTTCCCTCTGCGCTGGGAGCAGAGTGTTGTTCTGGCTGTGGGGGGACCTCCGAGCCTAGGGGACCAGTGCTCCGCACCCAGGGGCTGCACACAAGCTCCTCTGCCCCCCTGGCAGGGCCCCTGCCCGGTGCTGGATCACGACCACCCCTGGGCGCGGGCTGAAGGCAGACCCGCCTGCAGCACCCCCGCTGCCAGGAGAAGCCTGACTGCTGCAGGCAGCAGCTCTCTCCCACCGCCTTTCCCCCGCAGCCCTGTAATGCAATCTCCACAGCACGCCTCCAGGGTGCGCACAGGGAAGTGACTCCCGGTTGGGCCCGGCTGCCTTAGTGGTCAGAACCCCCAAGAAACAGCCGGTGTCTTTTGGCCCGGCTGCTCCAAAAGAGAACCCAGAGCTATTAGCCTTTCCCCGGGGAGCAGAAAGAATTAATCCAAGTTATTTAAAGATGCTGCACGTTTGCCAAGGGGACGACAAAAGGGGGCTTATAATAGTTGCAGCGAAGCAGCAGAGCCTGGGACTGTGACCTCGGGAGATGTGAATGCTGACGTGACTGGACTGCGCTCTGGCACCGTGCAGCCAGGCACCAGAACATGCTTGAATCAAGCTGGAGCAATGCATGCTGGGACATGAGGGTGCCTTCAAGGGGTGCAAAGCATGCTGGGAGACGCTGCCTCCATGGCACTGGACCAGACCTGTGGACATCTCCAAAAGGCCGGAGCAGGCTGCACCAGCTATCCTGCACCAGCAGTGTATGCTGGGATATGCCACACCCACACACACAGAGGTTCAGCTTTGTCCCTGGGCCTGCAACGCATGCCGGGAAACACTCATCAGGGGTACCCACACGGTACAGGATTGGTCATAGCAGCGGGCCCGCAATGCATGCTGGGAACTGCCACCCTCACGGGCATGCCCAAAAGCTGGACTAGGCATAGCTCTGGGCCTGCAATGCATGCTGGGAAACGAGTCCTGCCCCACCCCCAACAACCCCCACGGCATGCTGGGCCAGGTATCCCGCTCAGGCAGCAATGCATGCTGGGAAATGCTACCCGTTCCAGGGGCCAGAGCTCACACTGGGGCAACATTTTCCTGCAGTACATGCTGGGATTTTCCTGCAGTGCATTGGCCGTGCAATACATGCTGGGAAATGGGAGCCTGGCCCGTCACCAGCGCGCTGGACCCATCTCGCTCACGCTGCAACGCACGCTGGGATATGCTCCTCTCGCCTCTCCACACAGAGACTCATACTTTCCCTTGGGCCTGCAATGCATGCTGGGCAAAGGCAGCTCCGCCCCGCCCCCGCCATCTTGCGCGGCCCCCGATGCATACAGGGAGCTGCCAGCCCGCCCCAGGTCCGCAATGTACGCAGGGAAGCGCCCCTCCCCTGGGCCCGCAAGGCACGCCGGGACAGCGCCGCGGGGCACTTACCGTCTCCCGGGGCCGTGGCCGCCTGCCCAGCCCGCTGCATCCCCCTGCGCCGCGCCGGGCCGGCACCATAGCAACCGCCTGCGTCACCCCGGGCCACTTCCGGGTCCTGCCGGTCCGCTTCCGCCGCCGCGGGGGTCACGTGACGCCATCACGTGTTCACGCTGTTAAAGGGGCAGCGGGGGACAATGCTTGCGGCGCTACCCCGGGCCCTGGCGCGGCTCGCGACAGCGGGAGGGTGGCGCGGCCGGGCCGCCATCATCTGGGCCGCGGGCCGGGGAGCGCGGAGCAGGGCGCTGCG
>NW_017729012.1:9772081-9818822 GCF_001723915.1 Gavialis gangeticus | reverse complement strand
TCAGGGGGCGGGGCTGTTTGGGTGGGGGGTCCTGCCACGTGTACTGGGGGATCACAGGTGTTGGGGGTTGTGGGGCCCTGGCCCTGCTCCGTCTCCCTGCAGCTTTCTCCCTGTTCTCCAACCATGCGGCGGAGGCTGGTGAGGCAAGCGCGGACACCGAGGATGCCATTATAACCCTGCTGAAGAAAGCCAAGGTGGGAAGCCGGGGCAGGAGCCGACTGCCTCCGCACCCTCGGGGGCTCAGGGCTCCCGGCAGGGACTAGGCTGTCGCGGCAGCCCGAGCTCCCCTTGGTCGTCGTCTCCGTTTGCAGCTCAGCGTCACGACGGGCGAACTGGAGGAGGCAGAGAAGCTTCTGCACCAAGCTGCCCGCCTGGCCCAGCAGTCGCAGCACAGGCAGGCCATCGTCTACACCTACACCATGGTAACCCTCCCTGCCTGCCCTGTCTCCTCTGGGCTGGGTCACGCGACAGCTGCATTGGCCCCGACTCGCTGCCAGGGCAGCCCCAGGCCAGGTGCCTGCTGCATTGGGCAGCTCTCAGCGCCCGTCTGCCTCTCTCCTAGATGGCGAACCTGGCGCTTCTGCGAGGGCAGCTGGACAGTGTGAGTGAAGCCCTCTGGGGCGAGCGCCCCGCGTCGTGTCCTCCCGTGCCAGGGGCACAGCTGGGTGACGCTGAGTTGTTCGGCTACAGCGAGACGCAGAGCGGGGGTCCGGAGCCGGGGACATCGGGGCACTAGCGTGGCGGCAGCTTTGGTCACAGGGTGCGAGCGGGGTCTTGCATCTCCTCTCCAGGCCCCTTCTCCCCTCCCCTGGGACTTGCAGCAAAGCTGGGTTGTTCGCTGCAGGGCCCCAGTCCTGTGCTTTGGGCAGTCTCTTCCTAGCGCAGCTCTTCCTCTGCCTTGTCGGGTGCGAGGGCCCTGGTGCAGGCTTTGCTACTCCAGTGCCCGAGGGTGCAAAATGAGTCAATGCAGAGATCAAAGAGATTTCAAAACCCCTCCCCACCCCCAAGAAGTATGGGTGGTGCTTGCCACCAGGTATAGCTCAGAGCTGGCTCCGCCCCGGACACCTGCTTTCATTCCAGGCAGAGAAACTCTTCAAAGCAGCAATAAGCTTCTTGCTGGCTGGGGACACTAAGCAGGTGAGTCCCCTGCTGCCTGCCGCACGGTTTCCTGCTCCCCATAGGGACATCTCCACCGCCCCCCTCACTGCCCCCACTGCAGCAGTCCCTACCTCTCTTGGGGCAGACAAACCTGGCACCTCTTCCACAGCCTGTGGACTGGTCCCTTCCCCTGTAGAGCCTGGAAGCTTCTTGTGCTGGGGCCACAGCAACCTCTGCCACCGCTCCAGCAGTGTCCACTGCCAGAACCAGTGCCCCTGCCTCATGCAGGACACTATCTTGGCCTACACCCTATAGGCGTGATCCTGAACGCTCTGGCTGCTGTGTCCATGCACCTCTGGCTTCTCCCCTGGCAGGATGACAACGCGATCATCGAGATGTCCCTCAAGCTGGCCAGTATCTATGCTGCTTGGAACCAGTGAGTACCCGTCCCAAGCTGCAGCCTACCCTACTCAAGAGCTCCAAGGCTTCCGTGATGGTTTGGGTCAAGGGAGAGTCTTGTCCCCAGGAAGGAGGGTCCTGCTGGCACAGCTCAGGGGGAAGCTTCAACTCTGGCTTCAGAGTCCATGATGGCCTCAGTCTCAAGAGAGCAGGCCTCTGGCTGCTTGGCCTGGGCAGCAGGTCAGCCCCAATTGCAGTCATCTGAGGACGAGTCCCTGCAGAAGGTGTCCTCGGAGACTAATGCGCTGAACGTGTGCAGGCTAAAGGGACTTGGGTTTTAGCATTTAGGATTGGAGCTAAGCAGTAGAGCACACCTGCCCTGCAACACTACCTCCAGGGATCCTGGAGCCCTTCACCAGTTAGCTGAGCTGATCCAGAACTGGTCCATGGTGTTAGGGGCTGAGGCTGGGAGCAGGTGCTGTTTGCCCAGAACTGCGGTGCCTTCCTGAGGTCTCAGTCGGGGCAAGGATTAGATTGGGATGTCCTGCACATGCTGCTTCGAGTGGGGGGTGGACTTGGTTTGCCAAAGGCTGACTTTTTTTCCCCCACTGCTACGCAGAGACCAGCAGGCTCTCGCAGGCTACAAGTTCTGCATCCTGACCCTGGAGGAGAAAATAGCTGCGCAGAAGGACTTGCCTGAAGACGTCCTCCCTGGTAGGCAGCTCCTAGGTGCTCGCTGTGGCCAATGTGGCACTGTGCCCGCCCCGCGCTTCCCTGCCCAGTGACTTCCAGCCACTGCCTGCCTTGGTGCCCAGACCCCCTCCCACTCTTGGCTGACAGTCTTGTACTCAGTAGTTCCCTGGGAGCAAGGGGCAATACCTCAACCCATCTTCTCTTTTCTGCTTGCAGCAGAGAAAAGAGCCAACACCCACCTCCTGCTCGGATTGAGCCTGGACTCCTACGGCCGTTACCTCCTCACTCGCAACCAGCCGACTGTGGCCCAAATAATGTATGAGAGAGCCCTGCAGATATCCAAGGACATCCAGGGAGAGACCCATCCACAGGTGAGCTGGGCCCAACGGGTGTGTTCAAGGGAGGTGTGCTCACAACGGGATTGCTTTGGAGCTGGGCCTGCTCCCCTTGGGGCCGGTATCCAAGATCAGGCTCTGTGCTCAGGCAGCGGAAGACTGAGCATGAAAATGGTCCATGTGGGCGAGCCAGCACTGCTGTCATCTTGCAGAAGAGTCCGTCACTCTTGTCACGAGGGCAAGTGCTCCATGCCACTGTTCTCTATCCCCTGCGCTAATGCTTTCCTTGCTGTCTTGGTGCAGACGGTGGTCCTGATGAGCGACTTGGCGACCGCGCTGGATGTGCAGGGACGCTACGACGAAGCATACACCTACGTGAAAAGGGCAGCAGAGTTGGCGAAACAGACGAAGCATCCCGAGGAGCACGTGGTGCTGAACAACCTGGCTGGAATTCTGATGCATAAAGGTAAGGACTGCCCCCACAGCCAGCTGTTCCTGTGTGTGGGGCACAAGGCCTGTGCCTAGGCCGTAGCAGGCAAGGAAGACTTGAGTGGGGTTGGGGAGATGGGTCAGAACAGCAACATGCAGGGAGGCAGTGCGGGAGCTGTGATCTGCTTTATCGCCACACCATGTGGTGTATGTTACATTTAAACCACTCTCTGGGCTGGGAGATAGCAGGGCAGGGCTGTAGGTGCCAACTCTTTCCAGATAATCCCTTTCTACCAAGAGCTAAACACCAACCCTCTCTGGCTTGCAATCCACAAAGGAGAATCCAAAAGTGGAGAGAGGCTCACGGTGAGTTTCCTTTCCCCTCCTTAAATGCAGAAGACTTTCTGCAAGCAAAACATGTATATGAAGCAGCCCTGAAGCAGGCACAAGAGAAGGGAGATGATGCGTCTGTCCAGCACATCCAGAAGCAGCTGGCCAAGCTGGCCACGTGGAGAAAGGCACAAACCCCATAGGTGGCAATGTACAGAGGTAGCTTGAAGCATCACAGGGGGCCAGGAGGTGGCTTGCGCACAGCACAGGCATGTTGGGATCTGGGGGGAACTAAAAGGACAAATTACAGGCTCAGTGCTGAGTGAGCAGGGGAGTACGGGAGGTGTTGCTGTGGCCTTCTTTTGTCTGGCCCCAAATAAAGCATTAACTGTTATAGATGCCCAAGTGAGTTCTCTTCTGTACTTTGCCTGGCCTGAGGTTATTTAGTATACGTCTCAGCCTCTGACCTTTGTATTCTTGTGCTTAAAGGCATCCAAAAAAGAAAGCTTAGCCTCCCTGGGGGAAAACACATTCTGCTTCCAAGCTGGGTCACAGCTTGGGAGGAACGTCTAGGTCAGTCCATGCTTCCTGTCGGCTCTCTTGCTCATACTGCACTAACAGAGCCACAGAACTAACTGCAGCAACTTCCTGCTGCAAAAGAAAAATCGTAAGTGCTTTCTGAGCCTGAACAGAAGGCGGCTACTTCGTGTTCTACCCCAGCAGGCAAGGAGCACGGGAGATGTGATAAAATAACAGTTACCCACACAAGTCTACCTAGGCTAGCAGAGCTAGCACTGGTATTTTGGTGACTGCTAAGATGCTGAGGCAGCAACTAGTTAAGAAGCTGTTCTTAGCTAGTGATCACAGCTCTGTTTAGTTGTACAGCAGAGCAATTATGCATTCAGCCCTGGTCCTCTGTATTACAGTGTGTCCTGCATTTCTTCAGTGTGCATGTTCACTGAAGAGCCCTGACAGTTGCAAGGAACTGAAAGCCCGTGCATTTCCTACCACACTTACTGGAGGATGAAGCATCTTACAGGTGCCCAATGCACATGTCTAACTCTGCTTCCATGTCAAAGTGTCACATTGCTGTACTTTAACTCTTACCATGGCATAGGAGTGGAGGGAGCTCAGAGCTCCATGAGGCTGCTTCCATCATTGCTGTACAAACTTGTGCCTACTGTTATCAGCTTGGCTAGAGGCTGTAAATGAGAGGGAGAGACAGGCAAAGCAAGTGGAGAACTGATCCCCTTTATTGATTGGTCTGAATCCAGAAGTCACTGTCTACTGAAGACATTGTGTGAAAAAAGTATTAAATTTTATCATGACACATGGGTTTTTCAAGTCTTGAATGTTTTCGTATCAGAATCACCAAACATACCAAGATGAAAACATTGTGAAAGCGCTGATCAGAACACAGTTAAAAAGTTGTCATAAACTGCTCCTTGTAAACAATGATGTACGGTAGCCTCATTTTGAAATGGGGCAGATGTCATCTGATTAGTGAGAGGCTACTACAATTGTAACGAACCTGCGTTTAGGCTCTGGGCATCAGCAACAAAGTTAAGGGCAAGGGAACCATGCCTGATGAAAATTAATGAGAATTACATTTAATGTGCAAATGCTACAAAACATGTCTCATGGGAATCCAATAATACTCCTTAGCTAGGCCACCTCACAGCAGCTATAAGGCGACAGTACAGACTTCCTTGAAAGTTATGCCACGTGTATCCTCTGTTCTTTACTGTGCAGTTAACATGAGGCTTATGGTGTACAAACCTCTATTTCATGCTGAGCTCGATCACTTAAGCAGGTGAATTTTAGAATGGGACTGGGTTCTCTACTTTCCCAACACTAACTGTGCGCTAAGGGTAGACGGACTTATTTTCCAGCACACGCTGCTGTGGAAAAATAAAGGGAGAATTTAAAAAGTCAGGGCACAGGTCTACACACACAAATAACCCAATGGATGCTTTAGTCCTAGAAGCCAGAATTGTTTAGTTCTTTTCAAACTGTGAAGACACTTAGAGGAGATGTGAACGCACCCAAACTAACTGCAGGATACAAGATGCAAAGACAGCCTCAAGGCAATCCTGTAATACCTTCAGCGTATCATCAAGTGCCCAAAGAGAAGGGTTAAAAAACATCTTTCCTTTCTCCTTCCTGGAACTGGGGAAATGGATTGCTCAACATTTACGTGACTTAAAATATCCTATACTAATTCAGTGCTGCTTCTGGTCTGTAACAAGGACCTCCAAGCTCTTCCATAAAATGTGGAGCCTGCATGGACGCTGAGTTACAGACCACCAACTTTTGTACCTTCCAGATGCAAGAATGGCAAATAGAGTAAGTCAAGTTTAAGTTTTTTGATAGGTAAATCACTGAAGCACGGCATCTGACAGCTCTCTGCTAAGACCCTTCAGAACAGTCTAGCTGCTAAAGGGGATGGACATTGTTTAATCTGATACTGGAGAGACATTTTTCCCTGAATTAAATAGCGTCCTCCCCTAACCAGCACAAATTGCCTTTTACCTCATAGCAGCCAAGTAAAAAGGCTGAGAATCCAACCAGCTGAGGCAGCACCAGTCAGATGCACGTGAACTACATGAAATAGAGCCTGCTCGTGCAGCAGGAACTGGTAGATGAAAGATTACAGAGCCCCTCTTTTAGTACCATGATTTTTTTAAGAGGTGATTTCTCTAGAACTTACTGCACACTCTACGGCAGGGGCGGGCAATTATTTCAGGCGGAGGGTCGCTTACTGAGTTTCGGCAAGCCGTCGAGGGCCGCATGACAGGCAGCCAGGGGTAGATAAATATTACTTTTCTAAATTTTTAGAGGCCCCACAGGCCAGATAGAATGGCCTGGAGGGCCACATCTGGCTCATGGGCCGCATTTTGCCCACCCCTGTTCTAGGGGCTAGCTCATGCAAGATTTTGGGTTTCAACGGATGACCTTTCTCTTCTGGAATTGGGGTTTAAAGCCGGGATATGCACTTTAAAATAAAAGGGTTTGCAATTAGAGTGAAGTAAGGGGGGAATCACAGTATCTAGTTCAAACTGGCTGCAGATCAAAACCAAAAGGTCAACTTGTACCTTTTGGTTTACTCAAAGCTCAACAGCCGTTTGTTGTTTCTTTAAACCAGAGCTGGCTGTTGCTCCGTTTCTCTTGACAAACCAATTAACCACCCAGAGCCTTTGTTCAGACCAGCGGTTTGCTGCAGTTGTGCATGGCAGTGAGATTTGTTTCAAACAGTAACCTCTTCGGGCTGCATACAATGCAGAAGCCAGGAAACACGGAAAGGGTCCCCTAGAACGCCACTCGGTCACCAGTGTGGGGAACAGTGAGGTATGCTCCCAGAAGCTGCTTCGGGGTTTTTTTCCTTTTAAACTGAACCATAAACATACCCATGCAATAATAGTTCTGCAGTGTTGCTAAATAAAACTGACCGCACTGAAAATTTACAATGTGGCAGAAATTTAAAAATCAAAGAGAAATATATCATCTTCCTCCAGTGGACCAGACGATGTTAATGTACAGAGTTCATTAAGGGGGCAGTCTTAAAAACAAAAAAACATTTTCACAAGCGCTTGAACACCACTGAGAAAATGTGTCTAAGGAGAAATTAGATCAAAGCACAAGGCCTGTGGGAAGCAGCACAGCATTAGAGGGCAATGCTGCTGCTGTAGGCAGGCTTGGGTTATGAGGAGTATTCTACACTTGAGAAGATGTTTAAAAAAAATTACAAAATGACCCCCGAAGTTTATGCATTGATTTGAACATAAGTACACCAGATACTACAGCAAGGGGAAAACCACTGCAAAAAGTACTCTCTATTTACAGAAGAATGATTTAAGGACATGGTTTTCTTTACAAACAGATGTAGAACAGGAATAGTCCATATTTTTAAAAACTCTTTACATATTTATCTTTAGTACGTCAACCTTCCTCAATCACAATCCTCTACATGGGCTGTGCAGAAGGCATCTTTCAAATCGACTCTCCAAATAAAAGTTTCCGTCGCTTCTCCATCTCATATGGCCCTTGCTCTCTTGGGAAAGTCTCTTTGGGCACAAGTCAAAAAGAAGATTTCCTTTGACCCGCAAATTTAAAAAAAAGAAGAAAAGAAGAAAAACCACCTCTGCATAGTTCAGTCGTCGCTGTCAGACAGAGTCTCGTATTGTGCTGAAAGCAGTGGGGCAGGCTCTCGCTCCCAGATCCTGTTCTGTTGGTGAGTGGTTGCTTGGCTCATGGATGGTGGAGCACATGCGATGGATGTTGGCGGTGTACTGCTGAGCATCCGCATCGTCAGGGGGTTGTAAGGGAACTGCGTGGATCCTAAGTCAAAGAAAAGTTCACGCAGGTCAAAAAAAGCACGATGTCCCAACCAGCTTCTCCCTCACTGACAGAAAAGTCAGCACCTGCTTGTTTTAAACAACGGCCACCCACGAGAAAGGAAAAATAAGTTACTTTCCTCAAATCCCCATGACTATAACAGCCGGGATGATGGGCAACTTATTTAACTTGAAGGTATGCAGAACTTGGCTAATTTTCATAGCTTTAATTCAGAACACCGCAGGAAGCAAATTACCACATTTCTTTGGCACAAGCCGCTTGATACGATACAGTGGACTTAGTTTCAGGGACTAAAAGTACTTTGGAAGAAGGAAAAAAAAAAAATGTTCTTCAGCAGCTGTCTACACTTATATCCCTCACTGTTCCAGTCAACGGAGGTCTGGTCTTGGGGTTTAGATAGAAATTACTTGATTTCAGTTCTCAAAGTTAAATAATTTCACATCTCTGAGGTGGCTCAGCCACTGGTAGAGAATAGGAATCACTTTGGGGAAAGCAAATTAAACTCATTACAGCCTGACTGACCTCTGGCAGTGGTGTCTTTTGGAAATGCTCTTGCCTCCTACTGAGACCGTTTGTTTCTCTGCCAGCATCCAATTCATAAAGTTCCCTGCTTGACCTTGGATGCTGCGATTGTTTGGGCCCGCACACTGAACGCGTGTTTAGCTGTGTCTAACTTCCCAATAGTGTTTCTGGCACTGTTTCTCACCTGTTGATGAAGGCCTGTCCTCCCAGGCCCACACTGGAGTTTGTCTATGGTAATCTCCTTCTGAATGTACAGATGAGACAGACGAAGGTCTCTCAGTTCCTAAATAGCCCTGCCCAGGAATAGGAGATTTAGACTTCCTGCTACTGGACTTGCCGATTAACTTCTGCTTGCCGACTCCCACTCCTGGAAATAGAAGCCACGCACCAAAAAAAGTTATTTATTTATTTTCTTCAAAAAAGGCGCACTGCATTTTAGACTCAGCAGGTTTTTATAAGCTGACATCTAGGAGACTAATCTGTCTAGAGGGTTTCACTAGAACAAACCAATCTGGCCAGGAGCTGCAGGCTGATGCTCCTATTTGCTGCCTATGCCCCATTGCTAGTAAATCCTGACTCCCATCATCGAGGGGGCCATTTCAGCTGAGATGGCCACATAACCAAGGTTCTTTCAGAGGCTGCCTAATTTCATCCAGTGCTCCCTGGTTACCACACATGCTGCTCCAGGTATGTATCTTCTGTACTGCAACGTTGAAGGTGCAGCATATGCCCCCTCATCCCCTCTGCTCATCACAGCAGCTGTGCTCCCAAAGGAGTATTGGAAAACACTCCTTCTGGAGTTGGTGAATCTGCTTTGTGAATGGGAAGAGCCATGACACTGGTGTCCTCACCCAAAGGGCAGGAACACTGTCTCTGCAGCACTGCCAGCAGGCATGGATTCGTGTTTTTGTTGCTTCAAGTTCACTTCAATCCTTGTGTTCCACCCCACAGTTACTGTCTCCAGGCCCTACAATTTGACAGAGCTGTAAAATCTCACCTGAATTGGGCGATGGATTAGCTTCTTCTCTACGGGTCTCACTGTTTGCTGATACTGCAGGGTTGGAACTGCCAGGTGCTACCCCTATAGGTTGTGACATTACAACTCCATGATCCTCCCCTTTGTCATCAAAGTTTCCCATCAATGCCTTCCTAATAATGTCTTCCAGACCCAGATTACTGGCAGGATCTGCAAAGGAATGACCCCTAGAACTGACCGCACCTGGGAGGAGGAAGAAAACATATGGGGAAGGGTGGGAGGGGAAGGACAAAATACACCTCAAAAGATTTACAAAGGGGCGTGGGAGAAGATTTGAGAGAGAGAGACAGAGGAAGAGAGAGATGGAAAAAACAAAGGTGAGCAATTTATGCAAAGCTACATGCTCCAAGCAGCTCACAACAGCTAGGAGTTAGACATGCCAGCACATGTTAAAAGAGCCATGTCAGTTGTGCCACTAAATGTCAGCGGACAAGATCTACTTACATGTGTATTGAAAACAAAGAGCAGAGGAAGTTAAATATGCCAATTTGGACAGAATATTATTAAAAAATTTGCAACAATTAAGATCTTTCGGTTACAAGGGAGGAGACCCAGCAAGAAGCACTTCACTCATGAAACATCCCAAGCTGTGTTGGAATTTCATTTTGTGAATTAAAATATTAAATTTAAAGCATTTAAAGGCAAACATTTAACCTTTACCACCTTTCTCTCCCTTAACTTAGAGGCAACAATATTAATATGAATTACATGTTAAACCAGGTCCGTCTTGGATGGGGAGTTACCAGAGCACTTGCTGTAAATGCAGCAAGCACCTCATTAATGATTCAATGTCTTCCTTTCTAAAATCACACTCACATTATGACCAGGCATCATAACCTTTTTTAAACTATAAAATGGTGGGATTTTGTGAGTATTTATAATCCCGGTTAAATGAGATGCCAAAGAAAAAGTGCTAGCATGGTTTTTGCATCTGTGCAAAAAGTAAAGCTACAGTAAAAATAAAATAGCATTCCTGCCTAAACTCCAGTTGAGACATTTGCTTAAATTCCCTTTACAATCATTTTTCTTTCCCATAATGTACTGAAACAGGATTTTTCCCAGTTAGAACTTCACCGATTCAATGCTACATTTTCCCATCATTTCTCAGCCTCCCAGTGCACCCATAAAAAAGGCATTATGCCATTTTTACACTCTCCATAAATTATTATGCCACTGATGTTTCTCTGAAAGACTTACCTGAGGTAGTGACTGCTGGCAAATTGAATATTTCAGTTCCTGGCTGAGCAGCTGCTGTAATTAAAGCAGAGTGGTGAAGTTAGTTTTGCAGTACTGGTGCCTGCTGCACGTTTTATGCACAGAGTGTAATTAAACAGACTTCTGATTATTCGTCCCCTTTATGTGTTTTCACTTCACCACTGGAGGTTCTCAGGACTGGAGAGGTGCTATTGCTCGGAAGAGTCAATCCATGTGTAAAAGGTTTAGCTTTACTATCTAGTTATAAAACAATCACAGGCAGTCTGCTGTCCTTTAATAGTCTTCCAGGGACTAGATGGACCAATGCTTTTCCATGTCTCACATATTTCACACTGCACTTGAAAAAGGCATATATTTTTTGACCTGAATATACCTATTTTTGTGCGTTTTACAGATTTGATATTACATCTGTATTTACTTAACACTGTTCACAGATACACTGGGGTAAGCAGGGAAAAAAAATCAGGTCAGTAGACCTACATGATAAACGTGATAGGGACATCTGTAACAATACAAAAATGCAGACCGACTCAAAAGTGACACGCAGCAAATGTCAAACAAATGTCATTGGCATATACTACATTCACTTACTAGAATTGTAGATGTAAGTTAAGCCAAAACTTTAGTGCAGCAGAACAAAAATAGGCTGCATACCCTAATGGGGCCATTAGAAATAAAAAGGACATTTACCACCCTTACACATACCCTAGGTTTCTCTTCTTATTGAATGAGACAACACGGGTTTAACATTGGTACTAACACACACCCATTGAACTCACTTATAAGTGAAAGACTTTTTACAAGACAGGCCCCATTCTGTCAGCTATAACACAGCAACATTTAAAAGACTTTCCAGAGCAGTGATGTACTTCTGTGGAACAAACACTACCTTCCTGCTCATCACAAGAGATGGGCTCCGACCATAGCATTCAAGGGTTAGGAGTCAATTAAGTTCCCTTCAATCCAACTTTGAAAGGCCATGTGTGTTGACTAAGGCTAAGTCTGTTACAACGAGGGCTGGTAGTATGCTGCACGACATCAGATTCTTCAGCCCAAACTAGTTGCATATTCAAGCCAAAGGCTGCCATCATGACACCCTGAACAGCAGTGGCCAACAACAACTAGATCAGTTTTTAGAACACAAAAACGAGAAGCCTCCAAGGAACACAATACCAAAACTGTGGACAAGCACGTTTTTACACATAGCGGGTACCAAACTGGAAAACCAAGTAAATCCCATGAGAGAGAAGTGCCAAGTTTTCAACAAACATTTGGTAGTTCCACACTTAAATACTTGTCCTTGGTTTACAGAAGCAAGATTCCTTCCTCTCAACTACAAAAGTTAATACAGCAAAACAGTCAGTGTTTAGTTGTGTTTTTTATCCATACTTTTATTTCTAATATTGTTTAACCAAAAACTGGCTAGATTTTTTAGGACTGCAGTTCAGGGGTGACTTATGTTGGAAAATACAATGTAAAGGAGAAGTCCCCAACTCACTTACCCATGTCAGAGTCACCTCCACCAGAGGAGTTCAACTTACGAAATATCTCCTGCTTCTTGGACTTCACCATTGGTGATGTGCTTTCAAGCTTGGTGAAAAACGAAGGCAAGTAGCTTATACTCCCAGGAGAGCGAGAGTCAGTCCTGTTGAGACCAACAGGTGTCAAGAAGGAACTCAACATGTATTACTCTTCTCAGCAGTTTTAAATGTTACAGTCTGAGTTTGTACCGGGGGCTAGGTTCAACATATTTTAATACACATTTGCTCCCGTACCTCAGTTCTAGACACTCAGCTACAGTCTCCAACTTCTAATATGCACTGGGGTTTGCCCAAGCACATGCCAAACCAGCAACTTGCCAAGTGCATTTAATTTGCAGATGTTTAAGTAGTTTGCACTACTGATAGGTGTCAACCTTCCTTTAATACACACAAGGAAGTTGATGGATGGAGAGATTACTCAGGAATAGAACTAAGGTCTCCTATCAGAAAACAATGCCCTAGCTATTGCACCATGTTGCCTCTAGAATTACTGTAATTAAAACAAATTCCTAGTTTCCTATACACTTGCACTCTAGGCCTAAACAGTGCTGCTAATTTAAGAGAGGGAAATCAATCTCCAGTTCCAAAAGAACTGGATTTTTAGGAAAACTTTTGGAAACATCTATCCTAAATTAAAAGCCGAACATGAAAATTTTTACAAACAGGAAATCCAACAACTTCCCTCGACAAACAGAACATGTACACACACTACTCTCCTTCTGAAAATCAGAGCTGCTGTTTCCAGGCAGAGAACTAGAACATTTGCTCCCTCCCTGAGGAGCTCAGCTTTTAGACATACCTCTGTTCAGTAGGCTCGGATCTTTGGGAAAGCAGCAGAACATTGTCTTGTTTCTCATGCACAACTGGGACCTGAGGGGGTGAGATGGGCTCGTAGGACTCTGAAGAGACATGACTTCTTTCTGGAGACTTCCCAGGTCTACATTTACAATGCAAAGAGATTATATTCTTTACAAGCAGGAACACAAGCAGTTCACTTGTTACAACAACCAGTGATCGATCCTACATTGTTTATGACATATTTAGGTCTGTGAAAGGCTTTGGGATATTTCAGGATCTTTCAAAAACAATCCACATATTTATTTCTATGCTGACCTTCAAGTGCTTAAATGCCTTCCTTCTTTCCAAAGACTGGAGATGACGTGCAGGGAATCTAGCACAATGGGGAAAAGGCTGTAAACTATGCGGAATAGCTAGACCGCACTTAACTGTGTAGAAAGGAAGAAGATAAGACGTGTACTGCGCATGCCTCCAATTTGTTGAAGATCATGTAAAATGCAAGTTGTCTCAAAACAGCTAAGAAAGGTTAAGGGATATACTGACTTCAAATAACTGGAGCCTAAGTCAGAGTTAGCTTTGGTTGACTACTTATCCATGCAATAGACGGATTTACAGTCAAACTGGAAAAAGAAAGTCATTTTACCTTCCCCTGCCTTTGTCGGAGAGATTCTCAGGAGATACCCTAGCAGCAGACCGTTGGTAGTGGACAGACTGTGACTGCAACTCGGGACTGTAGCGGTTGGGTGCCTTGGCCCGAAGGGGCGTGGGACTTGCAACAGGAGCTGAGTTCTGGAATGTACTTGTGGGAGGCTGCAGGGAGGTCTGGGAGGCCGACTGGTTTCGAGCAAAATTTTGTGTAATGATTTGCTAATTGAGGGTGGAGAAAAAGGTCAGTCAGTGGTTTGGCAACCCTGAGGACATTTAAAAGAACTGAAATTGGTGCTATATGCAAACACAGCTGTAACGCCCATAACGTGCTTGCAGAACATGTCAAGATCCCAGCGCCACTCCTCCACCCCCGTCCACCGTAACTTGCTATTGTAACAGAACATGTAAAGTTTCCAAGTTCCAGAAACACTAACCAATTTCAGAAAAGGCCCACGCAAAATAACTTACACAGATATGGTCATTAAGGGTGATCAGACGATGGGTCTTGGGCACATGTGCCATCCCTTCTGCCTGTGAGGAAGGTGGTGGAGGCTGCTGGGGAGATGGAGATTCTTGTTGTGCCCTGTACCGATGAATCGACCCCTCATACTGTCTGTTGGGATCATCTAGTTTTCAAATAAAAGAAGCAGACCAATCTAATGAGACACTAATGTTATATAGGGCTTGTTACTGAAGCTTAAGATTTAAAAAACCTGTATTTTCTTGAATACAACATTCACCTTTTTCCAAAAACAGGTGCTGGAAATTGGTTCCCTAGCTGCTGGTATTCAGTTACTTACTATGGGGAGAGATTTTCTCCTTCTTCATTCTGCCTTCCAAAACACATGGTGTGTATTATATTTTGAGAATGTTGTATGTAAGAAAATACAGTACTTCAAGTACTTATAGAAAGGAGTATTTGAAACATTCCCCACATGAGATTTCATGTAACCAGAATAATTAACAGAGCTTTTTTACATTTCCTCCCTCGCTGCTCGTGTATCGGATCCTCTGAAGCAAGGGAGCAACAGAAAGTTGAGTTCTAGTGTTTAGCTAGATTTCACCGCATTGGCTTAGACCTCTCAGTAAGCTATCACTAGCATCTTTCACCAAGATTTTAAACCTTAACGTGTTACAGCCTTGCCCCACAGTCTGCCAGATTTAAAATGTTTTCCTAGACAGCCAATATACTGGGAGTTTAAAAAGCATATTTTTCAACTGAATAAAAGCATTTTCTTAACAGTGTTTAATCAGAAAATACTCCACTGAGAAGCAGTACAGTTAAGTGAGCTTAGGCCGGGACTAAAAATCAGGAATTCTGAGTTTTCACCCTAACCATCTCAAACTGTCCATTGGATGTCAAATCATTCTATTTACTGCATTTTCCCCATAAACAAAATGGGAATAATACACCCAATCTCTCTCATAGGAGTATCAGTGCATAATTAGGGAATACTAAATATCATTATACTTTTGATGCATTGAGCCGATGTTCTCACTCTCTGCAGTTCACAACATGTACTTTAGAGAGAACTTCTGAAGACTGAAGTGTGCCTTAAGCCATAGCTTAAAAGGCTGCTCATGTACTTTAAATGCATTTGCTTTCCTGGCAAGTGATAAAAAGGAAATGTCTACCCTAGGCACATGACAAGCTTTTTTACAGCTACAAAGCAACTCACTCTCTGCCTGGTTTGGTTTGGGCACCTCTTGTTGATAGGGCTGCAGTTTTTCTTGTGCAGGCGCTGGCGAACTTGCAGGAGTGATCACCTCAATGGCATCTCCAGGTGGCTCATACCGGTGGGAGGATACTGAAGTTCAAGCAATGGAGAAGTTTTTAAATAAAATACAAAATCAGCACACGTCTGAAACCCCTTCACTGGCTGTTAACACCAAGCCCCATTCATATGTTCCAAGAAGTGCAGCTGCATAAAGAAGTCATTTTATTTTTATGACCGTAGCATTTAAATAAGCTCTTTTCTCCTCATTTCCACAGAGAATTTTCTGCTGCATATGTAAAGCTATTATTTTTAGGAAGCACACTGTTATTGCTAGCCGGTTTAAGTTTTGTTTTCCTATGACTTAAGACAAAGAAGAGAATGGCTAAGATTTCCCCAGGCATTTGCAGCAAATTTGGACTTGGTTGGATGTCAAGAGTTTTTTCCAAGCACCAAGACTCTCACAAAACCTGGATTTCTCTATGAAGAGCTGCCCATTTCTCAAGAAGAGAATACTGTTTTGTCACTTCACATCCAGTATTGAATTCTGTGAAGGAAAGGAAGTATAGCACCCACCTTTGCTTAAGTATCACAGCATTCAAGAGTTTTCAAGAACCAAAACCAGACCTCTTACAGAACAATGCAGCAAGTGACATAAGACAGCACACACAATTAAAGGCAAAGATACTCACAACTGCTAGAAGAATCTGAACTCTGCGAGCCCCGATCCCGTGCATCCTTGTCTGAAGCAATCTGCCGAGTGATGATCACATCGATGAAGTTCGCAGCAGTAATGGTGGTCTTCCCTCGGGTTCGTAACTCCTCCTCGTACCTGGATTTAGAATGCCCCTTCTCTTTACCAGCCTCTGAATACACTACTGAGGACGAAGACTGACCCTGGGACTTGCCACTGGAAAAGGCTGCTGATGTATAGGGACACTGAACAGGTCTCTTTTCCATGTCCAGCACTTCCTGCTCCACCTGTGGCTGCTGCTCAGTAACCACGGCTGACCTGCGCCCCATGTTCTCTTCTATTCTGCCTCCTTCATGCTTGTTCTCTTTTGCTTTGGCAACTTCCATCTGAGGAGCAGAGGCTGCAGCATCTACAAGTGCAGCCAGGGCATCAGCTGCCGTGTTGTACCGGGAAGCAGGCAAGCCTGGAGTGATGGTGGGGGCTCCAGGGGTGAGCTGCCTGTTTGCAAGCAAATATCTGCATTAGAGCACAGAATAGGAACAGAACACACCTCTCCTGGCCTCCCAAAGACAAAGCTAACATTTCCAGTAGGACTGGTTGAAAATACAAGTTCATTTCCCAGATGTCAAAGAGCCCTTTCATCCCTACAATTTTTCATGCTAATTTAATTTTTTTTTTTTTTTTTTAACTAACGAGCTCACCCCAAAGAGGCTTCTTTGCAACAGTAGTTTAAGAAACATACATGATACGTAGCTGGGCAGCAGGGTCCAGAGGTGTGATCACACTTGTCCCGTTGGTTCCTTGGAAAATACTGGGCCTTTGCTGCAGTATGTTCTCTTGCGTTCTCACTGAAGGAGAAGGTGAGCGAACGTACCCATGACTGCCAGGTCTACCAGGCTGCTCTGTACCTTCAGTGTGCAGAGAAAAAAAATATATTCATAACATGTAGTGTAACTGTGGAGATAACCACGTTGCAACTGTGGAGATAATAATGCACCACTAATCATACAGCTACTCCTTCCCTCCATCCTTTTTTGTCAGAGTTTTTCCAAATACATGCCAGTTTTTAGATGTTCTAAGGACTGGAATTCTCCAGCTGGCATTGTAATAAATGTCACTGTATTGCTGACAGTATCTGCAGGGTTGATTCCATCCTACACCATCCAAAACAGAACAGAGCCAAGAGCACGCAACTGTGGAAGCTACAACTGCAAGGAAAATCTCCACATCTTGGGAACTATCCTTGAGATCATGCTAACAGTAGGCTACATGGTACCATTTTAGAGCTGAAAACAGCAAACAGCGAGTAAGCCATTTAGCTGCACTTTAAGAAGACTGATCCAAGCATGGCAATAAGCACTCACCAGGCCGAAGGTAGAGTTCACTGGGAACAGCAGCTATTCTCTCCCTTTCTCGCTCTCGCTGCCTTTCCTGCTCTCGTTCACGTTCTCTCTCCCTCTCTCGTTCCTTCTCCCTCTCTCTCTCCCGTTCCCTTTCAGCATTTGCTGCAGCTGAAGCGGCCAGATGTGTAGGGTGTCCTGGAAAAATACATGAGGTGAAATGTCTTTAACAGCAGTAAAGAGCACAAAACACTTGAAGCACAGCAAAATGTGAGATGTGCTTGTTTTAAGTGGGCAACAGAAACATATATGGATTTTCAAGCTCATTGTCATGCCACTCTACGCCACGCACTTGCCTAAGCAAGCTGACCTTAATGTGCACTGTCAGGGAAGGAATCAGTCAATAACCTTCTCAACTTACTACATGGCTTCAGTGTCAGAAGCTTGCCAGCTGGCAGAAAGCTGGAGCTAAATTCCGTCTTGAATACACATACCTGAAGTTACTGTGCCCACATGTCAGATGGTAGAACCTGGCCTCTGGTGCCTGAGAGGCACTGAGTTACCAACACAGTATTGACCATTTTGCTTTGTTTATCCCTTGGTTTGCTCTTCAGGGCCTTCAAAAGGTACGTGCAAAGCATTAGGGACCTGACTGGGGATCTTTGGCTCCTACTACAACAATACAATACACTGGAAACAGCATCTCCCATCATCCAAAGTGAACTGGCAAAAGCAACAAGAGCATCACGCTCACTTGCTGCCTGTCAAGGAGGGTCAACTCTCTCCATATATAGGAGGATTCAAAATGATGCATAATGACCCGAGTGCTTACCTGGTGACAGAGAGGCAGGATTGTAAGGCCTGGGAGGGAACGTAAGCTGGGTGCCAGGGATATAAGTGATCCTCTCCATAGGAGGGGTGCTTGTTCCTCCTGGGTGTGGCACTAAGATAGTGGGAGCCATATTATTCAGGTCAATAATTCCTGTTAGAAAACAACGGAATGAGAATATACTTATTAGCATCCAAAACAGTTACTAAAAAGTAAATATGCATCAAGATTCTGCTACTTCTACAATACCCTTTGTATAGTTTTGCTTTTATGTCTGTAGAGACCAGTCACAGTTTTTGGTCCACACGTTTCATATAAATCAATCCCCTTCCTCAGAAGCGTGTTTTAAGAGTATCTGAAGGCAGCAGACATACCTCTGGCTCCTGCATATGGGAGAGCTAACGTTTGCTCTCTAGGAGATAATCCTCGGGTTACATCAGGGCGTAAGTTAACCTGCATCTGCTGTGAGGTAATATAGTCATTTAGGATTGTCTGCCGTGTGTTCTCCATCGCATAAAGCTGGTACTGACTTGGGTAACCTGGGGTGGGTGAAAGCTGCCTCTGAAACAGGTATGCAGCTGCAGCTGAGAATGAGGAGAAGCAAGATTTAGTGTGCAGCAAGAGTGGCTTGACATTTGTAATGAAGATATTTCTTACGCTTAAATGAGAAGTGTTGCCAAACCTCCCAGGCCAGCTCTGACAAGGCCAAAGCCAGCATTGCCAATAGTGATATTCCAATGAGAATGAATTCATAGACTAATGGAAAATATGTTGTTTTATGGAAAAAGCCATGCGAGGAAACAATATAAATCCCTAAGTACTGCAGAAGTAAATGGCTGAACTAATCAGAAGTAGTCATAAGAATGGGCAGGGGTGTACTATAAATGGAAATGTGATTGAACTCCTGCGATCCATACTGTCCAAATTAATGGAGGTAAACGTTAATGTTCAAAACCAAACATAATATGTAACATATATTATAATCTGAATGTCCAAATTACAGCTTCACTCCAAAACACAGGCTTTTCTGTGCATTACTGAAGATCATGACAGTACTGACCACACCACTTACCAGGATCCAGAGCCCTGTGAAATGGCATGGCTGGATCCAAATGAGGGGGAAGATGGCTTCTGTAGCCTTCTGTAGTAGCTCCTCTATGATGGGGGTCAAAGGGACTGTGAGCTACTACTGGGTCGACCCCTGGGACTGGTGATTTTGCTGGTACACTCTCTCTCTGAGTTGGAGTGAGCGGTGTTTTCCTTTCATGATTTGTAGACTTCCCAGAAGACATTCCAGCTGAAGGGAGGGGAGAGGGAGAATGAAAAAACAACTTTTTTTAGCAACACAATCTTGATACAGGAGGTTGTAAATAGAATTGAGCTCCAAAGGGAAGTGGCTTATGCACACCTGGAGCCCTGCAATGTCACCTGTGCTCAACAACACCCAAGGAATCAGAACTTGTATGGCTATGACCTGGATACCAACAACACCCAACACATTTAGATGAGATGTACAGTTGCAACTGAAGGCAGGACATTGCTAAGTGGCCTTTCAGCTTAACATGCCAGCTCCTTCACACAGATGATGCCCACTCATAAGTAACAGTCTCTATTTTAGAAACCTGAAGCCACATCTTTAAAGCTTTAAAGTGCACACGGAGAGAGAATCTCCTCCCTCACCCTTGTAAGTGTACGTTTGCCTCGAGCAGAAGTTTAGTAGCACAATTATGAATACTGCATCCATCACAACCCCGCTGCCTGAGGTCAATATACAAGCAAAAGTTTCAGGCTCATCTAACAATCTCTTCTTACATCCACAAGGAAAATGAATGAAATGTTTTGACAAACAAGTTCGGTGACTTCATGCTGTTGGTCTTTTACTTTTTTTTTTCTGTACGCCCTTAGGGCTGGTGTGCCTGACAAAGAACCCCCAAATTACATTTCCAGTAAGCCAGTGAAACCTCTGAGTTCCTACATAGTCGATTTCTACAAGGGCAGTGAACATGCTGCTTAAATTATATCCAAAATATAAATTTATTTGCCGTGACTTTATTCTCTTAAGGCAAATCAGTTATGAGTCCACTCACATGGACAATGCTATTTTGTCCAACGTCCGATACACAGTATAAACACGTGTACAATGTGCATTTGATTAGATAAACTGAGTGCTTAGAAAGGGTCAGTGGACATAAATCTCAGCTTCTCCATCCACAAGGTGGCAGAGCTCAGAACATAATAATGTGACACTTGCTCTTGAGCAGCGAATTTGCCTCTTCACTGAGAAACAGCCATGAGTTTATAATGGGAATTGCATCAATAAGGAACGGCTGTTTCTGAAAGAAGCAGGATGGAAGTAACTTACCTGGAACAGTAAGCAGATTTATCCAGGATAAAACAAGCAGAAAGCAAAACTAACACCCAAAAGTTTGGACATTCAGAGAGGACAGGCTGATACAAGGCTGTAATGAATGTACAAAGCCTCAAGCAAACGCCAGTATAGGAACCAGTACCATTGTAGCTGCATCTTTAAGGAAATTACATTTTTATTTAAAATGTCCCATTATTGAAACTTTCTCTTACCTATTTGAAGTGTGTGTGTGTGTGTGGGGGGGGGGGGGGGTTAAAACCCTTTTCTACATGGCAAAACATGGATATTTCCCCCCCGCCCCCGGCCCTTTTCCTTTGCAATTTCAAATCCCAGCAATGGAACTCAAATGGCTGTATAGACCCGCACAGTACCCATCACTGGAAGCATCACCACACCTAGGAAGGCCAACTGCACCTTGTCGTGCATCCACAGATGCATCTCGAGCAGGTCCAAGGAGGTGATCCTCCCCCTCTATGCGGCACTGGTCAGGCCGCAGCTGGAGTACTGCATCCAGTTCTGGGCGCCGCACTTTAAGAGGGATGTGGACAGCATCGAGAGGGTCCAGAGGAGGGCCACTCATATGATCAAGGGACAGCAGGGTAGGTCCTATGAGGAAAGGTTGCGGGACCTGAACCTGTTCAGCCTTCAAAAGAGAAGGCTGAGGGGGGATCTTGTGGCCTGTTATAAACTGGTTAGGGGGGATCAGCAGGCGCTGGGGGAGTCCCTGTTCCCCCGAGCGCCGCAAGGAGTGACCAGGAACAACGGTCACAAGCTGGCGGAGGGAAGGTTTAAGTTGGACATCAGGAGGCGCTACTGCACGGTCAGGGCGGCTAGGGTCTGGAACCAGCTTCCAAGTGAGGTGGTGCAGGCTCCCACCCTGGGGGTTTTTAAGAGGAGGTTGGATGACCACCTTGCTGGGGTCGTTTGACCCCAGTACTCTTTCCTGCCACGGCAGGGGGTCGGACTAGATGATCTGCTCAGGTCCCTTCCGACCCTAGAAACTATGAAACCTTTCACGGCAATGTTCAACTTGTGCTTTTATCTCTACACAACAGTGGCCTTTGATTTTTTTTAATCTTACTGATTTGAGAGAGATTAAAGTAAGTGATCCAAAGGACATTTGTATCAAATTGTAGTAAAATGATGTCAGGTTTGGGGGATGACTACTAGACAGTATCTCCAAACATTTCACTCTGGCTATGCATATAAGTAAGCAAAAATACATCCAATTAAAATTCTAGATATTTTAAAACAAACACCTATTTTAGCTACAGTGTCTGTATTACGTACAGGGTGGGGCTCACAAAGATTAGCATGAGTTGCGTATTTATAAAGGTGCTTTTCCTTTCTGAGAAACAGGCTTGAAGCAAAACATTTGTGCAGTTAAATGCCTTAAAAGGGGACAGGGCATCCAGTGGTATTCAACTCAAAACCTGCTGGGTGCTACACAGCCTCAAAGGATGCCAGTTATGTCCCAGTGTTTACAGTAGGAGGGCAAAAGCAGAGGAACCACTAGTAATGTGGGCACTGATAATGGTACCCAAAATGTCCCAACAGCTCCTCCCCTACCTAACTCTCTCAAGCCATCTGCCTAATTTCTTGTACATACGTGGGCAGAGCTAAGTCACGAGGACCACTATGGCTGGAACAGCAGTGTTCTGGGAATGCAGCTCAGCAAGGTGTTTCTAAGTTAGAGCATACAGAATACAGGGTACAAGGCAGCTCTGGAAGAAAGAAATAATAGATGGCTAGCTCAGCCCTCCTTGCTGGGAGAAATATTACTTTGTTTTATGCTCTCTTTACAAAACTCCTTTCAGTCCAGTTCCTGACAATTTAAACTAATAAAGAGGCTGAGGTCAAAAAGAGAGATGGCTTTTTTAGTGGGAGATTATGCCAGATTATGGCAAAGGCCGTAATTACCCCCTGAAGCAAACAGGTTCAACTGAATTAAACCAACTTCAGCCAACAAAAACAATTCTAGCTTAAAGCTACTTTCAGGTCCATCACATGTTCCTTGTTTTATTTTTCAAGCACAAGAGCTAAAAATCATGTGTGTGTAATTAAGTTTATCTTGCAGACTTGACTTTCTAGGTATTACCTGGCAGCATTAGTAGGCTACGACCAAATGGCAGGGTGCTCTAAACAGAATCCCCTACGACAGCGACGACAATGGCCGGCACATGCACTTGTGTAACTTTCTAAACAAATCCATTTAAGCACAACTTAATAGAGCGAGATGAAAGTGGTTTTTGAGGTTGGCACAAACCAAGACACAGCTTCTACACACAGTAAAATGCTATTCACAACCTTTCACACTATTTCGCTATTTCTTTTTTAACCCACCTTTGGTACTTGTTCTCCAGACACCCCCTCTCCTTCAAACCGCTCCTTACAACTTGCATGGAATTGCCAACAAAAGCTAGTTTGCTGAGAGTGAGGATGTGGAGTATTATAAAAAACTGGACCATTAGGCAGTGTACATGGCATTCCTACATTATAACATAATCTGTTTATGTAACCTGGCCTGACTTCTTTATAAAGTAAGATGTTATTTTCTTTCTTCTGGATATCATGCCTTAACCTGCATTACGAACTGTGGGCAGGGCCTTTCCTTCTTTGCTTTCAGACATCCAGCTCCTTTTTAGAAATAATTCAAAACATATTACCAGCAACACTTCACAGGTAGACGTAACTAACCTTACAGTTCTCTCATTTTCAGCTTCTAAAAACAAATACCTTGTTGAATGAACTCAGATCATTTTACTGAAAGATCTGGATTCTCCCAAAGCAAACAGATCTGTCCCTCTCTCCTCCCACCGCTCTCCAATACAATTAAATGCATAAATCAGTTCTATTGCAATGTTAGATATAAGTGACTGGGGACACAATCCCAGACCATTAAAATGAGCAGATCTGCTCTTGCTATTGGTTTCAGTAAAGTTAGGATTTCACTTAGCCCTAAGGCTCTTAATCCCAGCCTAGTCACCAGTCCACTGTGACCCTGGATAAGTCGTATCTTTATGCGCTTCATTATAGCAGCCTGTAAAACAGCAACATCTACTTGACAAGAACGTAATGAAATGTAACTGAATGTGGTTAGATCATCGGTAACCAAAAGCACTATACAAGCACAAAAAGCAGTGAATGTAAACTTAACGTTATTAAAAGCAGCAAATGGGGGACACTTTCAAAGATGCTGTGGCCAAGACCTTTATAGTGAAGGTTACAAAGCCCAATGTGCAGACAAAAAAAAAGTTCATTTCAGTTCAAATAAAAGCTCAGTTTTAAAAATTCCTTTGTGGCTTGCAGCCCAGAGTGAACAGAACCACGGCAGCATAAAAACCCCAATCAAGTGAACTGTTAAAATATGATTTGATAAAAACTATTTTTAAAAATATTCTTAAAAAAAAAAAAAAAAATCAAATGAGTAAGTTTTGAAAATCATTCTGATTGTAAGTGGAAACTCTACGCTGGGCGAGAAAAGATAGCATACCTTCAGTAACTCTGTTCATCATTGGGGAACTCCTGGACATAGAGCTCTGATAGTTCACAGGTGTCCTTCTTGCATTGGTATCATCATAAATCCCAGGGCTCAGCTGTGATTTGGGAGCTTCATGAAGAGTTGACCTGAGAACAGAGGGACCAGAACTGACCACTGATGTATGGCGGGTACGTACAGCATCCGCATTCTTCACATCTTCATATTTTCCTCGTTCAACCACTTTCATGTTTTCTGGCATCATTTCCAGCTGAGGCATTCCGCGGGGTAGTTTACTTGGTCCAGTGATTAAAGATTTAACGTTGTGTTTGATGGCAGACTGGCCAGAGTTACTTTCATATTTTATAGGTGTACCCTAGAAAGGAGAAAAAAATCCACGATCAGCAAAGGTCACCCTGCCAGCCAATCACAACTGCCCAGACAGGTGCTTGTAACTTTTGGATGAACATATATACGTGTGTGGGAGAGGAGGCAGCAGAATCTTATATACAGCTGCTTATTATTCTTCATGCAAATTACCCAGCACACATTGCTAACCAGATATGCAATCCCAGGTTTTTACCCCAGCATGAACTGATTCCAGTCACCTGAGAAATGGAGCCTTCTATAATGGGCCTTGCAGTCTGCACTATTTCTGGAGTCTTGCGACTTTCTTGGCTCAGTAGGTCCTGCCTGGGGATTTCGTGGATAGAACGGCCCATTTCTTTAATGGTAGTGACTCCATCATAGGGCTTTCCCTTGGTAATGGCTCCTTCAAATGTCCTTATGGGTGGAGATTCTCTCTTAATCTGCTTGGGATACTTCAGACCGTCTTCAAAGCTCTCCGCCGTCGTTCTGGGTGTGCCTTTCACAAAGAAAATACAATTGACCAAATCTTTAGTATGCTGCTAGGCAGTGGGGCTCTCACAGATAAATTTGCTAACTTAAAAATCACAAATATTGAGCAAACTGAACACATACCTTGCAGTTGGAATTCTGACTGGACACTACCAATGAGTCTATTATAAAGCACAGATGTCTAAGACAGATGGACTGCCCACGGACTTAAATATGTATTTTACATAATGAACTAATTTTACCACTAAACAGGATCAAATAAGCCTTTAAGTCACTGGATGGGTACCAAGTTATCTCGAATGTCAAAAGTGCAGACAACAACATATCTTTTCATATGCTTCTATGGGAGATTTAAATAAAGTTCTGTATAAATACTAACGAGGTCTTAAGAGCCAAGAAGTCATATTAAAAACATGTGCTGTACTTTTATAAGTTTCCTTAGGTAAAACAGATCCCCCATTTCTTGAACAAGAACCTTACGAACAGAATAGCAAAACCCGCTGATAAAAAGGTGATGCTTGAAAAACATTTGGACTAGGTTTATCTTTAAAACACAATTACAGTTGTGGGCAACTGGTTTAAGGGTTAGAAATCCAGGCTCCTGGAATCAATGAGTTACCATCGGCCGTCTGTATTACTAAAGACTTTACCTTGCATTATAGAGCCAGACAGCACAGTTCTTTCTTTCAGTTCAGCATGAGGGCTGCCCCTGGGCAGTGCACGGCATATTAACCCTGAAAGGAAATATTTGGATGATTTAGAAAATTAAAGATACAAGACTACAAGAAAGTACATTCTACTGCTACTTACATGATCTGTACTGCCCCACTGTGCAGTCTAGTTCAGTCTCCTCCCCCAGTGATGGATAACATTTAAGAGAAATCTTAAAACACAATTCCAGCACCACCACTCTCTCTTTAAAGTAGGGTCATTTGAAACTGAACTTATGTACCAAAGGAAAAAAATACAGCTTAAATCATGAAGACCCAAAAAGGCACAACTCTGGACAGACTGTGAAAGAAATGGGTTGTAGTGGTTACACCAGCATTTACTACCAGGCTTCCCCCTCGCCTTCCCCAACCCTAACATACCTCAAAAATGAGGAATACATACAGAACATGCCAGAAGGTTAGGCCCTTCTAAGACACAACCTGTGAACTCAGTTAACCTGCACATTCCTATCTGATAAAGAGGGGACCAAATGTCTTTTAACTGTTAACTACAGAGGAAACAGAGTTGGTGTCACTGGCAACGGGAACCTCTGCCACTCAACTCTAGTGTTTGGAAAAGGAACGTTTCCTTGGTGCTTCCCAAAAGGCATTTAGAAAAATTCAAAGTTTATGGTTCAACTCTAACCCCATTTCTCTGGTCAGGTGACAGTTTAGGAAGTTAGTCATTTTGTGAGGAACCAAAAAAAACCCCCAAACACAGTGATACTCTGATAGAAGAAGTGCCAGGTTTACAAGTCTTTTGTCTCATATTGTTTAACTAATACAAAGTAATACTAGCAGTGCCACTGCTAAAATTTACAGCCAATACTAGCTTAGCAGTACTATACTAACAAGATGTCTACACCAGTACCACTATCTTCTTTTACTGCATCACTTAATGTTAAGTTACAGCAATTTGATTTCTTGTGTGGATTATGTCAGTTTTATCTCCCAGTTTACAGTAGAAGTCATAGAAGTCAGCTCTTTTGTCGGTAGTTTACATCAATATAAAAGGTCCTCTTTTGTGTTTACAGCATGCGCTAGATTTCAGGCAGTTGTTTTTACCTTCTAATGGTGCAGAGACTGGAGACTCCCTCATGGGCATTCCTTGCTTTATATTTCCTTCCATAGTATCATAACTTCGCTTTAAACCCATTTCATGAGCAGTCCGTGGACTCCTTGTTCCTTCTCGGACATTCTTAATAGCTGCTGGATTATACAAACATGGTTGAGGAAGGCAGAAGCATAACAAAAGCCAGCAATTCATTGAACAATGAAACGAAAAAGTACCCACAAATGACTAACAATTTGTACCTAAACATCAAATCTCAACACTGTCACCTCTTTAATCCTCCTTAGCTTTTCTCACTTGAATACATGTTTTAAACCAAAAATAATGTTTTGATATGGCAAACAGAATGTATAACAATCTATAGGTCTTCAATAATGTGTCCTCCCTGTTGCTTCCAAATTGAACTGATTAAAAAAAGATCGAGTATTAAGTTACTATAGAAGAATTGCCATTAAGACTAGAACTAGTTTAAATTTCATTTTAAATATAAAGGGGCAATATCTTATATTGGCACACCTATTATATCTTTGTTTCCAAACACAATGTTTTCTTAAAGTGACATCATTCAGTAAATAAATATACAGGACTAGATGCTGAAAAATGAACAGCTTCTCTCATTCGCTGAGCACTGCCCAATCTGTGCAATGAATACAGCAGAGGTCCCACGGGAAAAAAAGTTAATTTATGGAATCATAATACATACTTTTAAATCAAGATTGCCACATTTTAAAGTACTTTACACTGCATCCTTCATATTCATTCAGCAGAGGCTGAATACTGTGTAGAGAGGTTCTTTTCACTTAGTATGGTATTTACTACATAAATCTAGAAAAACAACTTGTTCTTAAGCTATCCAGTCTGAGACAGGACTCATTTGTGGACTTTATCGGTAGAAACTCTACTCCAAATCTTAACTATGGATTTGTTACACCACTCAAATATACAAGTACTTACTATCATAGGATAAGATATGCCCACTCTTGCCTTCATAAATAACATGGCCTTTGGCTGTAGACTCATCTCGGCACTTCTCAGGGCTGCTGTCTTCGGTAGCCAGTCGAGTGATGGTTCCTTTCAGTAATGCATCAGCAGCAATGCCAGATTGAGACAGAGCTGGGGTACCCTGTAATCAAATCCATGAAGTATAATCTGACATATATAAAGACACCGAGGAACAAGCACTACACAACAAGTCTAGCTTCTGTATCTGGTATAGTTGGAGTTTTTGTTATCTCAAGTATAAGAGAATTATAGAAGAACAGTGTATTATTCACTGCCACGGTTAAACCAAAAATGGAGTATGCTATATTACAGCACTCTTCTGTGACCTGGGGTTTTTGTTTTGCACACTGCTAAGCCATTTTTGAAAAAATGGACAATTTGGCTTGCTATTTATTATTTCAGAACTGTTAAGTTACAGCTTCAAATAACACTGGACACCAATGTAGAAATACTTTTAGAAGATGCTATTCTGTGATTCTCAATTTAAGAACCCTGCAAAGATGTTAAAAGAATGTTTAAAAAGTACCTATATTTACATGGAAAGGTAAAAGAAAGTATACCTGAGTAATGGATCCTCGCAGCGAAGGCATAGTTTCGACAGAAACCTTGTTGGTTGGAGTTCCTCGTGTTATACTTCCTTCTTGTATGGTTGTTGTGGTACCTGATTCAAAATAAAATAAGAGTACCACAAAATAAGGCTACCTGTCAACAGTTAAAAAATCTAACTACTTGCTTGGAGTGATTGAAAGCTCTCTCTGAGGAGAAAGAGTACATATTCATTTTAAGGTATTACTGCTATAAGTCTCTACATAATAGAAAGATAAGGAAATACTTGGTGACACTGTGCATTTTGCAGTACTCTGGGTAGGGCCATTTTCACTACTCCTTTTTTAAAACACTCAGCAATCAGGGAAACAATGGTGACACTGTATTGCTATAAGCAATACAGCTTACTTAGCTTTTGTGTTTGAAGTTGACAGTTTCCCTTTAGTTTTCACTTGTAAACTTTACAACGGTATTGCTAATATTTCACTGAACATACCAGATAAATCAGGTCCAAAGACTTTTATTGTACAAGATAATTCACTATTTAATAATATCTGCTTGTTGACTCAAGCAGATTAGGTTATGGGGCACCCCCTGCTTTGAATAGGACAATGCATATTTGGTGAATCATTTAAGAGTAGTGAGGACTATAAAAGTTGCTTGACTTCATCCTTGACAGCCCCAAAAAAAGAAAAAACAAAAGCAGTCAACCTGTATTAGTTAGCCCTTACCTCTGACCACGCCTTCATGCTGTGCCCTGACCAAAAGACCCTCAGGCTGGGAATTCTGGCCTCTGGGAGAGAACTCTTCTTGCTTGATATAGGGTATGGCAGCTATTTAGAAAAAAGACCAAATTCATTCTTCAGTGACTAATGATCATAACTTTATATGCAATGTTTACACTCCCGTTGGTCTTCCTACCAGGTTTGGCAGACTCCTGTTGCCTTGGCAGTCCAAGAGATATGGAACCCACAGAGGGCTTTGCTGGTTCTTGACCATAAGAAGCTTGACTATGGGATGTTAAGTAAGTGCCAGGTGTTCCCTAGAAGAAGACGACATACAGGAGGTACATTTTTTGTTTGGGCATAAGAGTTCACTTATATCTTACTATAGATAATCATATTCCAAACAGCTAATACAATATAATAACAGATAATATATTCCAAATATAATTACATAGAAGGATGAGAAAAATGTATCTACTGAATTTAAATCACCTCTGCAAGAACTCTAGCTACCCCTAACACTTCTAACATAGTATTTCTACTTGTATTAAAATATTTAAGAGGAACACGAAAACCAGTTCAGCCAGCAAGCACCTATAAAGTATTCTCCCATTGTCATAGGCTGTTCTTGTGGTTCTCCCTTGTGAAAAGTATCAGCATCTTGTTTAGGCTATAACTAAATATGAAACCATCATCAGTTCAGTTTTAATACTGGAGCAAACATTTGACACTGGCTGGATACCTTGCAGCTTTGTTTCCAACTGCTTGCCCTGCAGGCACTAAAAAGTGGTGTTTAACACCACTCCATGGACAACAGAAGTCACCCCTTCTTAGCTCTGTACTGGCTTTGTGTTCACTGTTAAAAATATTTTAGCACTGGTTTATCTGAAAGTGAATTAGTGTATTCATGCTTTTACCTGCAAAGTTTCCCCCATCTTTAAAAGCTTCAGAAAAACAACTGAACGCAGCCTACAGAGTTTCAAAATACAGAATATATTTCTCTCTTCTCTTTTGTTCAAAGACACAACTCATACAAACTAGGTAGCTCTGTGAAAGATAAAAAAAGGCTGCAACTTGCTCTATACCATAAAGGCAGCTACAGTTCTTGGGCTTTTGGTAGGCTGCCCAGCTGGGAAGAGTACAAGCGTGTCACTGAATATACACAGTTAAGAGCTAGTAAGAAACTGTAAAAGAATGTATTTGTGTGTACATAAACCCCTGCCAGATATTGTCATCTTACTTGTGAGATTGAACCTCCCATAATGAACGATGGCTTTTCTGATGGCACAGAAGTTTTGGAGGATGGAATGAGTGGCGGTGGTGGTCTGGTAGGTCGGGTTGTTGAGAGCCGGACCCCTTCTGGTATATTTGTGATTACTTGATGAGGAGCAGGCTGGAGGACTTTTAAAGAAAGCATTGTATTAAACGTTACAGCACTATTATTCACTGTATGAACATGAGTAACAGAAATACCTAGCACAATTCATTTTGCAGTTTACAACTTCTGTCATACATGACACCAACTTAGCTACATTTTTCCTGTGCCGTTCTTTGTGCACGTTCACATGCAAAGTTTAGAAAACACTGAGGAAATTAAACCTGGCCTGAAAGTACGAAATTAAGAGGTAACATCTACACTGTAAATGGTTTTCAATTTCAAACTTTCAAAAAATGACCGAGGTGGGTTTTCAAAGCCATTTTTTAAAACTTGATCAAATCTGAGTTTTAGTTAATCTTCCCTGAAGTTGTCTTCTGCTCCTGTTTGACAGTCTGCCCCAGAGGGAACTGTGGTAATTTAAAGTCATGCAATTCAGGAGTTGATGCGATACCAAGAGCCTCTTATAAATTAGTTCTAACCAGAAACTGATGTCAATTCCAAAAGGTTACTCTGCTTTTTCTCCCTCCCCCTCATTCACCTGGTACTGATGAATTTATTTTTTGCAAGCGTTTAACTTAAAGTGGAACAGAAAGTTTCATTTCCCCTACGTGCTGGAAACTTGATACATATCACACTCAAGATCTTAAGATTTTATGGCTGGCTAATAAGATACACATCAGAAGAGAAAAATCAGCTGATTTCAAAATAAAAAAACACAAGGGCACAAGCTCCTCATGCTGAGACCATGCCAAAGAATGCCTATTTCCAGAGTCGCTCATCCTTTCGTCACTGCAGAGACGACTCCAAAGAACAGTTCATTACTATGGTAAGCCATGGAAGTCTAGCCTCAGAAGGCAGACAACCAATGACCACGGTACAAAACAGACAGTATTTACCTGGTGGGACACTATAGCGAGCGGCATTCATATCAGGCTGAGGAGAGGCTTTATTGACTTCTCTTGGAGATAGCCTGTACGGTGATGCTGACCTTGCTGCTGTATTTTGCACCTGTGCTTCCTGCTCTATTGCTCGTTTGACCTCAGCATAAGGCATATAGGCAACTGATTTTCCTATGAAATTTAAAGTCATCAGAAAGAGAAGAACCCTAGATTAAAATGTTTAGTGCAAAAAGATCCGGTCCACCGTAGCCATGTGACAAGACCATCTGCTCTAATGTCAACAGCGCTCTTATCAAAGTCCAAAAGCTTCTCCTATTACAAAAAACACTTTTAGACCACATAAGAAAAGGGTTGCATTCAAAATACCACTCAGTCACAGCAGTAAAGTCAAGATTTCAGAGCTAATAAAAATAGGCCTTTTTGAATAAAAGTAACTTCTAAATCGGTTTCTCTCACCCATGAGAAAGGGTCTGCAAGTAACATTTTTGGATAAAGAGAGTTCAGACAGTTTTGCATGTGAAGCCACAACCATACCGAATTCTGAGCCAGCTCCTGGATGCTTAGTGCTATTCAAATGCTACCACCACATACTTAGCATTTTAGCCTCGTTCGTTTTTTGCGGTATTCCAGATTCAGGCATACATTTCAAATTTAAGGGATATAAGTGAAGCTAATTGTAGAACAACTGACAAAGTTTGTATTTTTCAACTATGTTTAAGCATTTATAACTACAGCAAAAGCACAGTGAAAATGTCTGCCATGCTGTATACATTTTTTCCTGTGTGGGCAGTTCAAATTAAACGGATAACGAATCTCTCTCTCTTCCCAGGGTTTATTTCCCCCCACTTTGTACTTTACAAAAACCGATCCAGATTTTCAGATTCAAACCTTAAGCACAACTGTATTAGAAACAAACACAGTTAGTTTTACTAAAGCCATGAGAAAGCTTCTTTAATGAAGCTTCCAATTTTTGGTTAAAAACAATATTCCCTTCCAAACTCCGCCAGTAAGACTGATTTTAAGAGTCAACATTGCCTTAGACAGAAAAACACTCGCTAAACCTCGTCCACCATTTAAGGGCTACTCCTAGTCAAGTTCCCAGCAACGATATCTATGATCAGTGGGATTTCATACCAAAAAAAATGTTTAAGAGAAGGGAAGATCTATTTGTTCTAGAAACTGAGGAATTAAAATCAATATTTGCCTGTACTTTAGAATCTCCATTTCATTTGGCAAAAGACATGAAAACCCAAGAATTCCTAGTTATGAGTCAGAAGCAACCTACTGTAACTGAGAACTGCATCTGACATGCAAAGAGGACAAGTAACACGGTGTCAACTCTTAAAAAATATGTCCACTGTGTCCTGCTCATGTCCTTTGTAGATTGTCCAGTCTGCAACATCACATGACCTTTCATTTGGCAAATCGACCTTTAACTCCTGCACCTCCTGTAAGTCTCTTGACATACATACCGTTAAGATTTTAAATAGACTGTGTAGGCTGTCACCAATGCACTGACTACTCTGAAGAAAGCCAGTGGCAAAATAGACATTAAAGGAGCAGTGGCTATTAACAGTTGTAGATATCCCAATTTATTCTAATTTTCAGATTTTAAACAATACGCTGTTTAGGAGCCAAATATATTTTAACATATTCTTCCCATCTCTTTGCTGGCACAGTAGCAATCTTTAATTTTGCTGGCAGAGACTTCATCCTCAAAAACTTTCCCACACTTCATAATAAGCTGTTGCCAATGCCAACTATTACTCAAAGTAGTGGTATTTTGGCTAAATGGCATTTTTAATGGCAGCCACAAGTTTTTCCACCTACTCTAAAGGAACAACCCTAAAAACAGTTTTATCTCTACAAGGTCTCTTCTGGGATTGGCAGAGAACAGGTATATCACTGTTCAAAAGAAGCACAGCTCATTAACGTAGCAATGATTGTTTCATTTTACTTTGGCAAAATGAATTAAGAATATGGCGTTCAAACAAGTGCATTTTAAAACTGCAGCACATGTTAAAAGCAGAAAATTCAAATCTATTTTCCAAAAGTAAAGTAACTGGGTGGTTTCACATGAGATTATTTAACAGGCATTATCAACAAAGTCTGATGCTGAGCAACATTTGCTCTACACAAAGCAAATACAGCGAATGAGGAAGTATTCTTCACGGTCCCTTAGATCAGTGGTCTCCAAACTTTTTCGATCGTGCACACCTATCAGTAAAAAATTTTTGAGCATACACCCCACTATATGTATATGTACATATAGTGGGGGTGCGTGCTCAAAATTTTTTTAAATATAAATAGAAGTTCTAGTATTTTCTTCCCGCACCCCAATGGATCATCTTGTGCACACCCCACTTTGGAGACCATTGCCTTAGATAACCGTTTTAAACGCAAGATTCTGAATAACGTCCTAGCTTTCGACTGCAAAGCTGGTTTAAGAGAGCTGGATCAGTCTTTCAACGTTTTACACCCTTGACTTTTTTAGCGACTCAAAAAGAACAGAGGTTACACATTACAGCATTCACCAAATTAAATCAAGACCAGTTTATAGTCCTGCAGAAGCATGACGCTCTTGTAACTGTCACTTTCTCAACTGGAGAGAGCAAAATTAATTCAAACTAGGTATTAGTTAGAAGAGAAAACGCTGCTTGCTTGCCTACCCAGAAAAGAATTACTTACAGAATGCATTTTTAAATGTATATATTTTTAATTTGTTCATTAGTTATAGCATGAAACCTACTCCATGTGAGATCACAACTAGATGATCAACTTTCACTGACAGAAAACCCCAGCCGTATATTTAAATCCAATCCAATAAATTTATCATGGCCATTGCATACAGAAGCGGACCAGGGGGTAGAAGGTGCACCAAGTCAAAGGCATTGTTCTGTGGCTGACTATGATGAGACAGGCAAGTCCTTTCAAGGACTAGTTTTATGTTATCCACTTTTGGATCACAGGTAGATTTGACGGCCACCTTCCCCATTCAAAAAAGAAATCCTATTATTATCCATCTCAGAGACTTATTCAAGCCTTGCTTTGGAACATTATTTTACAATCAAATCAATGTAACCATCAGCAGAAGCTTCAGAAAAAAATAGTTCACATCTTTCCAAATTGGCAGAAATGAGGATAGGGTAGCTCTGCAGCTCCTTCACGCCCCTGATTTAAGACCCCAATCTCCAGGAAATCCAGTTACCAGTCCCCCCACCACGTTCTATGCTTGCATTCTTGAGTCTCCACCCCCCCCTTTGGCAAACCTCTGCTCTTCTTGCAACTCTGCCATTTTCACCTTGGGGCTCCTGGCACATGGAGATGGCCTACAGCATTCCACTCCCAGGTCCTTTTACTGGTGAGTCCTACCCCTGCTGAGCTCCCTTCCTGATTCAGTTCTTGCTCTTGGGTTTTACCTGCCCTGACTGAGCTGGTTCTCGTCCTTGGGAAGGGGTCTACGCACGAGACTTCTACTCAGCAGTGCTCTCAGCACTCTTCTCTCTAGACACTCTTCAGTACTGCTCCCATGCCCTTAGGTCTCATGAAGCTCTCTCCAGACAAGTCTCATCAATTTCCTGCTGCAACCAGGGCCTTTAGAGGGACCAGACACCTGGCAGAAGATGTGGTAAGGAGGCAGCTATTCAGCTGAAGTAGAGCCGTTTCCTTGTAAAGGGGCCAGACACTAAGACAAGAGGGGTATGTATCTAGGATTTTTTAAAGGCTGAACTTTTTCACATAATTCAACCTACCTTCCCACTCCATGCTGGGGCTCTTGGATGTACCACACGGGCTCGCAGAACTTCTGTATTCCATATCTAGCTGCTCTTGCCTTTGGCGCTGCTCTTCCAGCAACGCTGACTCATGCATAGCTTTAATGTGCCGCTGGTAGAGAGCATAACCGCTCACTGGTGTGCCAACAGGTACAGTACATGGGCTACAAGAGACCTAAAATGGAGGGAAATAAGCACATGGCACCTCTTCATTACACATCACAGAATGACCAAGCTAGTACTTGACACAAGCAGAGTCTGCTGGACTCGCTTCAAAGAATGTCATCTACTGCAGAAGCAAGCACCAGACCTTTTCAGAGCACAGAAGTCTCCGTCCTACATTTATCTGTAGTTAACAACTACAGTCTGAAGAGTTCTCGAAGTGTTGGGATAAGGACAAACAAACTAAGTGTCGTCATTTGTTTTATAATATTGACAACCTACTATTACATAAGATTCCCCTCACAAGTCACTAAAAACATACCATAGGAGGTATGACAGCAGCTCGATGGTGAAGTTGTTGCAAGTCCATCTGTCCTTGTTTTATTGTGGATGATACTAGTATTGATCCAGTTGGGTTTAGCAGTGAAGGCTTTGAGTCCATAGTGAAGATCCTAAAGAAGAAAAACAGCATGAAATAAGCCAGATAGACAAAAGAACTCTCCTGCACTTTAAGCCAAAAAAAAAAAAAAACCCCAACAAAAAACTCCACCAAAAACAAAGTGAGAGGTTGGACAAATTATTCACTAAACCCAAAACCTTCAGGTTAGGAAAATCATTTTTTAGCTACCTCTTTAGGGTTGATATTTCAGTACAATCAATACACAAGGCCACCTACTTCCTGGAGGTGTGAAAACCCAGTTGTTATAATGCAAGTCAAGGTACTCCTGAGAATTAATTTATGCATTTGAGAATTTAAGACCTTAATAATAACAAAGTTCTAGAGATTTATAAAACAGCTAGTACAATGGAGTCCAAATCCCTCCTTAGAGTAAGTATACTGCAATATAAAGTTTTGAAAGATACAGAAACAAACAGAAGAATTCAAAAACTGCTAGATTTAAGTTTGCTCTTGTACATTTTAAATCACACTGAAAGATTTAAAAGGCCATTTTTATACTCGCATAACTACAGTATTAATCTCCTTTATAGAGTTCTTTGAGATGTATAAAAGCACTATGGAAAACAGCTGGATACTACCTTTTCGTTACTGCAGGAAAAAAATTGTGGAAACTACCTGAAAGTATATTTATGCATTTGTGAAGTGGGAAGGAGATTATCCAAGAGTTAATGGAGTAAAGAAAGAGTATATACTAAGACTTTAAAAAAGCAGATGCAGAACAATGCAATTGGACAGTTTTGACATTTAATTTCTATGTTGGGGGATGAACGCTAAGGCTGCTTGGTGAGGGACCTTCATAACACTGTGTTAAAGTTACACGGGAAGTATATTAATATTGAGGAAGTTTTCCTGAACAGTAGAATAGTCATGTTATCAATGACACCAAATCCCACCCCCCCAAAAGTAAAATGTTCCAGACATGGAGCACTGTCTTTTCAAGTGTGGTGCAATCTTGTGGGTTCTCCATACAGTTTAAGTCTGTGCTGCACTGAGATGCCATACAATTTAAAGAAATGCTATACCAGTTTCCCAGAACCACTTACCAACCGGTTTACAGATTGAGGGAGAGGTGGGTGTGGGAAACATTTTCATGCCATTATAAGACAAACAGCCCGTAAGAGTTCCAATTCTACACTCAAGGCATACAAGTCCCATAACTGCAGCTGGGTGCATATTTTAGAACAAACTCCTGGTACCATAGCACTGAAGGACATAAGCAAACTGAGGGTGGGGTGGGGATTCGTGATGGTATGTCTGTTCCTAAACCTGTGGCATCTCTTGCTAAAAGGTGTATTAGGCCATTCATGCTGTAACTACTGCAAGAGTTTCAGCTACATTCTGCTAAGGTGGCTTTGTGAAAAGCAGCTAGTGATGCAAAATGGATTCTGCTGGGAAAGGCTGGATTAACAGTACTGTAGCACAACCTTTAAGCACGTTCAACAACAATACCATTTTGAGGCAATTATCTGGTTTCAATTTATCATTAGATACACATTAAATTTGTTAGTACTATTTACAAAACACAATGACACCTATCAGCTAGCATGAAATTCAAGAGCAAAAACCTTTGCAAGGTACTGCCTGCATCATTAAGCCACTTAGAAGCGAAGAATACCAGAAAGGCAGCTCAGCTGCATACTAAAAACAACAAGAAATATTCTATGCATTGGGACAGGAACTGCCAATTTAACTGGGAAAGTTGCTTATCATCTAATATGCTCTTTCCTCTACAACAGACAATCTAGAAGCTAGTTTCGTACGCTTGCTCTTTTAGCAGTTGTTTTGCTATTGACTTAAAAACTCAAGCTAATAGTAAGACAGCAATTAGTCAAAAATACCTGAGCTAATATGTGCAGAACACACTAGCCAAGCTTCCCAATATCACCAGTTAAATAAGGTATTTCTCTTTCTAATTGCTAACAGCATGAGTGAGCTCATCCTGTTTTATAATATGAAGAACACTTATCTACAAAAGAGCACCTACAGCGAGTATAAAAACACTGCACACATCTCTGGCACTCTTAATTTTGCCATTAAATTCCTCTTAAAATGCTACATTCAGCACTTCCTTGGCTGGTGAAATAAAACCAGACAGAGACGTCAGGTTCAGATTTTGTCTGCGCAGGTACATTTTCAAACTGTTTGGCTAAAAATCTTTAAAATACATTCTTGGAGAGAAGTCATCTTCAAGGTTTGGTGCCCTGTCCAGTCCCCATCTATCTGAAAGGCTGGTGATAAAATCCAGTACAAGATATAAGATTAATCTGAAAAAGTGATTGCTTGTTTAAACCCAAGAGGAAGCTGTGTTCTGAACCACTGCCTGAAGGACAGGACATTTCTTATAAGTTAGGACTTAGTAAGTCCTGGGGTGCAGGAAGTATTAACAATGCCCTATTGATCATGCCAGCACTTCCTGGAGAACTAGAAGAAGAGTACTAATATAAATACTTTCTACTGCATTTGCAAAACCCCCTTCCCCGCCGATTCTATGCTCCCTGGGTTGCAATTACCATCTGAAGTTCAGCAAAACTGCTGTCACTATTTTGCCTAGCAGGAGATCCAAGTCACGGAGGAAGTCCAGGTCTCTCTGCCTTCAAGTTGCCAGTGCTTACTACATAAAGAATTATCTTCTGTACGAACGAGAAGCCATAATTCTCTTCCACAAAGGGGGAGATGAAATCTCCATTCCCGCTACTCTCCCAAACTAATGAACAAAGATCATATCAACTAAATTTTTCTTATTTGTGCAGAGAAATACTTCACAGTGTAGCTACAGTGAGAATTCTTGCGTTGTCTTTGCTGATGGATGTGGGATGTTTACAGACTTTCCAAATTACCACTTTGGTCTCAGGGTGGCTCGCTGCCTGCCTTAACTGATTTTTAAACAATAGCTGTGCTGTGCACCAGAAAGGCCTGGGGCAACAACAGCCCCCACCTCTCTCCCTCCTCCCTCACGAGTAGGCACAGGATTACTCATGGAGAATCACACCAAGAACATCTCGTCTTTTTCTTTCTGGACTGGAAAGTTGTTCTCATTGTTTTCAATGACAGGCTATCCTTTCCAAGGAATTGCTTAACATGTAAGCATATTCCATTTTCTGAACTGATTCCCAAATGGCTTTGTTTCCTTCCTTCTTCAGCTTTCCAGATAGGAGTGAAATTTTGCTGGCTGGCTATCCATAGCGTATTTCCAGGTAATTTGGTTACAATTTGTCTTGAGAAAGACAGACACTTTGCCTGAATCCACTTCTTTCCAAAAGCCCCTCTACCAAGGCGTTCGAGCCACCTGCAGAATCAAGCAATGCTGCCACTAATGACACTCAAACATTTCCAAAAGTAGAAACTGGAACTGTCTAAACCCTACTTAAAATCTGGTTTTCCATTAGACTATAAAATAGGCTTGGTATACTCGCAAGTGCTCAAGCCCTCAAAGACAAGGAACAAAGAATGCCTTAAAACAGAGGCTGTTACTAAACCCCAAGTTCATAAACTGTCTGAATCCTTTAATGTGTGCAAGCTGCATGCTGTCATTAAAAACATGTAACTGGAAAGTAAGAGGTACCCGTAAAAATCTATTAAACATTTGTCTCTCAAATACTATGGTAAGCACTACAAGAGTTTTAGCATATCAAAGTTAAAAAAGTAAGCTAAAGACCACAGCCTAGCCCAAATCCTACTTCAGATGTCTGTGACAGAAGGCAGCCAATGACCTAAGCCACTCATACATTCAGAAAAATACTTTTTCAGAACTGGAATATATCTTAGAGCAAAATAAGGAACATTTTTGGTTTATGCTGTCACCTTTCACTGCTACCACTCTTCTACTTCCCTCTCTGCTTGTTCATACATTGTGATTCTGTAAGTCTTCCTCCATTGCATATAAAATTTCACTTCTTAGAGCCAATGCCATTCCATGGGCTGAACAGCAACACGTGGCACAGAAAATTCAGAAAGCTTTAACAAGGCCCTGGCAAGACAGCCGAGACTAGCTTCATGTTATCACTGAAAAATGCATAATTAAACTCACCTTTGTCTTTCAGGTTCTCCATCAACATCCTCATCGGCACTACACGTGGCGCTCGAATCGTTGTCTGAATGGGTTTCCTGTCTTGCTGTAGCAGACTGTTGTGTGAGACTGAAGTCCATTTCCTCAGGTTCTGACTTTTCCTTGGGTTTCTCCATATCCCTTTCTTTGGTTTCACTTTCTATTTTCACTTGAATATTTTCTGGTAACCTCATTTCAGTGTCTACAGGCTCTGCTTTGGTATGCACTGGAAGGTTAAGCATAGGTTTAACTTCAGCTGAGTGGCTTCTATTGTCCACCTCCATAGGCTCTCCCACCTCATTATTTATTTCTTCTTTAACCTGGGGCTCAGAGTTCTGAGTTTCAGCTGTTTGCGTGCACTGGGCTGCTGCAGAAGGGGAGGCACTGGGTGCAGTTTTAATGGCAGATTCCTGCTCTGCTGCCGTCTCAGTGGTTATTCTAGAAACAGTGCCCTCAGACACAGCATCTTCACTAGGTTTAACAGCTTCTGCTGGTAAAGGAGATGGAGCGCTCTCTGTATCTGAGCTGTTTTCGGCACCTGAAAGACATGGTTCTAGCATAAGCTCTCAGAAGAATTAACAACCAAAAGTGTAGCAGTTGCCTCAAAAGTTCCAATAAGCCAATGAGGCCCCTGCTCCAAAGAGTTTACTAACTGCTTGAAATAACAAAGGGATAAGCGAACAGAAGGAACAGTTTGAAGAGGAAGACTGGAATCAGAATGCCAAGATTAGATAACGAGGCCCTGATGAGCAGAACTTCTCCTTATGCAGAATCTCAATACTTCTTATTGAGATTCTCTGCATGATTTAGGTAGGTCTCAGCACAAACTAAAGTATAGCATGATGGAGCAAAACTTTAATGAATTAAGTATGTATATTTTACAGGCCTCAGAGGAAGAGCAGAGCGTTAATTTTGAGTAATGTTTGCATAATTTGCAAACAAGTCTAACCAGTTAATTTTCATGGTATATAATTGCCCTCATTTCAAACTTATTTGAATTTTAGGCTGTAAGACTCTCAGGCTACAAGCCACAACCTTAAAAATTGTTCCAATTCCATGACTTGACATCCTTCTAGAATTGGCATCCATCCACCAAAACAGTGTGCAACACAAGCAGTCTGCTATTGCTTTTCATGCAGCAAAAGGAGACCGTTAGTCACGAAAGCAATGCCTATTGTGGCTACAGGCAAACAAAGGCCCTTTAATCTATAGCAGGAAGTACACGTCAGCATCGCTAATATTTTGTGCCACTTCAAAATGAAGTTTAACTATTCAGCTTTCACCCTAGTAATTCTATCCACTTTGTATGACTTAACTGTATCATAAATAGCCTCCAGATTAAGAAACTTTGATAAAGTAAACTAAAAATGGTTAGGGAAAACTATGGTTGCATAATAAAACACAGATTCTACTCAGGAGATTCATGTTCAAGATAAGAACACTGATTAAAATCACTTCAACAAGAAATATTTAAATTTAAATATAACACACTTCCACAAACTTTTGGTATTTTTTAGAAAGCAACTACATGCCTTTCCCATTCAGAGGACGTTTCCAATGAAAAGGAAACCTAATTCTGTACAGCCAACCATGCAATTCTAGTTAACTGAAAGGTTCAAGGTTTCTAACCTATCGTTCATTATATAACTTTTTACAGACAAGGTATTCACCTATGGCTTATGGTTATGCCCCCAAAGGAAAGAAGAGTCACAGGGGACGCGTCTACATCTGCGCTTTACCGTGGAGTCGACCAATTAGAAAGCATCACAGTCTACATCTGTGCTCATATTAGGGCACAGTAAATTCAATTAACTCCACCGTAGGAGTTAATTGTGTATACAATGACTGGGGCTGGCTAGCCCCACACTGTAGCACCATCATGCCCCAGCCAGCTCCTGTCACCCGACGCTTCAACCCAGAGCCTGGGGCTGACCCACCCCACTTACCCGAGCCTGCAGCCAGCCCAAGGCTGCTCCACCCTAGCTCTAACTGCTGCGGTCCCAGGTGCACATGTATATGCTGCGCCTGAGAGCCACTGACACTGGTGTGAACTGCGTCGGAGTTCATTGCTCCATGCTAATTGTGCATGTAGATGCACCCGAGTTTTAATAAGCGTGTTCATGGAGAGGGGTTTTTTGACACGGTATGCTAAACAGATAAGTAAAGCATAAAGATCCACCAATTCTCACCACTTAGATCCTCTCCACTAATTATTAGTAGCTTCCTTTCAATGAATTATGCAGACAGCAGCATGAGATACTACCCTAAACTTTCTGATTCAGTTTAAGAATTTACTGGACGGTTCTATATAAGGGTGGCCCATGCCAAACACAGTGGCAGGTCTCTAATGTTGAAAAGTTGCAGCCAGAACAAGGAGCTGGTAGTTGCCTGCCTGCTTGCAGCTTTTCTGAGACCAGTAACCAGTTAAAGACTAGAAATCTTGATTCTCCATCATTTTAAGTGGGCTGTTCATTCAGGCACATGCTGTAGTACACTTTACTGGTAGCATAGTAAAGGGCTTCTCAAAATGTTACACATTAGTAACAATCTAAAATGGTTTAATGCCAAAAGCAAGGGTCAGAAAAGATCAGGGCCGGTCAGAAAAAGATACAGTAACAATTCCACCTGCTAAAATCCAGGACAAAAGTAGAATTTGAAAATGCCAGTAGACTATTTTAATGCAACAAAGTGTAACTTTTGGGTTACTGAAAACGACAACTTTTGCAGGTGACCAATAGGACTGCCAACTAAAACGTAGGACCATTTTGGCACAAAAAAGGAGCTTCTTTCCAACTTAACCGTTACCTTCACTGTCTTCTGGATTTTCTTCTTCATTGGACGCTTCAATATCTTCATCCTCCTGAGCTGACACAGTTGATGCCACACTTTCACACTGAGATACATCCCGTTCTTCACGGGGCCGTCGTGAAGACTGTCAGAAAGATGTGACACTTACTTCATTTTTTCTATGTCCATATATTCATTTTAAATACATTGTACTCTCCATTTTATAACAGATTTCAAAGAAAGAGTCTCCTCATTAGCAATGATCTTTTTCTGCATTGATTCACACATTGATTTAACTTCACGCTATACTGTCAAGGCCAACGAAAATGCAGCACTGCCAAATGCATAAAAGCTTTTAGACACTCAAAATTAGAAGTTATTTTGCTTGTTAGCAACCTTAAGTAACTCCCACTGTGTCAGCAGGTAATCTATTGTAATCTACTCATACAGCTAAAGGCAGAATACAGCCTTATGGCAGATTGCAAAAAGCTGTCAATTTTGGCCTAACAACGTTCCCTCAGTGCAGCATAGCTGCTATTTACTTCAATGGGAATAAATTCCACCAACTAGGTATCCAGAAACCTTCAACCACTAGAGTTCAAGTGGCTATCTTGACCCTTTATGCACTCTTGGTGCTGGCTGTTTAACACTCGCATGTTCCACACCATACGCCTTTCCACGCACACACACAGCCTATATACACAAAGCTCACGAAACATGCTGGGATTTAAGATCAAATGCTGTATGTGGATGATGCAGACTATTCTCCTGCATCTTTAAAAAAACAAAACAAAACAACACAAAAACAAGCCAAGCTGGTATGACCAATACCTCTGAACTGTTTATCTAAAAGGGTACTGGCCAGCAGCATGAGCGGCAGAAGAAGCCTCAATGAGTTATAGTTTAATCCCAGCTCTCCCCCTAAAACCTCTGTTTACTCACTTTCTGCTTGTGCTGCTGAAGGAGGTTGTCCAGATTATGTCTCCTTTTGTAGTTGAAGTAGAAGTTTTTACACTGAGCTTCACTTTTAGTTCCAACCATTTTGGCAATTGCTGCCCAATTGCGACCATGTTCCACTAATCCTGTTTAAACAAATCCAAACTTAACATTTACCAAGCTAAATAATCAAAAAAACTGAGAAATCAAATAAACCAAACAAAAATACCATGCCAAAAAACAAAGAAACTAGGAAACAGTGAGTTTAAAAAGTGCTGCCTTTAAATGACCTTTATCATGACCACATGTGGGAAGGGTGGCATATAAATCTAAAAAAAAAAAATCTTGTAATAATATTTTTTTACAGTATATACTCAATCCCTTATTTTATAACATTTGATAGTAATGAAATACAACCTTTAAATAGCTTAACAGTTCAGTACTGAATCAGTTATCTCAACATTTATGACATGCTTTTGCTCAGCACACTTATCACTTGGAATATGTGATACTAGCACATCGAGAAGGAGTTGGTTTTGTAAAATACATTGGAAAATATTTTTAGCCTGTCAGGTAGTTCATAAGAATGTGCTGAGAACGTCTTTGTTTCACAGCCATTTTAGTCTGTCTTTGATAGAAGTGACATTACTTAGTTGCCCAGAAAATGGGCGATAGCTGCTGAAGCAGAGGAAGTCAGATTAATCATTTAAGCAATTTTTAATGGATAGAAAATACAGCCCTACTAAGCAGATTTAGGGACTGTCTATGTTGTCAGTTTAAATGAAGTCATGCCATGTAGAATTTTACATCTAGTCAAGACAGAAAACTAGCCCTTATATTGCATACAATTTGTTCCTGTCAGCTCTATATTGAGAAGTATTTTACGGTGATTGGTATTGGTCTCATCTTCCAGACAACAAAACAGAAGTGCAGCAAGAAGTTCAGACTGTGCAAAAAGTCAAAGTCAGTGAACAACAGCTGGGACTAAAACCCCAAGCCTGATTCCCAGTAGACACTGGTTCATGCCGTCTCCCCAGTTAAAGTTCATCTGATTTTTCCTGGGACATAAAAAAAGACCCCAATGCAACACTATGACCACCTCAGAGAAAGTACAGCTGCTCCTCACTTATCGTTGTAGTTATGTTCTTGAAAACTGTGACTTTTAGTGAAACAACGTTAAGTGAATCTAATTACGTCACAGTAGTTACCTACTAGCAGGCGGTGGCCAAACAACGTTATAACTGAACACTGAGTGACGTTAAATGAGTATGTTCTCTAACAGGTCAGCAACGTAATAACAAAACAACATTAACCGGGATGACGTTAAGTGAGGAGTACCTGCAGAAGACTCCCATAAAATAGCAGTAAAAGGGTCCAGAAGCAGGGAAGAAAATGAGAAATTTGCATTGGCATCATTAGCACTTACAGACTAAATATACTTTGAGTTCAGTCTTGGAAGCACATTTACTTTTAATTAAGGTAGTATTACACATTTTAGCTACAATCCAAAAGGTACTAGTGATTAAAGAGTTAACTTGCAATTTAAATGATTTTGAAAGCCTGAGCCTGCTGTGTCTCTCCCCATTTATAAATACCAAGATGACCTTGGTAGTCTGACTACAAGATAAGTACACATCAAACAAATTACCTAGTCCCTTCTAACCTCTTGCTTCTGAAAAAGTCAAGTACAAAACGCTTGCAACACCTGCATGTAAACATGTGCACAATGCTACTTCAAACAACATTAAGAAACAGATATCCAAGATTCAAATTTTAGAAAAGGGTAAACTTTCTTGGGCTGATTTGTGGCTACGCCTAGTCATTTAAAAAAAAAAATATAACAAAAACTTTTACAAAATCTTTGAAAGGTAGTTTTTTGTATTACAGCACAGTTATACATACCTCCCTTCAAAAAATGAAGTAAAAATCAAACCTAGTAAGAGTTGTTCTAAGCTTCGCATCCACTAACATAATTACTCACTTCAATGTTCTTTTTAAAAGAATTTAAAAAAAAACACTTTCTTGACTACACAAAAGAGGAGTGACACAATGTTCTTATAAAAGGCGAAGTCAAAGTTTCAAAAGCTCTCATTATCCAGCTTCTACATTTAGTTCACAATGGTTAGGAGAACTGTTCTTTCTGATGTAAAAAGTTCTCTACATCATACTAGGCCCCTGCCAAGAGTATGACTGAACTGGCAGGCCTAAAAAGAAAATAGCTTCATTCATTCAAATACAAAACTGATTTGAAAAGCTATATTCTTAATGAACCCATATAAAATAGGTCACTAAAATTCGGATTAGATTTTCTTTTAAAATTCCTCTTTAGGGACATTTTAGCTGCACCTGAATTAGCATAAAATTGTTGCTTAGGGTCTCACACAGCATCTATTTTAAATGCTCAGAACTTGGGCACAATTTGCAAACAGCAGAAACAATGTATATTAGGCAATGGCAGAGAAGCAATTTTTATTTTAGTCTGAGGGTTATACAACACTTAAAAGCCTGGATGAGTAAAGGAATATGTAGGCCTGACTAAGAATTAGTAAAATCCTAAACTTGAACGTGTGCATACTGAAGTCTTATTTGAACAGCATATTTAGAACGCTTTCTGTAGGATGCATGAACATTAGTTTTCAGAAGAGCTGAATTTTGCCAACCCTTGCAAAATATTTAGCACAGAGTAACAGAAGAGCAAAGGAAACTACCAGGTCCTACAAGAAATCCTCTACTGCCTGCTCATAAATACTTCCAACCTAAGTCCCTGCTGTAGCTAATGGCTACCACTAAGTTTTGCTAGAATGCAAATTACACACACAAACATGTTTTGGTGAGTCAACATTTGTCAAGCTACTTGACAAATGACAATGTAAATTAACACTTCAACTAAAGGAACTAAATCTCCTGGAAATGGTGTTTATGTATCTTATAAAAAAGAATACTTGGTATTTATACACATTTCAGATAAAGTTTCATTGACATGAGTTTCGGAATTTATACATGGTCTTTGGAAAATGGTTTTACACCAAACCAAATACAGCTTTAGCTGTTTGGTGAAATCAAATAGCTCTCTGAGAGCCATGTCCCACAAAAAAGTTACAATCAGCATGATTTTTACTGGCACGGATATTTCCTTCCCGAGAAAAAAAGCCTCTTTCCAAATAGCAAAAGGTTAGAGTTCTGTTGTATTCATTCCAAGTAGTGCTGCTAGGCCAAATTAATGACCAGCAGCAAGCATCAATGCTTCAGAAGGTTTACCTTTTTTAGCAACTTCCATTTCTTCTTCTGTCCAGCGGGAGGTCTCCACAGGCTCTGCAGAAGCTGAAATAGCAAACAGCAGATCCCATCAGACAGAGAAAAAACACAAAAACCCACGATTTGCCCTTTCAGCACCAATCACACCTCTCATTATCTATTAATCTGTTTACATTAAGGTCTGTTCAAGCCACTCTAGGAGAGTCGCCTGTGATGCTGGCCAGCAGTCAGGTTCTATCACACCATAGTAGACGTGCCGAAGGAGCCTTCATGTGCCCAAGCAGAGAAAAACATTACACCTAGAGTCGC
>NW_017729012.1:9761248-9767081 GCF_001723915.1 Gavialis gangeticus | reverse complement strand
TCTCATTATCTATTAATCTGTTTACATTAAGGTCTGTTCAAGCCACTCTAGGAGAGTCGCCTGTGATGCTGGCCAGCAGTCAGGTTCTATCACACCATAGTAGACGTGCCGAAGGAGCCTTCATGTGCCCAAGCAGAGAAAAACATTACACCTAGAGTCGCTCAAAATATTTACCTCTATCAAGGAAGATTTCTACATAAAGCTGCACATCATTCATAACCTAATATGCCAAATTCTAATGCTTGTACACAAGGTTCACCAGACTCGTAAACAGCTACTGAAGAACAACATGCTCTGGTATCCTGGGTGTACCACTTGTTTTCCCCTAACGCAACCCATTTCCTTCTGAAGTCTTCTGTCTAATACTGCATTACAGAAGGCAATAACATTCTTACAACAGCGTAACATATTTCACAGGAAGTAGAAACCCACTAGCAAATCCAGTATCATTCTGGATTACCTCAATTTCCAAGATACACACTGAAGTATTACTGTAGTACAATACATTTATGTAACATTATTTGGGAGTCTTTTATCCTTCCAACATCCAGGCAATGTAAGCAAATACGTATTATCCCAAGTTTATAACTGGAGTGACAAATCTTAAAATGACATACCCTAGGCCAAAACATAAGCCATTAGGTAAGTCTGAAAATGTAATGCTTCCAGGTCTATGTTTAAACCCCTAAGATCCCACTGCTCTATTTCAATCATCATACAAGATTTCTTGCTACCAAAAACAGTGTTATATTTCTTTCCTGTCCATAAGTATCCAGACAGTATGTACCTTTTTCAAAAGAAGTCAAAGGTTGACCTTGCGTCCCTTGCGTAATGAAGGGTAACCTACATAACACCGTGAACTCCTGAACTCACAACATTATTTGCTAATGCTTAAAGTTACACGTAAAAACAAAAGCTTTGGACGTTATTCTGCCAAGTGCCACGTTAATATTATACTAAAGGAAAACTAAGCGCAGTCTTTGTACAAGTACACTGCCAAAAACGTCAGTGATAGTTACAGGTCAAAGGTGCTTATTTGCATTTTGTTTTAAGCATGATGTTTCCATAAAATGATTCATTCTTACAGAGCCCCTAACTGCACATATGGGTAACTCAAATCAACTAGAGCCACTTCCAAGTAACAGATGGGAGAAACAGAAGCATGAGAAGGTGACGACTGGTCCACAGTTACACAGCAGGTCATGGCACACTAAGAACACACATCTGACTTCCAGTCTAGTGACAAACGTGCCACAGCAAACCGCCTTCCAAAGGCTACAGAGTAGAAAGCCAACATTAATTGGAAATATAATTGAAAGCGGAAGGAGACAGGGTAGTGAGAAGTGCTGAACTCCGGAAGTTCTGGCTGCCATGTCACTGTGCCATCCACTGCTCCAAGACCAAAATGGCTCTTGAAATACCAAAGTCCCTACCCTCTGACAGCAGAAGGGAACACTTCGAACTTAAAAGCTAAAACCCAAAAATGCTCATGACACTAAAATAAACTAATAGTGATGAATATATGAAGCATTTAGTATTTTTTTATAGCTGTAGACAACACAGCTAGAATGCAAGGTTCTTTCTGGAGTCTTTTACAGTAAAGAGTGCAGCAGTTCTTCACATTAAGGTACTGCATACGGCAAGTCAAACATGCAATATTTCCTTCTTCAACGTGAGACGGGAACATTTCCAGCTTCTCTCTGTACAACTATCCATATGTTTGTCCTGATAAATCATAAATCATAAAGAAGTTCTGTACATTTCTTCAAGTCTTGTTTGACTCATTAGATTCTGGAACATCTGATGGATATTATGTAGGTACTGTGAGGGATTTTGTAGAACCTATCTTCTATTCATTTTTGTAAGTATATTTGAATGCTATATCATAAAATACTAATGAACAGATGAGGAAGGGGGGGGAGGAGGGCCCCCAAAACACACCTAAGCATATTGCGCAGGGAGAAAAAAGAAAATTAAGACCAAAAACCCCACAGATCCAAATCCAGGATGCTATAAAGTATTTAAAAGGGACTTTTGAGGAATGGGCCATGAAACTTGTTCTCCCACATTCATGTCCTAGATATGAATCTCCTGCTCACCCAGACAAACCACCACAAGCAAAGGAGAAAAATAAAAGAAAGTAAAAGCTTAGATTAGTCTAATAAAACAAATGGGAGACAAACTGCAGCTACAGCAGTTCACAGGGCAAAGTATTCTCCACCTCCTTTATCTCTTGAGATTTGGTGTCATTCAGGTCTAATACTGCTCTGAATGGTCTTTAACCACTGTAGACAGCTCAGGTTCTTTAAAGAACAGAAGCCTCCTCCACATTCTTGCTCAATCTGTTAAATTTAGCGCATGCTATATAGGGCCTTAGCAGCACACAATAGGAGCCAGCGAGACAAACAGATATATTACGAATAGGGCAGAAGATAATAGTTGATTCAAAACAGTTAAAACCTGTATGTGGAAGTTCACTGTCCTAGTTCTGGAAGAAGGGGAAAAAAAGGAGGTCATACCTGCTGAGAAAAATGTACGTGGCAAGCTTAGATGTTTATAGTCTAATGAACACTCGCTCCCTTTCTTTAATGGGCTCTTTCATGAGGTTCAGGCTGCTCAAGCAATAACCAGACAGATTTGCCAAAAGCTCTGCTGGCACAATCTGTACACGAGTGGCGCACACCACTCCTTCCAAGCACTCAACCCAAAAGCTGTCAACAGAAAGTTTGCACCGAGGGGAGAATTACCTCTGCTCTTGCGGATAATTATTTACTATCTGCAAACTAGTATACAGCTCAAAGTAATCTCTTGATAGGGAGACAGCACGTAACAGACTCATACCTCCTGTTGACAGCTGCCACCTTGAAGTCCCTTTAAAACAATTTCTCTTCTACTTGCAAGAACTTCCAAAATAAAGACCGTACACCTAATGAACAAGTCTGTATTTCTAATACAGAAAACACATGTATCTCTTTACTTCCTTGTTCCTGCACACCCATGCATTCAGAGCAGGAACACGCACACCTCTAAGAAATACAGATAGCTATAAGACCCTCTATACTATCTAAAAGTGTGCCACAAGAGTGCTTCTTTAAAAAACACACATTCCCTAGATACAGATTAAGACAAACTTACAGAAGATCCATTCTATGCTATAACAATTTTAGGCAAATCAAATTCCAGGTCTATGTTGCATGCTAGTAACTACGTAGGGCAGTGGTTCTCAAACTTTCTGGATCTGAAACATCTCACACTGGAGCAGAGGCACCTCTCCATAATTTCTGAGAGCTGAATGGCATGCAATTTCAAAAACTACTTTTTTTAATTACAGTGCTTACCTCTTGGCAATGGGGGTGGGCAATGGAGTGGGGAAATCCTCCAGGCAGAGGCAAGCCTGAGCCCGTGCTTATCTACTTATCTCCTCACACCTTGCTTATCTTCTCAGACCTTGCGGTACCCTTCAAAAGATGCAGCACCCCAGGGCACCTTGGTTGAAAACCAGTGCTCTACAGACTAGGGCATTCAAACAGATCCATATCAACACAGTGTTCTGCCTGAGCCTTTAGCTAGTAAGCTCTAAATAGCATGATTCCTGCCACATAAGAACGAACACAAACCATCTGTAATCTGATTTTGTTCACAATGCTCACTGTTTAGCTTCTGGATGTTTGAGAAATGCTAGCTAGCAGTTCTGTCTGTGAGTGTGTGAATAGTAAAGAAGGTATTTCATTGATAAAAAACGGCAGTGTGCTGCATGTGTGACAGAACGGCCTTAGCTTGCTTATGTGCCCTGCTGCCGGATGGACCCCAAAGTATTTTATAAATATTGCTCACAAGGTTCTGGCGGGGGTGGGAGAGGAGGCGGTGGTTCTTCAGTAGCAGCAGCTGCAGCAGCATTTGCGGCCGCAGCTTCGTTTGTCATTGATCTGGTGATCCTGCCCTTACGGCGGCCTTGGCTGTTGGCAGTCTTTCGTCCCCTAGGAGTTGCTTGCTCCCTTTCCTCAGTTTCCTCTGGGGCAACTTCTGTTTTGTCCTTCTCTTTGGTGTTCTCTCTAGAGAGAAAGCAAAAATTAAGAAGGATTCAGAGACCTTCATGAAAAATATTCTTCATGGGCAGATACTCACAAAACTAGTCTAAGAACTACAGGTCAGCTCACTTTTCAGTTCCAGCTGAAAGAGTAATCATAGAGCAATTTAACAGTGAAATGGGATCCCCTTTTTTCAAAAGTTAGAACTGCTATTTAAAAATAAAATGTGGTTATGCTCCATTGTTGACTCTTAAAAAAATCCATTATTTTTGTACTGCTGGTACAAAAATATGGAAAGTAGCAGCACCAACAGCAAGCAATGTAAATGATAAACTTCGCAAGGCAAGAAAAAAAGTCACATTAAACCTGTGGGATTTTCCATATGTCTGATTAGCTAAGAGTATAAGCAGCACAAATAGGCTTTATTTCTTTTTGAAGACAGCATTAAATTAACCTTAACCGAGGACAGTTAACAGACAATTTCACTGTTACGTTCACTGAATCTATGCAATGCTAATTTCCTAAACAAATGAGAAAAAACTAGAAATGCCTGCATTAGAGAAAGTAAGTGCATTCTCACTAGGTATACTCACTTAGATTCCTCCTTCTCATCCTTTTCCTCTTCATCTTTCTTTTCTTCCTCTCTTTTCTCTGTTTTTTCTGCTTTCTCTTCTTCTACTTTTTCTTCTACCTTTTCTTCTTGGGAAGGACGTGCAATTTGTTGCTGAAATAAAATAATATTTACATACTAGGATTCTGCAACACTTGATTGTGTAGAAGAGATGTAATTTTGTCTTAAGAGAAGTACCAGAGATACCCATGTTGATGGTAACTCCTTTCCTTCAATATGATTTTGCATTAGACACTAGAATTTACAAATAAACTTTAAAAAATTAGGTTTAGATTTCAAAGGCTTTACAACTGGGGTATATATCTATTTGCAAATTAAGAACATAAGGAAATGGTCTCGAGGAAACAAAAAGGCCACTTGGCATAAAAACAATCTGCTGTAGCTTTTAAGTTTTCAATCTCCACATTTTAATGTATCCTTCAGTCCTTCTCAACATGTAACTTTTCTCTTATGCCTGTTTGTCTCTTCAACTGTATTTCACTTATTGCATTTAACTCTGTAGATTGCAGGGACATACTGCCTCTCAGCTGAATAAGGATAGCGATGAAACATACTGTACACACAAATTATTCTTCACCTAATGCTCACTGATAAATGTGCGTTCCACATGAGCAACACAGTAGCTTTGTATTCATCAGCACTATGGTTTTCTGCATATGAAATCTGAAAATAAACAAGGTTTTAAATAATTCCTTATGTAGTAACAAAAATCAAAGTCATGTAAGAGTACATTAGTGCTTCTACCCAACAAACAGTAAATGTTATATTTTACAACTCAAGATATTTTATTAAAAACTATCCACAGATCTAATCCTCATTCTCAGGGTAGTCAGTTGGATTAAGTGAGTATAAAGAATAAATAACTACTTTAGAAATCTCTTAAGAAATGTCACATAATGTACAACTATGTTAAACACTTGAGAAGGACAGGTCTAACTCATAAGGAGGTGTAGCAGGATGACCAGCAAAGGCTTGCAACAGACTGCACACTCCAGGGTAGAGGAGTTTGCAGGCTTGTGGGGTATGACAGCCAGCTGCAGGCAATCAGGAGTGATTGCAGGCTGCCTAGAAGTGGACCAGCTGCAGAGGCTAATTAGCCGCCCCACAGAACGCTAAAAAGGTCCTGGGAAGCAGAGACGGGGGGGGGGGGGGGGGGGGGGGGGGGGGGGGGGGG
>NW_017729012.1:9741754-9761135 GCF_001723915.1 Gavialis gangeticus | reverse complement strand
GGGGGGGGGGGGGGGGGGGGGTTGGGCTAGCAGTGGCAGACTGAGCCAAGGACTCATCCACGGTCTGGTAAGAGACCTAGTGTGGCAAGGCTGGAGAAAGCAGCACTGCAAGGCTATGAGAGAACTCACTTGAGTGAGAGAAGGAAGGCTGCTCTGTGGTGCAAAGCTAGCAGCACCTTCTCAGGGCCTAGAGAGACTCCAGGACCGCAAGTTCCCCTCTGTGGACTACGTTTGGTGTGTTGTTGACCACCGACTGGAGTAGGATGCTTCCCGCGGGGCAAGTATGCCCAGCAGACAAAAGACTATTTGAGCTAAGCAAATCCCTGAACCCGCTACAGTAGGTACCTACCTAAATTGGGGTGAGATGAAGGGGTTTTATGGCATGCAGAGCCACTTTTATAGGCATTTCACAGCAGCCTTGCCATTGATTGGCAGAGGGCTGCCCTTCACGTGGTCCTGCCCCTCGTTGCTGACGGGCTGCTCCCCTGCATGCTGCTCCACCAGCTGGTGCCCCCAGAGCCCCAGCTGGCTGTGAGACCCCTGGCTCCCACTGGGGATCCAGCACTTTATATTCAGTAAAGTTTGTTTGGTTTTGACTTCCTTTTTAAATGTTTTATTTGGGGAGGTTATTCTAAGGGAAATCATGGCAAATGCCACTTTTCACAGCAATTGTGGAAGCCGTTTTTACCGTTGCTGTGAAAGTGCAAGCTAAGTAGGTTCCTACACATAAAATTCCTTTAATGTATTTTTTCAGTGAGGAAAAAATGTTCTACAAACTAATTCATGTTAACCAAGGCAACTTAAGTGTCAAAGTAACTACTAATAGACCCCTTATCTCTGTATAACTCAGCTCAAAAGGGGCATTAATGCAGTGTTAAGCCAGCCTAACTTTTCCAATAAGCCTCAAGTGGGCATCTGCTTCTGCGACAATAGTAAGTTATTTGCTCTAATCATAGTAACACATTATTAATGTAATGCAGCAACTTGTTTGTTGACTTAACTCAAATCATCAGTTCAAGAATTTATTGCATACTAATCCTTAAATGAGTCTCAGTATTTGAACAACGATTTATTCTTCTGTTTCAATGCTTTCTTGGGGTCCTAAAACACATCACAGAATTCAACTGTATTTGATCCTTCCTGGAGTTGTTCTGATTCAACCTTTCTAATCCACTTACTTTTCCTCATTTACCCAACACTAGTCAGTTATTCTGCAGCAATTGAGACTATCTATATTCAGGTTGCACATAATTATATTTGTGCAACTCTACTGCAACCAGCAGAATAGCAACAGGTGCTGAAAATTCCCTTTCTCCTATATGGCAGCAGCAGCTTGAGTTTTTTAATGAACTGATATTCCCACTGGTAGTCTGACAAAACCTGAAGAGATTTCAAAACCACAAACTCCCCCGCCCCCCGGCACTTTAAAGGATACTATTTTACTCTTAAGCAAATGATTTCCTACAGCAACTTCCACTGTTGCCTGGGTGTCACCCAAACTACCCCACATAACGAAACCGTGAAGGAGGCAGCCTCCTGCACTAACCTTCCAGTTCTTATCTCTGTTACATCACAGTTACTCTCACAAGTCAGATTTTGATTTGGCTCAAAACATGCTGCTTCTGCGTACACAATATGATTCTGAAATGCTGCCTACACTTTGGTAACTAAATAATTTTTTAAAATTTTGTCCATACCAAATCCTGCTAATTATTTTCATGTTTGTGTATGAAGGAGATGTATTGTTTTGCAAACTCCTAGAGACTATCATTAGCTCATGCTATACTTTTTGAAATTAAGATTATACACTTTTTCTAGAAGACAGAGTTTACTTCAACTGGGAAGCATTTGAGGGCATTCCAGTAGCCTGTATTATCAAGGTAACCAGCCTGGATGATCACAATGGGCCCTTCTGGCTAGAAAATGTACCAAACCAACTGAAAAAAGTCAGAGGAGGAATTTGTGACACTCCTCCCCTGTACTGCCACCCAAACAAGAACTTGAACTTCCCTGCCTGGCGTGGTTGTTAGGAACAATCCAATATTTGCCAACTCTTATCACATGCTGTTGCCTAATGGGTTAAGGAATGCACAAAATGATGATCTATTTTTTTTTTCTTTTTTGGGGGGTGGGGTGGGGAGGAGGATTATCCTAAATTAAGAAACATAACCTCAGTGTAGCTGGAAAAAAATAAAACCCTCTCAGCCATAGCCTAATGCCCTTATGCTCTCCACTGTGCTACATGTAGCCTTTGTTACACAGCAATCTTAGGACCGAACATTCAGATCTGCAGTCAGGTAAAGCAGAGGAAACTAAAGTTTATTTTACATATTTAAATTATTACATGTATATACTGCAGCATACCGATTCCATAAAATTTTAGAATTTGTATCTGTGAAACAGCTAAAATTATGTATCTCATGCTTGAGAATGTAAGTGTGGTTATCAGAAAGGAATTCCCCTTCTCACAATGCAGAGGACTGGATACTTCCTATGTGCAACATGGGGTAGTTTATTTTTGGAAACAGAGTTCAGTTTCTATCCAGAAACTTAGCAAAATGAACAGCTGGCTTATCTACCATGGCAATTTCTATTTAATATTTATTATTTGTATTGCAGTAGCACCAAGGAGTCTCAATGAAAGACTAGTCTTGCAATGTGCTGAACATCCCGCAAACAAATATAGCAAGAGACAGGTTTTGACTACCAGAGCTCACAATCTGTACTTCCACCCTACCAATTTTTTTTTTCACACTGGAATACTGAATCTCAGGTTCTTCTCGCTGAAAATTTAATACTCTTCTATTTTACGTTAGGAGTATCAACAACAGTTGAAGACCATTTGTAACTGACATGGTAGATTAAAGTATACTATACATAGCGACTTACACATGAAAACATCACACCATTGTTGATTAACACGGAAAAAGTGTCTAAGCAAAGTGCTTACAATGGAACAGCAATTTTTAATTGGTCTGTTCCTATGAAAAGCCACAGAGATAGCTTGTGCCTGTACAGTAACATCTAGCTGTGGGTATTGTAAGCACGGGCATTATAAGCAAGCCATAAGAAGTCTATTTAGAAATCGGAGACTATTTTTGGAAACCTTGCAAAATTTACCCACGTCTAAAAATTTCCTCCTCACTCACATCCACATAATTTGCAACACAGGCCAACTACTACTGATGGAGTGAACACTGTGAATGGTGCTTTCTGGGTGAAGTTCCAGCTCTCGTTCTGTAGAGTTTAATGTAAAACAATTCGGTGCTTGTTTACTACTGGCGATTGGCTCGCTCCTGTGCATATTCCTTTTTGTTTGGTGCAACCAGCCAATGGAGCACCGGCACAATCAGGTTCAAAATACCCACAACAGGGTAATGCACCAAACGAAAGGAAAAGACAGGCAAGAGACAACATCGGTATATGGGTCTGAGTAACGCAGGTCTCCCAGTAATATTGTGTTTGCAGGCATATATACATTACACAACATAGAGCATTATACTTTAGGAGCTTCCTCAAAAGTTTGTTTTGGGAAGGGACTTGAAAATGAGGACCAGGGCAGAAAGCCAGAAAGGGCTGAGAGGAGAAAACTAATCACAGGGCTCTACATAAAAGAAACAAGTACTTTCATCTATAGACACTCCAGACCCAAGCATCAATAGGATGTAGCATACAGTTTAACTTCCTTGTCTGCAAGGTTTGAAGCACTGTGATACCACTAACTGCCCAATATGCTTTATTATCTCCTTTTACAGATACAGGTTCACATTAAAAAGAAAAAAAAGTTGAGGTGGTGGTTTTCAATGTTTCTAAGTGTTAAGGTTAATCTACCTAAGTCTTCCAGAAGTCCTCAGAGCAAAAGTTAGTGTGTTACAACAAACAGGTGCAACGTAGCTACAGGATGGGTTTTGTTTTCTGTTGCTTTAATATACGACACTCTGCACGGATGGGTGTGCTTTGTTCTCTATCTAAATATATAGCAGAAGTTAAAAATATTTCTGGACTTAACTGCCTAAATATATTTGCCAACGCTTGGAGAGAAAAGAAGGAAAAAAAGTTCCAGAAATTATTTTCCTAGGAGCCTGCATGTCATGTAGTTTGATTGCATTTCATAATGCTTTAAAATTCCTGAGAACAGGGATGGCAGCTTTCTGTCAATACTACAGGAACAAAAGTGAGCTTGAAAATCAAAAGCTTTTGACATTTCAGTAGTATAAAGAGTAGAAGCACTAACTGCTAACCGTTATTTATAACCTCACCCCGCAAGTATTAACATCTCAATATTGGCATTAGCTGGTTATCCCAAGTATTCCTTTAACAAGATGTCAGTGAGACATGCCAAGGTAAGTGGCTTTGACTATACTAGATGTAACAGTCTGAAAAGAAAGAGTTAAAGTGTACTGCAGCTTCAGTACAAAGTGGATTTTATATAAATCTTCTGAAAACGAGTTGATCAAAAGCCCCAGTGCTTTTACCAGCCTAATTTAAGCACTGCACGTTGTCAACAACAGACCTTAAATCTGTTTTCCACAGTGAATGTACTTATCATGCAGACTCTTAAAGGCAGGTTAAACACAAACCTTAAACAGCTGAAGCCTCAGTCAACGACGTACCTGCACATTCATCTGTTGATTACAATTTTTAATATCCACAGCAGGGGGTCAGGTTTTAATAAAAGTTAAGACTCAAAAGGACAAAAACCACAGCAGCACCATCGCATAGCTCCTTAGTAAGGGCTGCCTGACCCAGCAACGTGTTTATTCCAGGAAATTGTGTCATCCTGCCACTTAAGCTGCCTACAGAAGAGTTGCCCATCTCACATGCAAGCTTCTAATCTCTCCAGGGTTACTCAAGGTAATCCCCACTGAGCCGTGCTTGATTGGCTGTCACAGAAGTACAGCAAGTTTCTGTCTAGTCAGATCACTGGACTGTACCACCTGCTGCAAAGACATACTGGCTGATCCATAGACATGAGCTTATGCTGACAATGCAACTCGGCTATGAAAAAGAATACTCCCCTTACTGACCACCACTTCTCCCAGCCCCCTTTCAACTTTTTAGTTAAAAAACTTACTTAAAAGATTGAGTATTTAGTCCTTCGTTGAAGGCATACAGTGACATACACTACCCTCTTTGGCTAATATAATAAAGTATCCTCGGTGATATTATTTTTGTAGTTCCGCATTTTTCAACCCACGGGTTGTGACCCAAAAGCAGGTTACAAGAATATATGAAAGGCTCATGACCAACTTTAAAAATGGATCGGGAAACTTTAAAAATGGAAGGGAGGAAAACGTGGCTTTACCCTTGCAGGCTGGCAGAGTTCCAGCCTGCAAGGGGCTGCTTGGGGATCCCCAAGCCCCACACACTGGGGAGCTCAGGATGGGAGGCAGCGGGTTGGGAGTGGAGGGCACTGGGTCGGGACTGGCCACTGATGTTTACAAGTGGGTCTTGGTACAAAAAAGGTTGAGAACCACTGTCCTAGCTGATCAGTTTTGCTGCCTAAACTGGTGGTTGTGAGCAAAATAAGTTTACAAGACTGCAGTAAAAGGAGGCAGACAACTCCTCCCCGCCCTTCATCAAGGCACATAACATACTGTGCACATGGAGGAGAAAGTGTAGCACCACCCAAGCATTAAAAAGTCTGCAGCATATCCAAGGATTCATTTAACTGATATGCATCACTTCAAAGAAAGATACCAGCAAGCTGGGATCCTATGATCCCTGCTGACTTCCTGCCCCTGGGGCAGGGGGCTGGACTCGATGATCCTCTGGGGTCCCTTCCAGCCCAAATGTCTATGAAGTCTATGAAGCTGGAAGTTCCCTAGTAAGCATCTGCTTTTTTTTTTTTTTTTTTTTTTTAAAGAAAGAAATTTAAATTATCCTATCAGAACACCCCTTCCATGAATTGGAAGCTTTGAATCAGTCTTATCGTTTCTATCCATCCCATTTCCTATTCTAATGGTAAAACAAACAAACAAAAAAACCTAAGATATATATAGAGCTCACTCAAGTGCATAGAGACCTGTTATGCTGCCGCCTCAAGCATTCTGAAAAAATGTAGCTATTATTAGAAGTTCCATCTCTTCCCAGGTTTAGTTTGAACAAATATAAGCATGTTATTAACCAATAAAACACTATATTCCTTAAGCTTTATATACCATAATCCAGTACTCATGGTCTTCAAAGTCCAAACAGCCACAGAGATCTTTGGTGCTGGCCAAGTTTAAATGGTTGCAGTTGAAATAACTAAAAATATCATTGGGCTTTTAAGTGAAAATCATGATTAATCCATTCTAGTGTCACATCTGCTGTGTGCTCAACTGGAGGACTGAACCTACCAGTGTTTGCTGTCTGTCCCACTGCACTAATACCTCTTTCACCTCCACATACGACACTAGGTGAGCTGCTAGAAGGCTTCATTCAAAACACCTCTTTTGCTGGTGCAGCAAAAGGTGTTTTGGTACATAAATCCCAGACATGCTGCTGTCAGTCAATGAGAGAAATTCCTGATATGACTTAATAACACTCACAATAAATAAAATTCTTCCAAAAATATTAAATGTTACACTGACAAAAGGAGCCCCGGGCAAACAAGGCAATTCAAAGCTTTCCATAAGCTTATTACCAGACTAAAAATGTCTGTGTTATGCCTACAGTGAGATGTCCTATTAATGGGCACAGTAATTATAAGCATAAATACAGTTACTGGTGGTTTCAGCACAATTTTCTGCAATCTATAGTATAAACAAAACCGTACTACAACTCAAATATTAACGAGTTTTTAAAAAGAAGGCAACAGAGCTCCGAGTTACGGAAGATGCGTTTAAGAATTGAACAAGGTGTCTAAAAAATATTTTAATATCCTTTGTATTTACAGTATTTCAGATGCCCATGTGTGTTCTTGCCAATTTGTTTCCCATAATTCCAGGATCTACAATTTAGCCCAAGTGTTTAATCTGGACTGACAACTGACAGACAGACTCCAGTTCTGCAAAAATATGCGAGTCAAGTTCTTAAGGAAAAGCAGTTGCTGCAACTTCCATGGAACTACTCTTAGATTTCAAGTTATTAATAGGAGTCAGTGTTTATAGGAGAAGGTACAAAATCAACCAGAGCACACTTGTTTTAACCATATTGCATTCCTGCTTCATAGTAGTGGATAAGAATGTAAGCAAACTTGTCTGATATTTTTATTAGTCAAACTGAAAAAGTTTCAAAGCAAATAGTGAAACTGGTGAAAAACACATTAGAATTTTATATTCACTCGGTTTCAATAATGTAAGATTCAACAACGTAGATAAGGGAATTTTTAAGCTGATTATTTCCATATTTAAAGCATTCCTTGAGTACCTCAAAACTTAGGGACTGACAACTGGCTGGATTCTTCCCACTGAGCAGCACTTTACTTCTCAAAGAGCACAACTGATGACTGTGGAAGTACTGCTCAACACAAGAGATAATACAGTCTAGCTCTTTACCAAGTAACTTTTGCACTGAAATAATAATGCTGAAGTTAGTCCCTTATTCCACAGGCATTTTCTGTTCCACTTTCATTTTTCAAAGTGACTGAATAAACATTTGGGAAGCGTGATTTATTTCAAGCCAGTGGGTATTTCCCCCTTGGAGTCCTCTCTCTATATGAAGCCACTGCAAGTAATGTTTTGATGGACTCCAATACAACTTGTAACAAAAAAAGAAGTCCACAATGACTCTTGCTTTGAGAAGAGTTCTGGCAAAGGATGATGCTCAGTACAATCTCTTGATAAAGCGATCAATGATTTGTCACAGGTTGGTTAGCTCTGATTAAAGATATCTTCGCGAAAAGACAAAAAACCCCAGACAACCCTACTTCTAGGGAGCCCTAACCCTACTTGCAATAAGGCTATTTTTTCTACCCGAGGCTATCAGTGAGAATAGAATTCAGAACAGCTTTGCCACAACAGCACTGACAGAATTGCAAGGTGCTGCCTGCGTTAATTAGTATGCTGAAGCATGTTTTCTAATATGCTTTGTTTTGTGATGATTTCATCTTAGTCATCCATGAGACTTCAGGAAGAGACTCAAGTGTTCAAGTCAAAACTTCCATACACAGATTCCTCTGTGCACTTTTTCAATACATGTACGAGTTAAGACACTGGCAGACTTAGTACTCTGTGAAGAATTAAAAGTATTAGAGGGAAGGGACTCCGTCACCTGGGATATTCGATGATGCATAAAACAACAGCTTTCCTGTAACGTTTCACTACAAAACAACTGGCTCAGCTAATGGTAATGTCAAGATTTTTTCGGCTACTGGTAGCTGCATCATACCATTTCTTTTAGCAGATGTAATCTGTACCTTGTGTAGTTCTCAACATTTCTAAATCCTACTTTTGAGATTTGCCATTTTACAATTCCCCATCAGTGAAGACAGAGTACTTCAGATCTCACTGGGTCTTCCTTTTCAGTATTTCTGCCAGGATGTGAGTAACAGAAAGCTGATCAGCAGAAATGAGTAGACTAATTTAGGGTTTTCCAAATGCAATGGTTCCGTTATTCCACATTTCTAAAATCTTCTTAATTTAGCAAGTTAACCAAAAGAGCCCCCAAAAGACCTGTCAGTTTCCAGACTGTTCACATTTCTTTTAAAGAGGTTTCTTTTAAAGAGGCCTTGGTTGTCAGTCACCTTAACGATTCCACCTCAGCAATTATGTTCGTATCTCATCTCAAAACCATACCCTTCTTTCTTACCCTATCAGAAGCACTGTTGCTATTTTTCTAAATGCAGCTTCTCTGCTCTTCCAATTCTGACTTTCCCCACATTTAACACATACATTTCTTACCTTTCACCAAAATTGTTAGTTTCTTTAGTTTTCATTACTTTGCAATGTTTATCTTAACCCTGGCAGCCAAGTAAACATATAAAACTATCTTCATAACATGTTACTCTTTTCTCCGAACATCTCTAATACTCCAAAAAATTTCTTTGTGAATCAGCAGATTTGTTAATTTGAATGTAGTAAAAGTAACTGATCTATTTTTACTTTTGCTATTATATTCCAGCTTGACTTTGAGCTTGACCACCAAATAATGAGCACTCTTAACTTCTGTTTTTGACAGACATTGTAAAGTGATTATGTATTTTCCACTGAACATCATATGCCCTACCTAATTTCTACTGGCTCCTTTATATGATTTGCTGATAGATCTGACCTCAATAGCTACTGCTAGGTCCTCAAAACAAATGAACTGCCTTAGTAAGAACCGCAAATGAGCAAAGACAGAGTATAAGAAGAAAATAATATTTGAAAATATTATAAAAATAATATTTGAAAATTTGTTTTAAATTTGATTCACATTTGCCTTCATTCTAAAAGTCACTTTCACACAAACAAGCAATCTACCTGGTTTCTTCCTCTACGTTTTCCATAATTTCTTCGCACAAGCGCTTTATAATTCTCATTTTTCTTGGTTAGATAATAATATAGCACACAGTCAGGAACATTCTATGAAGAAAGACCAGAAGTAATCAGTTTTTGCAGCTCAAAAGTCCAAAAAATTAGATGTGGCATTGCACTATTTACATTAGCTAAGTCACTAGATTTAGCAAAGTTTGAAAATGTTGCTCAGTAATGAAATGGATGAGCAAACATAAATCTGAATAAAATTGTTATTGCATATTAAACCGAATCCCTATACATTATATTCATAAAACCTCTCAGCTAGTTCATTCTGCATGATTTAACTAATATCTTATCATTAGCAAATTCAAGTCCCTCTTTATATTTCTGAGGATCCATGTCATAAGCAACTGGACTGATCCTTATTGTTAAATGATTTTTGTTCAGTTTTGTCTTTCAAATAGACCATGTAGACCCTCAGCCCCAACTTAAGAGTCTGACCTTGCCTTCAGTGAAGTCTGATTGATTTTTTGGTGTGGGATGAGAATCCTTAGACATAACATCGCTAACTTAACTAAAGAGTTGAGGCTTCTTACCTGCTTCAGATAAAACAAAACTGCAACATCCTCTCTTCCTTTATTCTTAGTGCACAAATGTAATGCTATAGAGGGTTTTGTTTTTTTTTAGGTGTTTGTACACAACTTGTTTTTAGGGTTCTATTTTGTCTGAAAAATAATTGCTACTACCACACTGGATGAGAGATTTGATTTTGAAATTCTAAATTATTCCAAGAAGAGAACAGGTCACTGGGACAATCAAAAAGATTAACTAAACAAGCTCATGTTCAGAAAATTAAAACCAGTATACAGTGTTTACATTCTGAAACATCTTACCTTTCTTTCCAGGTAGGAAGCAATTAGACCAAAGTTCTTGGGATGTTGGACAAACCTTTTATAAATCAAAGAAATATTTCATTGTAACAGCATAATACATGATAACATCAATCTAAAAGTCTGGAACACAACTGTGTCCCATCAGCAAGCTTTTGACTTCCCCAAATGAAGCTAGTCTAATCAATGTATGCAATTTTTAGATCTAGGCACATTCTAGCTACATCTACTTCTGGATTACCAACAACAAGAGCTGTACCTAATGTTAATGTGTTCAGTAAAGTAACTTTTAAAAGGTTTCCTGTACAACAACTAGAAGTACAAATCAGCAAAAAAGTGGTGCTCGACTTAACTGGGAAGCGTATGTGTATGTGTTACTGGACACTTACTTTTAGCAGTGTGAACTGAAATTGGTTAGTTTTTACTATGTATTTAGACATGTATGTAACTCAAAGTGTAATGGAGACAAAGATAAAAATGCTAATTACTTTTCCTTGAAGATCTCCTTCTCATGGTCTGTCCAAACATTCATGAACTGTCTATCTTTATAAACCTTCATGGGATCCTCCATCAAACCATTCATATTAATAAACTTCACTCGTCTTTGTTCTGCATCAAACATCATGGGAGGAATGACAGAGAGCTGACGCATTTGTTTTTCATTGTTCTAAAGGGCAAAGGACAGATAGTAGGAGGCATTAAGTGTTTACATTAGGAAATAACTTGTATTGGCAACATATTACATCCATTCACTATGACTTAAAACAGCAGCACCACAGTACTCTGCCTACATCTTAATTTTTCCAAGCATTTTAATTTCTCGTTTAAAAGTTATGCCCATCCGAATTAGTAGTATGAACTGAAGGGATGACAAAACAGTGCTACGAATTTCATAATCACTGACATTAGTCAAATATTTTAAAAGCAAAAAAAGATACATCTTAAAATCCTATTTGCCTTAGAAGTGGGGAGAAATAGGACAGTTACAGGCCACATGACATGCCAAGACAGAAGTCCTTAACAGGAAGCTAGGTCACAGAACAAACACCCTTTTCAGGACAAGGCTCACAAAAGCTATCCTAATCTAAACTATCTGAAGGGGATATGAGTGCGCACACATGTATCCAAAGATGTTTTTCAGTATCTAAAGGAAGAGTTATAAATCATTTGCTGCGCTGATAAAATGAAGTACAAAAAACAGTCTCACCTCCTGCTCAGAGAGTCCATCAATGATTTCAGAAATCTCATGTTCACTTCTAGCAATGGTTGCTGAAAGACCAGCCCCTCTTTGACCAACCCTAGATTTTTAGGAAAGGTAAGGGGAGGGGGGTGAAGAGAAAGGGGAAAAAAGATCCATGTCTTGATATTTTGTACAAAGGAATACATTTCAGATCATTTAAATATAGTTAATTTAAGACCAGTATCTGAGATACCATTCTTTTATAGAAGAAAGGCTGAAAGAACACCCAATCTAAGTTACATGGTGCATTTTAAAATATAACTAGGAAGAACGCATTCAACAAGGTGGCAGGCAGTAGAACTGCCCGTGTCGATACAGGAAGTACAAGAGGTTTAGCACTGACTTCACTAGAAGCAATTGATTTTGCAAATCTTCCCCTCTGCTCTTGTTCCACTCCCCGCACCTGCCAACACGCACACAAATATTTGCCTAGAAAAGATTTAGTCATTCCAGGTACCAATATAAGTCACCAGTGCTCATTTCAGTGAAGGGAAAGAAAGTCAATAATTGTGAATCATTTCTCAATTATTTATCTCTAATTTTAAGCACATCACACTAACTCATGATAATAAAATGCAGATCCCTTCATAAACTCAGTATTTTTTAAGATTTCAGCAGTCAAAAAAGTGCAACAGGGAATAATCCTGGGCTGACACAAGGATTAGCACAATATCCAGTGGACCTTTCCCATCACTATAAACAGTTCTGATGACAGTCAAATGACACAAGATAATTTCAAAAAAAAATAAATAAATAATTTCTTTATACAAACTGGGCAGTAATATACAGGGACCCCAATCACTGCCAGGGAATTTATCACACTTGATACTACATAAACATAGGCAAAAGATCTTTTTTAAAAAAACAGAATATAGCACTTTACTATAAGAAGGTTTTTTTCATAAGTTTTTCCCCCCCGCATGAGATCACAAAACAGATTGGGGGTTAAGAAAGATGACGGTACGAGTTCTATATTAGGTTGAGAGATATGGGTCTCTTCACCTGAAGCCTAAATTTGCATATATAATTTGTCTCCACACTTCTTGAGAACTACGGTGCAACTGAAAATTTTGATCAAATGGTATTCTTTCAAAAGCAGCTCTTTAAAATTAAAATGTTATTTACAGACCTACAGAAAAATGTTTATAATTATGAATGATTTGCATTGTACACTTCTTAAAACTATTTATGTATAATTTTACTTGCTTAATTTTGACCTACCAAGTGTTAAACAGCAGGGAGCTATAATTATAATTTCACTTAATGTCAGTAACCACAGCTTCCTGACTGAAAAAACATGACATGTCTAACAAAAGGTCATTCAATAACAACCTTTAATTTAACCAAAAAACCCCCAAGTAAACTCTGTGCTTTGACTTCAGGCTATGGAATTTGAGTGGTTATGAGTCAGAAAGGAGTAATATAGGTATCTACTGACAGGGAAATACTGGCTGCAAAATGACTTCTAGATCTGAACTCAGTTTGCCCATGCTAATGAATAATTTAAAAATGAAGGTATACCCCACCCACCACCCTGGCTGCAAATACATATGCAGGTCATCTAAGTGAGAATAACCTCTCTCTTTGAGTCAGCCATCATTTAATTAATCAATTCCTACATCTATTGAGTCAGTGGGATTTCATGACAGATTTAAAAGGAAAGAGATGGAACAAGGAACAAGGTGGAAAGAAGCAGAGATGTCAGTAAAAAGCTAAAAAAACAAATCAAGGAGGTTGGAAGTCACTAAGCAGAAGGGAAAGGGGAAGTGCAAGACATGAGGGAAGAGTGGACACGCAGTGAGAGAAGTTATGAAGGTTCTTGAGAGGTGAAGAGAAGCTTGAATCCAATGCTTTGAAACATGAGGAACCATGCAAGGCCATGCATTCAAATATAAAACAAGCTGACATTTCACTTTGTCTAAGAAATCATGGGTATAAAAGCCACATTTCAAATTATTGCACAGGAGCGGAGTAGAAATAGTTTGTCATGAAACAAATGTTTTGCATTTGACAAAATTTAAGAGCAAGATGATCACCCTAGAAGAATATCAAGAGTGCATTACCTTTGAAATCGTTCTTGCTGCTCTCTCTGTTTTCGGATTTCTGGGAACTGTTTCTCATAGTACTCTCTTGTTTTACTCTCTTTAGCTTTCCTACGAGGATTATTTTCTATCCTGTCAACTTTTTTCTCCCATGCCTCCATCAATTGATCATAACGTTGACAAATCTTCTGTTCCTTTGAAGTTAAGGAGAAAAAGAGTGAGCTAAAAACAAATACACCAAGTTACCAGTGTATTGCTAACTCCATGCTATGACATGTTGTACAGAGGCCACAGGGTTTAAAAATGGATACTCAAAACTCATCCTAAATTGATGCCTGTCTATTCTGAAGAGGTAGTGCCCTCAGTTTCAGGCAGGGAGGAAAAGAAGAGGATTCTTCATTGCCAAAACCTCTTCTCTAGGTTTAGCTATTTCATTCTGGTTTATGCACATTGTTATGATTTTGGATGACACCATCAAATAATTTAGTTATAGGTTCTGGATGAAGCGATGAGATTCACTGAAAACAATTCCTTTAATTCAAACACTTTTCCATGGGTTTGCAACCAAAACATTGCTGCTTTATGCAACAACATGAAGCGAAAGAGACCGATTAGTTTATTTGCATTGTTCTTACTAAATTAAAAGCAAAAAGTATGTAAAAAGCACAAGCGTGAAAAGTGAAATACTGTAAACATTTTAATTATCTTAGATTTTACCAGTTTCCAGACAGCATTCTAACCTAAATTTACAGGGCAAGGCAAGTTAAGAGGAGACTATTTTACACTTAAAATAAAATTGGGAGTGGAAAATACAACCTTTTCATTTAGTCTGAAAAATGCTGTCGGCAAGATGCAGTGACTCTTACTTCATTCACTAATTAGTTTGGTCTGGTCTTTACTCAAAAAGCCTTAATTAGTCATTATTTGCTCTCTTTTTTGAGGTTATTGTGAAGAAAAAACATTTCAATCTTACGCTAGTTAGAATTTATGTCCAGCCCCTTTCTCTTACTCTATATGCACTCTTGAAATAATACTTCTTGCATAAGCCACTGCTGAAGACTAGCACACAGTGAATATGAACATTAATCTAAACTGTGCAGTTTTCTAAAGCTGATGTATATTAATGTAAAAAAAGAGAATTTGAGTCTAGTGTCAAATGGGCTTAAGTCATTATTCTGATTTACACAAAGGCAATGTAGCATTACCCTTTGTTTCCTTGCATGATTTCTTCTCTTAAAAAATAAAATTAGCTTCTTCCTCATCACCTGGTTTCTAGAAAACAAAATCAGAAAAAATATTAACCGTAATTTAACCAACATATTTACATACAACATCCAAGATCTCAGAAAAATTACATTCTTTAAAATGTTCTTAAAGTTGTTGCAAAGTCTTCTGTGCACTAGACTGCTTCATTTCATAGTTTCATAGTTGTTAGGGGCTGGAAGGGGCCTTACATTTGATGCTGTTTCCTTTAACACACCAGAAAATGTTTGATAAAGATGTAAAATCCTGCTCCAGACAACAAAGGATATCCCTGAAGGAAGGAATTGCTAAGAAACAGAGAGAATCCTGGCTAGCCTAGGCAAGTATGAGCTTTCTCTCTATGAAGGAGGTGGCGCAATTCACTTAACCTGGGAAAGATGGCACCGTGCAAGTAAAGGACCCCTGCAACTCCCTCACATTGCAAGTTTGCCAATGTAGGTAACCTTATTTGATTTTGCACTAGTTTCGTAAACACTACGCAACTTGCATATGCAGGAACATCATAAATGATATTGGTAGACAGCTTCAGATTTTGGTTGAGGGTTCGATTCCAGTAGTTTTATATTCTTCATTCAGAGATATTTTTCAGGATCTCATTTGTCCATCACCTTACAAGTGTCATGAACCACTGTTCTCATGTATAAAACATTTGCCTTACTACAAACTTTTACTACCGAGACCTAAGGAAGTGTACAATGGTACCCGAAAGCTTGTCTACATCCCTTCCAACAATCAAGTTGGTCCAACTAAAGCTATCACTAACAAAAATCCTTGCCTTCTGCATTATGAAAATGAGACAAATTATTAGTAAGACTTACAATGAAGCCAGAACTCCAGAGAGTAAAGGTCTCAACACATTGCTATTTAAGGGTTTTTCCCAGTATTTTAGAGCGCTTTGGGTTAGACTACCAGACGAACAAAATTTTAAAACTAGGCAGCCCCAACACAATAAGTCCAAATTCCCACCCGTCTGCCTCACAAATAGCACATCATTCAAGACACAGTGCTTATGTACTATGCACAGTATGGGACTGAATTCAACTATGTAAAATGATATAGTTTATTTTGAGTGTCTCGGTGGAAAAACAAACAAATACCTGCTTAATTAGGCAAGATACTCTGAAAGAAGGGACCATATGTAGTATTACACAGATGTGAGAAAAAAGGTTGATTGAATGAGTCATCTTATGTTCAAATCTTCCCGGTTCCTACTATATGATCTCTTTAGAGATCATGGCAACTAGGCAAAAACTAGGTTGCGAATGGAGGGATTTCAAAAATTGTATTTCTTAACTTTGAAACTTTTAAGAATATCTACAAGGAAAATTAAAGAGCTAATCATCACAGCAGATTGTAGAAGCAGTTTTATCTTTAGCAAGCACATGGGAATGAACCAGAGTGCTCTGAACACTGCACTGTAAACTTACTTTAACTCTCACAGCAACTTGGGTTTCTCAATGTTAGACTTTAATCCCTATTAGCCAAAAAGTATAAAATCTTTCGTTCCAGCCTGAGACCTCGGTATTCTAAAGCTTTTGGAAACAAAGTGGCTTTTGTTCCAAAACAAGCATCCCAAATAAAGAAAATAAATAGGTTTTAAAAGCTTTAACCTATACATTTAATTTGAGCCTTGTGTACTTCTTTTATAAAAAAAAAATTTAAAGTACACATGCATATGTACATGAAAAGAGTTGTTTAGACACTGGACATTAAATAATTTTGTAACCATTGCCTTCACCAGATTAATTTTAAATGAAGAACTGAGTACTTATGTTCCACTCCGGGTATCAAATCAAAGGTTTCAATTATTTCTTAAGTTTGTTTCAGCTTTAAGTCAACTGTATGATACAAGCTCTTGGTAAAGCTAAAAAGACTCAGGCATCTGCGTGATCAATACCAACACAAGTACTTGCTGAAGAGAGATACAGGTCTCCTTGCAGAACCAAGCCATTATCTCAATGAAACTAAACTGAGTCTCAAACTCCAGTTGACTTCATCCCTTTTTTTTTCCTTCTTAATGAAAGAAGCAAGTATCGTTTTCCCTGGTGGTTTATGTTAATCAGTACGTAGTGCCTGCATAACTGTATATCACTCATTCCCCATGTTTCCTCTCACTAACACCTGCAATATGATCATATTTTAATTTGTGCACTTGTCTACAAAAAGCAAATCAGTAAACGCTAACAATGTATATAATGGTATCATCAGCATCAGTCTAAAAGTATTACGAGATTTCAGCATCCTAAGCACCCATAAAATAGCTCTTTGGAACTATTAATAACACTTCAGTGGAAATAGCTCTTTTCTGTAATCCAAAAGAAATGTAACAATTCAGAAGAGAGCCATTTAATACCCTGCATATTACAACCGATCAGCCATAATTTCAGTGTACAGTCTATCTTAACAACAGGTATATTCACACAAAAACCATTTATCAGTAAATAAGTGACTTTACAAAAGCCCTTGGAAGGATAGTATTATTTTGGCTTGGAGACTGTTTCTGGGAAGACTTTACATAGAATTAATTAGCAGTGTCATTACATAATCTAACGAGCCATGGTAGGGCTTCTGATCTGGATGATGTTAGACAAAAAACAAAGTTACGTATTCAAGCTGACTTCAAACCAGGATAGTACCCCATTACTTATAGTTTCATAGTTTCTAGGGTCGGAAGGGACCTGAGCAGATCATCTAGTCCGACCCCCTGCCATGGCAGGAAAGAGTACTGGGGTCAAACGACCCCAGCAAGGTGGTCATCCAACCTCCTCTTAAAAACCCCCAGGGTGGGAGCCTGCACCACCTCACTTGGAAGCTGGTTCCAGACCCTAGCCGCCCTGACCGTGAAGTAGCGCCTCCTGATGTCCAACTTAAACCTTCCCTCCGCCAGCTTGTGACCGTTGTTCCTGGTCACTCCTTGCGGCGCTCGGGGGAACACGGACTCCCCCAGCGCCTGCTGATCCCCCCTAACCAGTTTATAACAGGCCACAAGATCCCCCCTCAGCCTTCTCTTTTGAACGCTGAACAGGTTCAGGTCCCAATCATCTGCCAATGTAAGCTCCTAGCATTTGTCTAATGTGGACTATCAGGAAATAAACTTAACAAATCTTAAAATGACCACCACATTAAAATGTGATTACTTGTCTACAATAACTCTTCTCCTCAACTGCACTGCCTCCACATAGCTACGCTCTTAAGAGTGATGTGGCAATATGAGAGACTAATACAACGAGTCTCTTTGGAAGCCATGTCAAGAAAGAGAACACAGTTTTAACCAAACATCTTTAGGCTACATTTGCAACTGCTTGGTCTTACAGTACAGGTGAAAGAGAATAGGGAATACAAGAATCACAAAAGACAGATTTATAAGATTATTCTCATGTTGCCTAGGACACAAACATTGTCTTGCCAACAGTAGCATCATGCTATCGTACTCAGCCATCAAAGAGTTGGGTGTACTAGAAAAGCAAATGCAACTTGAAAGGAATGCAAACCTTGTTTGGTAGCCATACAACCCTGGAATAACACATGATGAGACAGGAATCTTGAAAAAGTATTTTGGAAAGAGGCGCAGGTTGCTTTGTTGTAAGTTGAAGGTCATGCTGTTATTCCACAACATCCCTAGAAACGTGGAGCTAAATCCTTAATCATTTTGATGCAACCACATGAGCATTTGACATCTCCCTTTATTTTTTACCTATGTTTTTGTGTTCGGCGGGAGGGAAGGCATCACTGCCTTCCAGTAGAGAATGTCAGTACTGAGAAGGCATGGCACTTGAAACAATTGGGCACACTAAAGAACAAGCTGGATAAAATCTATTTTTAACTGACAGTTTTAGTTAAAACATATTCTTTCACTTTGCTTTTTTTAAAGAAAACAAAATCAAACATGATTTGTGAGAACTTAATATTGAGGTCTAACAAATTAAAATCTTTTTAATTAAATACAAATATTAAAGTACTACATGTACGCTGACAAAGTTTTAAAGAAAAGTTAAACCACTGAACTGGGGGAAGGCATTAGCTAAGCTCTTGGAAACAGTGTTTACTGAAGGGATAAACTAGCTTTTGACAGCTAGAGTTTCATAGTTAGTAGGGTTGGAAGGGACCTGAGCAGATCATCAAGTCTGACCCCCTGCCATGCCAGGAAAGAGTACTGGGGTCAAACGACCCCAGCAAAGTGTTCATCCAGCCTCCTCTTAAAGACCCCCACGGTAGGAGCCAGTACCACTTCTCTTGGAAGTTGGTTCCAGATCCTAGCTGCCCTGACAGTGAAGTAGCGCCTCCTGATGTCTAGTCTGAATCTACCCTCTGCCAGCTTGTGACCGTTGTTTCTAGTCACCCCTGGCAGTGCTCGGGGGAACAGGGACTCCCCCAATGCCTGCTGGTCCCCTCTGACTAGTTTGTAACAGGCCACTAGATCCCCCTCAGCCTTCTTTTATGTAGCCTCCTCTGCAGGTGCAGAGTGCACATTTCCTTCATTTCATAGCCAAGTGCAACAATAGTTCATCCAAAACTGAGAAACTGACAAAGAGTGGAGGGAACCCCACCTCCTCCCCCCCCCCC
>NW_017729012.1:9707714-9741744 GCF_001723915.1 Gavialis gangeticus | reverse complement strand
ACAAAGAGTGGAGGGAACCCCCCCTCCTCCCCCCCCCCCCACAAAAACAAGAAAGCTCGTTTTCCTACTTCAAGCTGTGAATAAAAACTAGGTATGGGAAGCTCTAAATAACATGCTCTAAATCTTGTTGTATCCTTCAGGAGCAAATCCATTAAACAAACAAACTAGATACTTCCTTTAATAAAACTATTTTAAATACAAAATGTTTCAGTGTGAAAAAGGTTATGTATCCAATACATCTAATGTAGCTTTGCTTAAACTGAATTTGAATTTCTGCCCAAAATCAGTTTAAACTCAAACCACCAATAAAATGGCCATCATTCATCAATTCTTCATATAATATATAAATTTAAAATTTCAGTAAGTGGATGCTAGGCTAGACAGTTGTTTGAATGTTTATATCATGTATCCTCCTGTGTACTGGGTAACTGATTATGTACGTTCTGGGTTTTTGCTTGCTGATCACTCTGTGTTTATATTGGTTTTGTTGTTGTCTGGTTAAAGAAAAAACATGAAGAGGCACCTAGAAATAAACAGGAAACAATATGAGGTACCTTTCTCCATCAAAGTGTAAATAAGTGCTATGGGTAGAAAGATGGCAAAAAATTAATGAAGATTAACTTGCTTCTAGAAGAGGTCAGGAGTCCACTTGATGTTGCTAAATTCAGTACGTCTAAACTAACAAATAATGGAGAAATGTAGCATACAATCACAGCCTGTCACAGAAAGCACAACAGCATTGTACAACAAACAGAACTCCTATTTTTTATTACCAGTAGGGAAGGTTTTAGAAGTTGCTAAACATGTTCAAGGAAGAAAGCGACAGTCTTTTTAAATTACTCTGGTCTTAAAGTTCAGTTTTGGAGAAAATATCTTTTACAATGCCTAAAACATTCTGTTTTCTGATTCCAAAGGGAAGTGTATTTCCTTCTCTTACAGTGTTTGCAACCTATTTGCTGCAGCACTGACTTGTATACAAAAACTAGTACATTAAATGAATTAGAAACTATAAACAAAATTGAAAAGGTCCTTTTAAGTTCAATACTCGCTTTGTAACACTGATGAAGTAACAACAAAACTTTAATTCTAAAAAAACACTGTTTAGCTCCATGACTTTTATGGCGAGAATACAAATTCCAATACTTACGTTTTGATGTTTTCATGGTACACCTTTGTGTCTGACGGCTGGTTGTAAAGTGGCTACAAAGCAAATTGGTAAACACATTAAAAACATTGGACTTGTTTCCACTCTAGTGAGTACAGAAGAACAAGATTATAAAAGGGAATTTTTTTTAAAAATTATAAAGCGCTGCCTACTTTATATTTTCTGGTGCATTGCAACTCTATTGTCCCCCAGGCATGCACCCATCAGCTGTGGTTTGAGATGTCCAGAAGTGGACAGGCATAGGGCCAGATACACAAAAAGCCAGAGGCAGGACAGACTTACTAGTTCAACTTTTGGACCAAGACCTTCAAAAATCTTGTGAGCTTCTTCTGCTTTTTTCTGTAAGAGATCAGTTTGTACAGTCTAAATAAATGGTAAAGCAGTTGCAAACATTAAAAATACAAACTGGCAAAAAATGCACAAGATCTTCCCCTGAACTCATCTGCAAAATTTCTATCCTTTCCATATTTAAGTCTGTCAGCCTACTTCTGCCATCCTGTCTGTAGTGAGTCTGGCAAACTCATGCATACACTGTACATGGCTACACAATCTACTTGGTAACTCTACATTGCAAGCCCCTCTGAGTAGGAACCCTCCTCTTCTAAATGTAAAAAATAAGCTATCACGCTGGAGGAAATCCTACACATACTTACCCAAAGAGGAGAAAAGTCCTCCATAGCAGAGAAGCATAATTTAGAAAGGCTAGCTTAAGACAACATTAACTCATACACCAAAGGAAAGAAAGGCAGATGCAAAACAGACTTTGTCCTACCAGTGCTTACTACGGAACAGCCACTACAAAACGTTCACTTATAATATTACATGAAGCTATAAAAACAGTCCTGTTCCTAAGGAAACAGAGCTGAATTAGACTCTGCTATCTCTATCCATCCTTCCAAAGACTTGCTTTGGTAGACAGGCTAAGACTATCCAATACATTAATTTTAAGCCACGTCCTCCCTATAGGTACGTCTACATGAGGTCCCAAGGGGCAAACATGCCAGCAAGCGCACACACAAAGCAAGAAGAAAGTGATTATTTTTAGAAAGAATGTTCTGCTAAACTTTACTACTTTTCTACATGTTACTCTAAACCTAGAAAACTGACAAACATTTTGGAATCCACAGCTGTGGAAAGTAATTATATATCAGGCAAATGTTATAGTATTACCCTGGTAAAAATGGTTTGCGTGGTTTGAAAACACATTTTGGGACTGAACTTTGCCCCTGTTATTTCAGCTAAATCTTATCAAACTGGAGTTGAGCTTTAAAAAAAAAAAAACCCCAAGATTTGTTTCAACATAGCTTTCAATTTCTAACCAAGTTAGTGAAAGAAAACTACTTTCTTGCACAACTGCAGAAAAAGTGATACCCAAACAAAGATTATGTACACAGTCACAACATTGGTTTAGCAAGTGTTGTAGAAATAAATTCACAGTATCTGTACTCTGGAGAACACAACTATTTGTATCGGGCATCAATATTCTTAGCTTTGCAGAAGCCATAAAATAAACACAGTCCCTGCCTTGCAAAGTTGACCAAGTCTCAGCAATTTTAAACCAATCACAATCAAACTCTTTTTCAGAAAACAAAGAGCATAAATGTGAAACAAGATTAAAACTGATTATTTAAGTCATGGTTTCTTGCTTGCTGATCACTCTGTGTTTATATTGGTTTTTGTTTTTTTAAACAAAACAGGAAGAGGTACCTAGAAATAAGCAGGAAGCAATAAGAGGTACCTTTCTGCAAAGTGTAAATCAGTGCTATTCGTAGAAAAAATTAATGAAGATTAACTTTCTTCTAGAAGTCAGAAGTCCACTTGACATTGTTAAATTTATTATGTCCTAACTAACAAATAATGGAGAAACATAAAATTGAGCAAATCTCAGTAATTTTAAACCTAGTTCAGTAATGCTTCATTTTTGGCATCTTCCCCGTGGGAGACCGCTTTGTAACCCGAGGAGCAAGTCAGGCAAAAGAAGACGCAGCAAAGGTGATTAACTAACTGCTCGATCATGATGTTACGCCCTCAACCATACGGCAAAAAGGCTTTCCCTGTCTGTTGACTGACACAGAAGGCAGAGCGGTCCAAAGCAACCTCAGCATGTGGTCATCAGTGGCCAAAATGAATCTATTTAAAAATCTCTGGCTGATAACCAGAACAGCCAATTAAGTTATTCACTACATGTATTCAGAGTCATTAAGTTTTGTGCGTGCTGCTTCATGGGACTTGGTGCATTGAGGAAATGTCAAGCACTATTGACCACATTAATTATTTACCCAAATAACTACCCCAAGCAAGAAGAAACCTTCAGGCACCCCCCTCCCCACAATCAATTAACCACAGAACTACGGTAGGGTGAAAATGGACTCTGAGATGTCCAGGAAGTTTGGGGCCCAGGGAACCACAGCTGGTACAAAAAGGGCATTTCTCAACTCCTGTACCTTATTAGCCACTTACACAACACAAGTATCTCTTGAAGTTGGCCCCAATATTTCATTCTTACATTCATCTACTCTCCCAAACCATGACGTGTCAGAACTCAGATTTTATATAAAAAGCATAAAGACCACACGACACACCCAGATTTACTCACCTACAAATTTAAATGAGAAACTGTCAGTCAGCCCTGCCAGGATTTGTGATTAGAGGGAATTCAGATCAAATTCCCTGAGGCACTAAAACCATATCAAAGCACAAATCTGGTGAAGAGGGGGAGGAGTCAAAGACTCATTTTCATACACTATTTTCTAGACACCTTCTGGGTTTAAAATATTTGGAGATGAGGAAAGAAAATATCAGGCAAGCAGTAACTTCCTTTTTAATGACAAAGTACTTTGACTGAAAAAAATTATCAAAATGCCCAATGTTAGAAGTGAAAAGGCTGCACATATTTACAAAGCTGAACTGTGATGTAATGAATTTTGGCACAACGGATAAGATGCATAATCATGCTCAGTCAACCAACCTAAAAAAAATTAATACACCGAATAAAAAGCTTACCCGATTTTCATCGTAAATAATTTGGACAATACTGCGGTGTTTCTGTTCCACTGGAGGAGGGGAGACAGGCCTCTCTGGCTCTGGAGGCTTAGCAGCTTCTTCTTCAAGTTGTTGCTAAGAGACGAGAGAAAGAAAATCAGCCATCCGCACCATGTTACCCTAACCAGTAATTAGTCACCAGAGATAAAATATGCATGTGATCAACAGTTTGCTGTGCTTGTCATTTCACTATTTAACTTGCAAGGTATGACAGAACAGGGTTTAATGCCAATGGGAGACTTTTAAAACTGCGTGCACACTAATATTAGTGAAGTCACTCTTTCTAAGTCTGAACTGTCAAACAACCAACTCAGATTCAAATGACTGATATTTAAACTTTCAACCAAAAATACTTAAGTTACACAAAATTTTGCAAACTTTCTTGCAGCACAACAATCCCCAAATATGGTAAATCCAAGAATATGCTAGAATAAATTATTTTCAATTCTGGTTGCCAACGTCTTTGCTATCCTACGAGTTACTGTCATCCTAAAATTCCACAGAAATATACCCATTCTAAAATGACACTTCATGGCAAAAATAAAACACAGAGAGAATCAACCGGCCAGATAATTGGTGCTTTTATTTTTCACAGCAACTACACTTGTGTGTTCCTTTCATCCCAAAGTATTTCTGTGTACTCAAACCAATGGCAACTTCATCTTTATGCTTTAACAGCCTTCCCTTGTACAAGCCAGAAATTCACAATAAAAGAATAAAATACATTCCAAGGTATGACGTATCATGTTGTAGGATTACATGAAAAAAATCAGCTTTTAAAACTTCACAAAATACCACATGAAGCATGTTCACGTACCAAGTTGGATTGAGTCTAAAGTTTAAGCTTATTGAAATTCAGAGGTCACACAGGCACTTTTTCAGCAAGGAGTTTGCTAATAGTCTTATTATCTGAATATTCACAAAAAGCTGTGACACCACAGTAGTCATTCATTTTGTACACAAGAAAGGGAGAAAGTGGCCAAAAAGTAAGTGCACCTACATCAGTACCATGTCAAGATGGCCAGTGACATGCTCTTTTGTTGATCTAATTCAGGTTGTTTTCCAGCTCATTAAAGTGCAAGGCTGATTAATTCTTGCAGGACCATGACACAAAATTGGATTTGAAAACTTACTCACTCACTCTGTTGCTATCGGTCAAGACAACTTTACAGCAAAGTGATTAATGGAAAGCTGACTTCGATAAACTATACTACAATACTGGGGGGTGGGGAAGTAACATAGTGGTAACAGGAGCTGGAGATTCAAATCCTACTGAAATTCTTCCATTTCAGTAATTTATTCTTAACATTTCAGGATAATTTTTACCAGGACTTTGTAAAGAGGGTAGCATTTATGAACCGGAATATTATACTCAATCCATTCAGAGGTTTTAACAGACCATAAGTTTAGCCCATACATTTTAAAAAAAGTGTTTGGTTCATTTACTTTGTATCTTATTTTAATGTTGCCCTTTGCCAACAAAGAAAGAAACAGTAATTGTAATTGGTATTCAGGTGCTTGCTTACTTGCTTCTTCTTCAGTTTAAGGATCTGCTGTTCCACCTTTGCAATTTCTCGATCTACACGATCCATGCTCTGTATAAGCTCTTCCTTCGACAGTTTTGAAGGTGAAGCATTCTGGTCCTCTCCACATGGCTGACCAGGAATGGGAGAGGATGGCCCTTCATGCTTGCCTCCAAAAGCTGGTTCCTAAAATAAAATAATTGATAAAAAGTCAGCTGCATGGACTTATCTTCACATGTGGTAGTATACAGCTAAAGTATTGGTAGTTCTCAAACTGTAACTTAACCAGATCTTTCAACTGTATGTAGTACTGCCTTGTACATCACTAACACTGTGATAGATCTAAACAAATGCCTACAGTTCTGACAATATTCCATTCTGGGTATTTTTCATAGTAGCTAGGGTCAGGAGGGACCTGAACAGATCATCTAGCCTGCCCCCCTGCCACAGGCAGGAATGAATGCTGTGTTCACAAGACCCCAGACAGGTGATCATCCAACCTCCTCTTGAATTTGCCCAAGGTAGTGGCGAGGACCACTTCCCTGGGAAGTTGGTTCCAGATTTTGGCCACCTTAACTGTAAAATATTGCCTTCTGATCTCTAACCTAAACCTATTCTCCATCAGCTTATTACCATTGTTCCTTGTCACCCCAGATGGTGCTGGGGAGAAAAGAGCTCTACCTATTTGCTGTTGATCTCCCCTGATGAGTCTGTAATTTTTACTTGATGGTCAGCTAGCAAATGAGAAACTGAAAACGTATACCCAAATTATTAAACAGTAATAGTTGCCTTGAATTTCACTCAACCCTGAATTAATGGGAAAAGATCAGGAAGTTACCCTGTTAAAATACATCCTAAAAATGCAGCCACTGTTTACATTCCAGCAACACTATGTTAGGGCCTATCTTCAATTTTGCATGCATTGAACATTTGAGTAAACCTTTGAAGTGAAATATGATGAAAACCTGAATGTAGCCATGACTAATTTGGAAAATGCATCCCTCATTCAAGCCAGTCTCAATTAAACAAATTACGTGCTTTAGTTCGATTTTCCTTCAAGGTACTTTTAAATTGTGTACAACTGAGAAGGTGCATGTCAGTATAATACTTAGATAAAAGAAATTCACATTTAAGTGAAAACATTACACTGCATGCATCTGCTTGATTCTTCCAATCCCACTTTGATCTTATCTTTACAATGCAGCAGAGCAAGTTATTAAGAAATCACATACTGACATGATTTCCTAACTTTACTTCACACATATAAGCTGTACAAAGATTGTGAAAAGCAGAATAAATAAGGCAATATAAAAATGTACTGATTTTAGAAATCTGGTGCCTTTTACCTGTTGAAACAATACATACAGAGGCACCACAAATAAAGCCTTGGTTTTTTTTAAATGATAAGCACCTGGCACATTCCATTAAACAAACTGGGAACTCAGCTCATTCAGAAATCATGTGCAAACATGCATTTTGAAGGTTTGTAAAGAAAAATTTAAAGAAACTGCTTGAAAGCTTGGAGTGTAATTCTGGTATGTACAAAATTCTCTGCAGTCCCATTTAAATGAGTGGAAATAAGGGTACTCAGCAACTTCCAGGTGAGGTTTGAGTGGCTTTCTCTGTCAAGACCCAGTGGTAGAAAATAGTAAAGAATCTAGACCATAGTTCTTGAAAACTTAAAAGACTGGTTTAAGTTACATGTTCTACAACTCTACACTAGAAACAGTGAACCTGCAAGCATATTATGTAACTGAACAAAATGCCTTTTTCCTCATCTTCAAAACACATGACTAGCAATAATTCTACCCTTAACTTGCAAGCTGTGTGTGTTAAAACAACCAGGTACCACATACTGAACAGTCAATATGCCAAATGTTGATTGCAAACTGTTCACCTTCTTGACAACTCAATTTGAATACTATTTTATTCACCACAGTAATCTGTGAAATAAAAACGGCCATCCAACTGAATTTTAAGCCGTTAGACCATGCCTTCAGTATGACAATAAAAATCATCTTACCTTCTTAATATCTGAAGAGCGCAATCCCTCCTGCAGAGGATGTACTAAAGGTAGGACAGCAGCAGTACTGACACGCTGAAAATGGGAATCAGAAACTTGTTCAAGACGTGGACGCTTAGTGTCCAAAGAATCATGATCTGTCTGTGATGGACCTGGATGAAACTGCTGCTCATATCCAGTTCTCCTTTCTTGAGGCCTAAAATATGGAAGATTTTTTAAATGCACTTACTATCCAAGAGAACCCTATCTGGTGCTCAGTTTAATTCATCACCCTTTACTAAATCACTTAATATTTCAAAGCTTAAATGGCGAGGAGACAAAAGTTTTAGATGTGTAATTCTAGACCATAAGATTTTATTTTATAAAATAAAATATACCTATACCCCTGAGAGCGTAAGATTTTTATTTAGAAAACTATCTATAACCAAGTTCATTTCAACCTACAAAAGGACAATTTAAAATAGATTCCCATCACACTAAAGTAGTAACAGAATTTTATGCCACTGCTAGAAGTGTGTTTAAAAGAAAGGTTTGGTGCAAAGCAGAACAAAATTCAGATTGGTTAGTTTAATCTTGCATTGCATAAGAACGATGGAAAGGCACAGCACTTCAATTAGTCCATTTTTACCTGTTGAAAAAGTTTCAGATATAGATGAAAGCAAACAAAGATTACTTGGCAACTTGCTTCAACACTCCCTCTCTAATTCAGTTGTGACAAACACTCTAGCATTTCTGCTATGGAGTTGAAAGTTATTTGGAGATGACTCCTGTTCATTTTCTGAAGTAAAAGAGTAGCTTCATTAGATGCTTTGCACCAGTTCTCAAAAAAGGTGTCTCTCATGCTTTATCACCTATTCAGGGTATTTTACAGAAGAGATGTCAGTTCCTGTACTTTGCCAAGACTAGCAAATGAGCTTTGCACAATTTCAGATCAGCGTTTGTACTTCTGTTACCTGATATAGGGTTTTCAAAAGGCCTTACAGCCACTCTTTTTTGGGGTAACATTAACTGAATCCAACTGACATCTTCAGGAAGATGAAAAACGAAGACAACAGGTTAATCCTTTACCCACAATTATGCACTTATTTCTGGGAATACTCTAACTAGCAGCCAGAGCCAGAGAAATATTTACATAGTATTTATCACCAGAATAATGATGAGCGGTGGCTCCCTCACTACACTGTGACCAGAATGAGCAATCAGGTATGGCACTGGGTTTGAAATTTAGTATATAACCAAGACAGAAAAGCAGTTTTATCTCACTACAAGCAGTAGCACATGCATAAATCTGTACATCAGAATGTAATTATACCTGTGAGTGAACAAAAAATTAAATTATACCAACTTCTCTGACTTGGCAAGACAAATTCATGGCAACAACAAGCTATAATTCTCAACTCTACTTGTCCACAGTTAAACCAGTCAAACCAAAAGAAGCCATCTCTACTTATATGCAGGCAGAACTGGCATTAAAAAAAAAAAACTGGTAAAATTGTTCCAAAAGCAACCAATTCCAAATGGACAGTAAAGTGACTTCCAAGAAGATCAAATGACAAATTCCTTTTATTCTCCCCACCCCACCCCACAGACAATGCAATTAGCTCGTATTCTTGCACCACACTTGGATGCTTCTTTCCTTGACAGAAAAATACTCAGTTACATATTCAGGTTTATGAATTTTATTCCAGAGGAATCTAGGAAACGTAAAAAAACAATACTGAAATACTGCTGCATAAGCCCCCTCACCCGTGTAGCTCAGGGAAACAAAAACTTACACACTTTTGCCCAGAATATTCTTACAATACTAGTTTGTAATATGCCCTTGGGTTCTCAGTTGCTTGCTGAGAAAGCATTGTTGAGGGAGGTACAGGGAAAGTGAAGCACAACCATCATTTCCTGTCTGTGAACGAAACATCTCATTTGAGCCAAAGGGCTTGAGAATTAGGCCTACTTCATTTAAACGAGTGGCATATCAGGATGTCAAACAACATAGCAGATCAACACCTAATTAATGGAGAACACTAAGCATAAGACCAAGTTCTCAAGCAAAAGTTGTTGCAACTTTTTAGTTATAAATACACAATTTATACAAAAGTCTCGTTTAGCTTGCTACCAATACCTTTTATCTTTAAACATTTTAAAGACAGGATGCCCTCACCTGTCAGAGCCCGGGTGAAATTCTGAAAGCAAGGAAGGCCGTCGCCGAAGCTGCTGCTGCTGCTGTTGCTGTTGCAAAAGCTGAGTTGCCTGACTGACTTCCAGATGAGAAGAACGATAATCAGGAACTGCAAACTCCTACTCACAAAAATAATTGTGACACTTCAGCAAGAATGAACATTCAAAGACATCAAAAACTGAGCCAAGAACACTAAAAAGTGCTAAAGGAATCATGGTTTCTGAATTATTCTTAAAAACCTTGCTACAAACCAACAGCTACAGTCTTAAAATGGCAGTTTTTCCATTTACCCAAGTAATAGGTTATTGAAGATTCACTGCAAAAATTGTTCCTACAATAGTTATAGAAATTCAAAGATATTTGGGGCATGCCATCACATCTGACAAGGCACTGCCCAGAGAAAGGGAGGGAAGGGGTCTGTCTGAAGCAGAGGCACAACAGAAGGGAAACAAAATTTGTGTCTCCACTCTGTGTGAAGGTCTGTACTCCAGACATGTCTGGCGGGAAAAAAACAGATTGTATCTATATGTTGGCAGGAAAACACAGGTACTAAATTGCACTACTTTGAGGCTCAGGGCTTGACATACTTTGTCATGGACCAGAGCCAAAAAAGCATTGTTAACCAAAGTCTGACACTGATGTAAGATCAGAGATTACAAGAACTAAAAGCTCTGTACCACCTGAAAGCCTGAGATCCCAGCTTCCAAATGGTACAACATGAGTCCCTGGCACCAGTAGTTCAAGAAATTAGTTGCTAGAAATACATAGGAAACAATTGCAAAGGTGCTAAACTGAGAGTACAATACATGCATTCTCCAGATGCATAAAATTTTTTCCAAATATGATTGAATACAACGAGAAGGAAAAATGTTATCATCTTATACTATAGCGTAATACAGGATGCTCTTCAAACTAGCATCAGCACTGATGGGCATGTGGCATTAAACCGCCCAGTTACCAAACTGCTTCCCTCCTTCTGTAGATCCTCTGACAAAAGGGGACTCCAAAGGCATTAAATAAAAGAAAAAGAAAAAACAAGAAAGAAAAAATATAACCGTGTAATTCACAGAATCATAGAAATAGGGTTGGAAGGGACCTTGTAGCTCTTCAAGTCCAACCCCCTGCCTGGGCAGGAGAAAAACTGGGCTCAGATGACTCCAGCCAGGTAGGCATCAAGCCTCCTCTTAAAGACCCCCAGGGTAGGAGCCAGCACCACCTCCCTTGGAAGTTGGTTCCAGATTCTAGCCGCCCTGACTGTGAAGTAGTTCTTGCAGATGTCTAATCTAACCCTACTCTCCAATCATTTGTGTCCATTATTCCTTGTTATGCCAGGGGGCACTAGGGGAAACAGTGTCTCCCCCAAACCCTTCTGGTCCCCCCTAGTGAGTTTATAGATGGTCACCAGGTCCCCCCTCAGCCTTCTCTTGTGAAGGCTGAACAGGTTCAGGTCCCACAGTCTCTCATTGTAGGGTCTGCCCTGTTGTCCCCGGATCATGTGGGTGACCCTCCTCTGGACCCTCTCCATGTTGTCCACATCCCTCCTGAAGTGGGGCGCACAGAACTGGATGCAGTACTCCAGCTGTGGCCTGACCAGTGTCGCGTAGAGGGGGAGGATCACCTCCCTGGCCCTACTTGAGATGCACCTGTGGATGCAGGACAAGGTCTGGTTAGCCCTGCCAACCGTGACGTTGCATTGTCGGCCCATGTTCATCTCGGAGTCAATAACGACTCCAAGATCCCTTTCTGCCTCCGTGCTCTCAAGAAGGCAGTTTCCCATCTTATAAGTGTGCTGCTGGTTACTACTGCCCAAGTGCAGCACCCTGCACTTGTCAGTATTGAAACGCATCCTGCGTTTGTTAGCCCACCCCTGCAACCTATCCAGGTCTTGCTGCAGTCTTTCCCTCCCTACTAGCGTGCTCACCTCACCCCAGATTTTTGTATCACCAGCAAATCTGAACAGGTTGCATTTCACCCCGTCGTCCAAACTGCTGATAAAGACATTGAACAGCGTGGGCCCGAGGACCGAGCTCTGGGGGACTCCGCTGCCCACTTCTCCCCAGGTTGAACATGATCCGTCCACCACCACCCTCTGAGTATGACCCTTCAGCCAATCTGCAATCCATCTGACTGTGTAGGCATCAATTCTTTACATCTCAGCAAGCCTATACATTTGCTTAAATGTCCAATATGTCACTAGACGTTCCTAACCAGCACAACAGCATGGGATACGCAATAAAACACCCCTCAGAACTGACAGCACATATATGTGCTTTTTTTGTGCCTCAAGACTTCCTACAGTAGCATCTCTAAGACTACATCTACGTGATAAACTTACGGGCCCTAATGGTGATGACCTTGAATGCACTGCACAGGGCAGACTACCTCCTCCTAAACCTGAAACAGTATACACACTGCCTCTGTGCAGCAATAGGGCAGGCTGATGACAGTGTCAATAAGCCCACCGGGGCTCCTTCTGGTCTATGGGACAGTCCACCCAAAGGAACTCAATGTGCTCAAGGACACCACCACTATAGACAGTAGGTTTATCTTACAGATTAAACTTATGCTGTACAGAACAAGATGAGAGAATCCTTGACCCAAAGTTTATAACCTAAGGAGGAAGGGCCTAAAATAGTAAACCAAACAATAACGTATTTATTTTAATTTACAGATTCCAATTCTTTAAGAAAACATGGAAGCAGAACTAATGCTTGACACGCTAAACCACTTGTAACAAGCCATGAAAGAGGACATTAGCCGCAGGATGCATCCTCCTCACCACTGGTAATCTAAAAAGCATAATAGGACGAACCTCAATTATTCTCGAGTTCCTTTGCAGCGCTACAATGGCCAAGGGACCCAAAGCTACCTTAATGCAGCAGCCAAGGGTTTTGCTAAACCAGGGGAATTCTAAGCTGGCAATCCTGCACAGTTTACCTTGCACTGGGGAAGCTCCAGGGCAGAGCAGAAGCTTAACAGTGATGAGTAAGGATAGGATCAAAGGATCCAAGTGAAATCCTTTCAGGTGATCTGTGCCAGCAAATCAAGACAATGAACAGCAGCTTTGGTTATGGCTTACAAGAGTCAAAGCTCTCTTTGATGGCCACCCTGGTCCCTGCCACCCTGACACAATAGGTGGTGAAGATGTACTGTAAACCCATGTTTTCCCCTTGCTCACAAGTGCACTGAAGCCACACTGGGTTCTTCACAGAAGGAGGAGCTGGGCAATGATAAACTCTCTTGCATCCTGTCAAAAGCACAACAGAACACACTCCTGCCATAACATAGGCTGAGTTTTGGTGGTGCTTGTAAGCACTGTTCTGTCAGTATTTGACAATGCACACCATTCAGTGCACTGGCTACATCTGGTCCAATGATCAAACGTTATTAGATGAAAGAACAAACAAAAGAAAAGAATTTGGAATACACAATCCCATGATAAACTCATTCAAGTTAAGATAAAAACCCATTGCCAAGAGAGAACATTTATATTAGTTTTCCCACTGGAGCATGTGTTACTTATTCAAAAGGAAACATACAAATCTTCTTGATTGTCTTCCAAAAAAAGTCAAGCCAGCAAGCCGAAGATACACGCAGTTCCTAAAAATCAAACGTTTTCAGCAAAAAAAACTTTTAAACCCACTATTTATTCAACTAACTTTGGCAGCCACTTTGCTCAGTGGCCAAACATTTCCTCTATCGCTCCAGGCTGATTTACACATATTTATGCTTGAGCTTTACACTTTAAAAATAAAACTAGAGGAAGTGAGACTGAAGAGACTGTCCTATCTTGGAGAGGACTCTTTCATGTAAAATATATTATACTACTATTCCACACTTTCTAAGACAGACAAACTAGATACTGAAACTGATAAGATTCTTCTTTTTTGAAGGGATTTACAGAGATGAAAACAGGAAGTACTGCATAACAGACACCAAAAACATTTTTCTTAGGGTGCTTTAACATTTTTCACAGATTGGGTAGGCAACTATTAATATACCACATGCCACTTTTTATTCAGAGTAGCAATGTTAGCTTTTGCGCCATGGCATAACTGTACATTTCCCCCATTAGTTTTAATTGGGTCCAATACTTAGAAACTGCATTGTTTTTTAAACATCCTTGACCTAGATTAAACTGGTAGAAACACACACCTGACAAATGGAATAACTGAGTTGCTAACACGTAATGGAATAACTAAGTTACACGAATTAATGGTTCACGTAATATCATCTGCTCCTTACCTGCTGATGTCGGGTGCTAGGGAAGGTGTACTGGACAGAGTGCGTAGGGTAACGACTCTGTTCTGTGCTGAATGCTCCTTGGTTAGGAGGATAGCCCGAACTTGACATTATCAGAGAAGAAGTCTTCACACAAAGCTGTGAGATCAAGACCAGCAAGCAATCATGTTTCTAGGAAACGGCCTAAAGAAAAGAAAAAAAGATCACTGATAGGTAATAAAGTACCAGATGTACTCCCAATACATTATAGCCAGTTATCTAAGCAAAAGAACCATTACTAGTAAAAGGTTTTTCCCTATGTTTTATTTAATAGGTTGCTCTAGTTTGAAAAATGTTAGCTTGTCTTAAAATGGGCTCAAAACATAGGTGTCAGCAATGGCTACACACAGCTGGGAGGATTATAATGTGAGAACACATCATTTTACTATTTACCAATGGCATTAGGAGAATTTTACTTTGAAAAAAAAAGTCGCATACATAGACGTTAGAGATGTTGTAACTATAATACGGTCTACAATCAGACACACAATTGCTCATAAATAGCCTTAGGATAAGGTGTAGGAATTCAATTCTGCTTCTTCAAGAACTATTTAAATAGCTAGGAACTGTTCTCCACTTTCTTATTCAAGTGAGTCTTGACACCAACTTCCCTAAGCACAAAAGCATCCTTCTCAAAGACAAAAACCAGAAAAATCCCATGCAACTGGTAGTGTTGCATCTTTACGACGCTATACTGAGCCTTATACCAAGCAAGGAGACTAAGACATGGCTGTCCTAAACCAAATGTCCTAAACTAAAAGTAAGTTTCCAACATTCCTGTTTTGTCCCTTAAGCCAGAGTACTTTGAAACGTACTGAACAATTAAGAATAAGCATGCAGCAAACACAGCCGTCGGTTTCATGCCAGGCCAGTATTGTCAAGCTGGGCCCAGAAGCCCCAACAGTAGAAAACGCGTTTTTATTTCTTTGGCTAGTCTGTTGTTCACTGCAGCACTAGTCAAATCAACTGAAGATGTGCACAAGTGTACGTTTCTGTAAATGAAGTATAATGTACAAGAGTAGATCAACGGCTACAATACAAATATTTAACATAGCAGAAAAAGTTAAATGATGTGTAATTAAACACCCTACACTAATGGACACACATGAGGTCACTTTCAGAGACAGCTTTCAATATTTCTTATCTATATATCCTGACATGCAGATATTTACTAACATATTCAGCTGAATTCAAGGACACTTTCCAGTCAACTTGGCCTGAAGTTTGGGTTTTGGAACTAAAACACTCTAAAACAAATGCAACAACTCTTGTCAAAAACAACACACAAAAAATGAGGACTTTTGTATTTTAACGTATTAAAAAAATAAAATCAGTAGCAGTTTTGGCAACAGGAAGGCTGCACCACTCTTTGCAATACACTAGGTAATGTGACAGCATGAAAGTGAAACTGCCAGTCAAGGAGAACTCAAGAGTCTACTACATTCAGTGCGCCAGCTGAGTGAACAAGTGTGAAAATACAAATAGTGGAGAAGATAGGAATTTTGAAAGCTATCAATAATATTAGTAAGTTAACTAACACATTTTTAACAAGTTATTCTTTGTTTTAAGGCAGGAGAAGAGAAAACTGGAAATGAACAGAAAAGTAGGTGCAAAAAATTTCAGACAGTTTGAGTGTATAATGCTTGAGCAACGATGTGCAGAGATGTGGGGGCGGTGACAGGTGGAATCTGCACCTCTGGGTGAGAGTGGTAGAGATGCAGGGGAAAAAAAAAGAGCAGTGAATATCCTCCTCAGCTCTCTCCAATGCTTTCTAATTAGAATATTGTACCACCAGCAACTAAAACTACTAAAAGCAACTCTGAAAAGCTGTTTTCTTTCCTTGAAGAAATGTAACTCCCCAAAATTAAACAAGCTGCTTATTCGTGAAAATAGCAAAAAATGAAAGAAAGAGAAACTGTCATCGAAAAAAAGGGGAGGGGGATTGGAAACTATCACAAAGGGAATCAAGGTCTCTGGGAGACAGGACACAGGAAAGAAGAAACAAGGATGTAAGCTTTTGGGAAGAGGTTGGGAATGTTAATAAGAGTGATTTCAAGGAGTACAAGGAGCAGAAGCCATACTAAAGGAAGTTTAGGATGGAATTGGATTAGGGTGACATTGGTGAGGAGGTCAGTGTTTAAAAGGGACTGAGCTTGCTAGTAAGAAAAGGGTGGAAACAGGTAAGAGTCTGAATAGAGAAGAACCAAAAGGTATGGAGGTAGAACTAGGGAAGGTATATAAGAATGGGATGGGGGTGGTGGAGGAAAGGGGAAGAGATCAAGACAGGACCAGACTATATGCAGACAAACCAGAGAAAAAGCGGCAACAAAATAAAAACAGTGGCTGTGCACTATGGCAAGAGAAGGTGCAGCTGGTTGGGGTAGGAATATCAAAGGGTTCTACCCATGACGTCTCCCTTTCTTCCAGGAAAAAAAAAAAGACAAGAAACAACATCATGGCCTGTCCCTTCTCTGCCTATCACTCTCTTCACCTTCTCTGCCACTATAACAGACTTTTAATTCTTCCCTTCTCCATCTTTTTCTGTCACTGGACAATATCACCACCATGCTGGCTGTCAGGCCTGTACCTGGATGTCATCTTTGGATCTGTCTTGTCTAGATGGTTACATTCAGTCCAGGCTTCAGCCATGCAGATTCTTTTTGCATAGCATCTCCTGACTGTGTGAATGGTCAGGAAAGCCCATATTCTTTCACCATCATCCAGGTTTTCATCATCTCCCCTCTTGATTAATCAAACAGCTGCTCACTTTGACATACCAATCTCTTTGAATGCCTCTACTGCCTCCCTATTCTACTGCTTCATATGTAGGTTCCTTGTCTCTGCCCTGGAGGCCCTTCATAGTCTATCTTCTCACATGCAGGAATGAGAGGTCAGCACCAACTGCTGAAGAGCCAGTGATGCCCACCAACATCATCTCCTTGCTCAACTTACAGATAAGTGTTTTTATGCTTCCTCTCAGCCTGCCCCTTAGTCTTGGGAGGAGCTGCCCATAAACATCTGTAACATCTCATTATCCTCCTCCAAATCCCTGCACACAAGGCTCCTTTGCTGTGCTTTGTCTAAGAAACATAACAGTCTGGCCACTGGTGGTGACACTAGTGCCAAGTATGATGATCAGAATTGTCTCAGTTTCTCTACACTCCCCATCTGAATATACCCAGATAGTGCCACTTGCCTCAGGTTGTTTTCTCTTTGCAACAGGGACTACTTTTGTTTTGGCAGTGGGGTCTATGGCTAGAGTTCCCGTGGTACTATAAATAAAGGCTGAGAAGATGGCTACAAAGAAAAGGGGTATGTTCTTCAGCCCTGTGCTGCGAGTGATTTAGGCAAGAAAATGATTCTGCAAGGCTCGTTCCAAAATAGACTGCGATACTTCTCCCTGCTTTGACAGCTCAAAATGGCTCATCGGATTTGGTTCAAGCAACCCCAAAATAGTTGATCTTTGTGCTGAAACCTGTCATTCTTGGGTAATTTCTGAGAAAGTTAAGAATGAGAGAAAACAGGATATTATGAGGCTACAAAGTAACTGCTATCAAAGCCTGACCCTGCAAATGTGTATTCTCTTTGAACAATTCTTAATCGTTAGTTCTCAAAATGCTCCAGAGAGAGAATTATGGGTTATCCTCATTTTACACGGGATGAACCAGAGTCACAGGAAGATTAAGTAGCACATCCAAGAGTACCCAGGCAGTCAGTGGCCGAGTCAGGAATAAAGCCTCCTAGATCACATTCCAGCACTCTATTCACTGGACTATCCTGCTTCCCCTGCTTACGTTCACTTCCATGAATAAGGACTATTTATATGAATTTTGGTCCTTAACATGTTTTTGCAACTATGGAAGGAAAGTGCCAGGTGCTGCCTTGTTTCACAGTACCATTCAGGCAGTTCTGAATTAGTCTCCCAACACTTGCTAATCAACCATACATCCTTTAAGGATGTTGGTCGTAGCCATGTTAGTCTAAGGCAGGGGTTTTCAACCTTTTTTAAGAACTGTACCCCTTCTAATGGTGGTGGCTGGATGTGAGCAGGGGGGTGCTTGCACATGGAGCCAGACACGGAGCAGGGGGGTGTTTGCACACCGCTACCCACCGCCCTGCGGGCTGCTGACAGGCGGTGCACGACTGACCAGGTGCAAGGTCTGTCAGCAGGCCGTGGAGCCCCACAGCGGCAGCACGCAATGGTGGGCGGCAGCACACGGCAGTGGGTGGTGGCAGGTGTGTGAAAATGCAAATGCTTGGCCGGGAAGATCCAACGGGATAGGAATTAATAGGCGTGAGACAGGTTGGTGAGGGGAAAATGAACAAAAGAGGGGAATGTCAACAGGTGATAAAATGCAGCTGGGAAAGTACAGGGAGGTTACCTGGGGTTATCAGATAGGGTTATATGCACCATAAATCCAATGTCTACATTTAGTCCATGATTTTTTCTATCTAGTACCTTTATGAAGTGAAGTTCATGGGCTCATCTATGAAAGGTGTTTTGCAAATTCCCTTTGAGGATTAGAACTGAGAGATTAGAGAGACTGTGGTCATTTTGTGAGAAATGTGCACTCACAGGTAACTGGTTATTCTGGTCTTTGATAGATTTTCATTGTGCATTGATTCTGGTATGCAGTTGTTGTTTGGTTTCTCCTACATAGTTTCCATCCCAGAATTCAGTGCACTGGATGAGATATATTACATTTCAGGAGGTGCAGGTGTAAGATCCAGGAATGATGATGACTTTCTTGTGAGCTGTAGTTATTGTGGGAGTGGTGGAGATGTGTTGGCAGGTTTTACATTTCTTGTCCCAGCACAGTCTAGATCCATTTTGTACGAGATCCAACCTGTCTCACACCTATTAACTCCTATCCCCTTGGATCTTCCCTGCCAAGCATTTACATTTTCAGACCTGCATTTTGCATATTGGCTTAAGTTTCTATTCAGATCCTAAGGAGAAGACAAAGACCACCAGGCTGTCTCTATGCCTAAGGAAGGGTGCCTGTGCCCGAAAGCAAAGAAGAACTTTTTTCAATTATTCAGTTGGTCTAATAAAAGATACTACATTTACCCAAAGAACCTTGTCTGCATACATCCTTTGAGTCATTTTCCTTATTTTGTCATGGAGCAAACTGAGGGACAGAAATGAAAAGGCGTTTGGAAAACACCAAGATCATATCAAACTCTGCTTAATCAACAACTCCTGTTGGATTGGGTTATACTGTGATATTCCAATACTCATTATAGTAAGTAGTACACTCCAGTTTAGTCAGTCTATAATCTGCCCTGCCTTCTGACAGAGTAGTACACTCGCCATAAGCTGTACCCAATACAGCTGCTTCCTAGAACAAGTGCCCTGATTTATCTTACCGGTCACTTCATCCTTAAAGCAAGCAGCCGTAAAACTGGAATCGTAAAAGGAGAGCAAGCTTTGAGACTTACGTATTTTTTTAAATAGTTACATAACTGGCTTCATGTTTGATAGCCGTTTTTCTCTCAAAAGAGCAAACAACATAGGTCACATGATCATGTACTTTCAAGTTGTACCAAGAACAGTTAAAAGCCAATTCTGACACTATCATTTGTTTCCATTACTCTATAAAACCCATTTTTCCTCCACATATGGTAATCAAGACAAATTAATTCAGTGCTTTATATTCCCAAACAACACAGAAAAAAGATTTTGCTTTTCTGGTTCATTATTCTTGGATATCTTTTCCCACCTTCAGCATACGCACCTCTCTCAAAAACATTTTCTTTGAAAAGCTGAAAAATCATTTTAGAAACCAAGTTAGGGATTTTCAAACAAAAGTCTTCTCTGGAAAGAAAAGTGAAATATTAGAAAGTGTTACTACAGTGACTGGAAAGATTTAATCTACACTATTACAACTCAAAAGGCATCTTTTAATCAAATCACAACATGTAAATACCAGACCAGACTTAAGGGCCCACTTATTAAAACAGATTCATATAGTCCGGTTTTGCATTCAATAGCACAGTTCTGCACCCACAGTCTTGAGAGGTCTAGTTAGGATCTTACCTGTGTGCTTACAGTAACACATGACTGCAATTAAATGTAGTAGAAGTTGCATGTGTAAATCTCTGTCTCTCATATTCACAGGTAGGATAACTGATAGGATGCTAAAACAGTGGATAAATATGCCAGAAACAACCCCTGGTAATGCTTCTGTATTGTCAGCTAATCATAGTTTGAGTATATTCAGCAACTAAAGTACAAATAGCACGTTAACGCTTCTGAAAAATGGGCAACATAAGAGGAAATAGAAACAACATCTGTTAAATCAACAGCATTCTAAAAATAGCTTAATTGATCCAACCCTGTCTAAAAATTAGCTTCCAAAACCAAGAAATATAATGCAGATGAAGAAACTAGAGTTTACATTTGTACTAACTCTCAATAGTTACAAACAATTACTTACTGTTACCAGTCTCTATACTTTAATACATATTTTTTCCATAGTTATATATTTTTCATGGAACATATCAACCTTGCAGTCACCCATTTCCTGCCTCATTATCACTGAAGTCATAAAATTGCTGTTTTTGTGAATAGTTACGAAGAATTTCAGTTAAACTACAGGTAGTCTGGGCTCTCACTGATCCATTTCAAATCCCCTTGCCTTATAACTAGGAACTTCCCTACTACATATTACAGAATAGTGGGACTATTTAGCTACAGATCCCTTAACAAACATGGCCAAACAATTTCTGCTTCACCGTAACTTAGGAACTGCTCAGTAGATAGGTTCCTAAACACACTTTAAATTATTTTGCACTTCATCTGCAAGAACTCTAAGAATCTCAAAATATTCATTTCATAGCACACAGAAAAAGATGGAACAGGTTAACTTCAGAAAGTTAAGGCAGTTAATCCTGTTAAGATCCATAACAGGGGCAACCAACCTGCAGAATAGGCCAAAAGTGGCATGGGCAGCTTCTGTTTGTGGCACACAGCAGACTGGGGAACAGGTTGGCAGCATAGCAGCAGATGGGGCAAAGAGCAGAAATCAGGAGAGGAGCAGAAAGCACAGTAGCAGAGTGGGCAGGGGAAAGGGATCAGAGTGGCAGTCAGGGAGGGTACAGGGCTTAATTTGTGGCACACCTGCCAAAAAGGCTGGCCCAAAACGATGTAGCATACAATGCATCCCAGTCATGCAGGGAAAATAAAAAGGTAGTCCTTAAATGGCTAAAGATTGCTTTCAATCCTTCACCTGTGCTGGGGCCATTTAGTGCTAGGTCTCATTTCTCAGAGGTGGGTATCTGCGACGCTACTGTGACAAGTTAACAGAATGCCATTTGTCATTTTTTCTGAATTAAGCTATTGCTCCCGTGCTGTAAATCCAGACATTTATATCACTTTTCCCATTTTATGTGACAAAGCTGCTAAAAATATTCAGCTACCCATGAGGACTTTAGTCTCACATAGGTCGGAACAACAATCTTCAAAGGGTTGGGAGAGCAATTTTTATGCTTACTTCTATTAAGAAACAAGCTAAAAGGGCATACACCAAGCCCTATTAATAGATGCTATAAACAATGTGTTGCCCCTTTCATTAGTCACATCGTAAGAACTGGGGCCCCACTAGGAATACTCTGTTGTCCAAGAACTAATAGGATGATGTTGGGTTTCTTTCTCTTCTTAACTTCAAAGACCCTAAAATATTAAGTCCTTATCAATATAGTATTTATCAGACTTTTAGAATACTCATTCCACCTCTAAAGAAGAGCTAGAGTTTTAGGCAAAATGCGTACAAATATTACAATGCAACTTGCTAGAAAAGTTTTTTGACCTCTGGGCTTAAAATAAAATTATTTGGCAAGGGACAGAGGTAAGTGGATATGGAGACAGCAAATTTAAACCTTTATTGAAGACAGCTTGAAAAACAACCATTTAAACTACTGAGAATTCTCAGTCCAATTCTCAAAAAAAAATCATAGAATGGCAATAGAACTACTACATGTCATTCTTACTGTTAAAAGTTGAGTGTAGTATTTCACAATTGACTGCAATAGCTTGAGAGAAGTAGTGCTTTAAAATTACAGAGAGTATTTGCATTTTTCTCTCAAAAAATGGGGAAAATTATAGTTTGTGGCTAGGTGGGCAAGTTTTATTTAATCTTCCTCCTATACCATTTCTTGCCTAGGTAGATACAGAATCAACTGGATCATTTTGGCTTCTGCAGATTTGACTAATACATATTTTCCCAAATACCATAAGCGACCTTTAAATTTCCACAATGACAACTCTATGCAGTATTTCACTCTGAACTGCTGGAAAACATGAGCATATTGCAATGAAGTACCTAGAAGGCAGCCAGGTGTTTGTGCCCAAAAGCTTTGCAAAGAAGAATTTTTTCCAACTCTCTGAGTTGGTCTAATAAAAGATATCAGATTTACCCAAAGCGCCTCATCTGTCTAGAAAGCAGCAAGACTCAAGTGTGCTCTCTTCCCCACTACATCTATTGATATTGTTCCTAAAAATGTAGGCCAAGCTCAATGTAAAGTTATTTGGTAGTTAAATTCTCTATACACTATAAACCAGCTTATTCCAAAACAGAATAGTTATTCCAGTCAATCACTCCACAAAGGCTAGACCTAAGGAAAATTATAAATGAATGTTAGTTACCAGCAACTCACTTTCATCAAAATTCCCCTCTTGGGCCAAAGGCAGGCTAGAGTTGCATTTTATAGATCAACTAAATCAGAAATGTATAAGCTTCCATAAGCAACAGTTTTCTTCATCAGAAACAAAGCTTTCCTCATCTTTTTGATCCAGTGTCACCATTTCAGTATCAAGAACAAATTTGACTAGAATTTTATAAAGGGCAATTCCAGTTTCAGTTTCTGTGCTAGAATGCGTCACTCATTCAGCTGTAGTGATTGCTTGACAACAGAATGGAAGTGGTATGTAACAGTCTGCCTTATTTTAAGATGCTTGGAAACAATGTTTCTTTAACACAAGATGCATTTATTTGCTTAAATTATGCAAATTATGCTACACCAATCCTTAGCTCTAAGCACTGTATAATAAATTAAATACGTAACTAAGTCTATATTGTAAACATCTCCCTACCCACCCGCTAATGCTCTTACTCCTTCACCAGTTTATAAGGCTTTATCTAGAAGAAAAAAAAGGCAGGAAAAGAAAACAAACATTTCCAATCTACCACAGGGGGCCATCAAATTAAGGTTCTGATGAATCAAGAACTGGCAAGTATCAAGCAAATGATTACACAGATGGCCTCAGCACTGAACCAATCAAACAACTCTCTCAAAAAAAAAAAAATGCATGCACAAAAAGCCACAGTTGCTTTCTTCCTAAGGCAAAAGTAATTGGAAGCAGAACGAGACAATATAATAAGCACCCATTTGAGTAGAGCAGAAGGAAAATGCATGGGGTAGGATGACTTTTACAACTCAACACTGATCCTGTAGAGCATTTTAAACATATTTTTAAATGCCCCTGAAGCCCATCCAGCATGCAGCTACTGGGACCAGTAGAAAACAAGGGTTTGAAGCAGGAAATTTCCTTACAGCAACGTTAGGAACATGCATACTGATCAGGGATTCAGGAGCACATTTTATAAACCGTTTGAATTGCACTGTTATAGCAAATCCAATCAAATTCAAATGCACGTTTGAGTACCATGGCTTATCAGGAAACAAGTGTTAATAAACCTCCAAAAGTTCCTGTATTTTCCCAAGGAGCTGCAATGTGAAGAACATAAACACAGTCAAGAATGTGATAAGCAAACTACAAAACCTTTACTCTTAACTGCAGGCTTTGTACAGAAAGATAGAGCTATATTATACATATGTTGGATGTTTAAAAGTACTGCTTGAATCCACATAGGAAGTTACTTTATGTACTACTCAAAAGCTCAGCTTTTTTCTTAAACCACAAAATTAAGCTGATGTCCTCGTTACAATGAAGCAGGCTGTTCAAACTCTTAGGGAATAACACTGTCCCCAATCCACTAAGCTCAACAGGACTTGTGCTCACAAAGCAAGCACAAGCATACTCTGCTTCTCTCTCAGTGATCTTCAATGTATTCACAGTAATAGCATCTCTCATTTCCTGACCCTCTCCTGAGTCCTAATGTTTTCTTAGATAAAATAAGGATTCTCATTCCCCTCTTTCTGAAAGGACGTGGGTGACTTTGTATAGCCACATACTGCCCTCCAGCAGCAGACTGCTTGAAAGGGGCATCAAACAAGGCCCAAGGGTCACATCCAGATTTCTGCCGGTGGAATTTGGGGACAGGGCCAATAGGGAGTGGGACCTGCCACAGAATCCGTGGCTATGGGGCCCATCAGCAACAGACAGGCAAGCACAGTCGGTGGCAACGCAGCTCCATTTGCCCTGTGGCTACTTATCCCACGACTGCTGGGTCTGCGGCTTTGTGGCCTGCCACCATTCACCCTGTGGTCACTCGGCTCATGGCTGTTTCACTTTCGGCCTCCACCACTTCTAACACCATCGCTGTTTGTGCCTCCTCTGCTGCCGCTTGCCCTGCCATGGGCCCCATTGCTGGGTCTAGATCAGTCCCACAAAGAGTCGCATGGTCTGGATCTGGCCCAGGGCATGGGCGAGTTTGACACTTGTGCTTTACAAGGCAGATTTGTCCAGTGGGACAAGTCTTGCAAACATGATGCATTTGCATCAATGCTAGTAACATGGAGAACCTTGCTGAAATATTTCAATCGCAGGGTGCTCTTTTACTACAATCTCTAAGAGAAGAACCTTTCAAAAAATGATTACCAAAGCCAAAGATCACCTAGTAATAGCCTGTTAAGAGCTTTAGAGGTTACATGTGCATTTCATGGCGTGGCATCGCTTTATTTCTAAATGACCATCAGACACGTAAATTACAGATTAGGATTTCCAATATCTGAGTCACATTCTATGTGATATGAAAAGGAAGCACTAAAGGCTTTAGTTTAGCCAATGGTGTGAAAGATAGGAGTCAAAGAGCATTATAGCAGTCAAAACAAGATGTCATTTGTAACCCATTATCACCAAATATGGAACGCTGACAATTTTGTCAGCTGCTTTAAGGCTGGAAAAAAAACAATATCTAAAATATAGCATTCTAACATATAAATAAATAGTTTTGATGATCAAACTGCCCCATTATTTTTAAAAAACATACTCTGATATATTTCTGAATTATTTAATAAATACTGTTTCAACATAAGTTATTTAAAATGCAGTTCAGAACAGATTTTTATTGCAATTCCAAAAAACTGAGTCCTTGCTGCAGGTTGTACAATTCAGGATTTTTAAGTTATGTTTGAAACAGACACAAGTCATAGTTCCTTAACAGCAATGACATGAATTAATACCAAATTAATGCTCTACCAAGAAAGTTATCAGGGAAGTACAGTATACAGATGTTTTTAATCAAGCAAAATTCTATTCTAATCTCAGAGCTGTAATTTAGGATCTTATATAAAACAGCTCATATGAATAGAAATGTGATGTCCAGGTTAGCTGAAACTGCACTGTATTCCAAATGGAAAGTCATATGAAAGCTCAAGTAATTTAGGCCTCAGACTGTCTGAAGTACAACCTGTTTCTAGAGCTGTATTAACATCTGCTTATTAGTATCTAATCAGCCATCCCTCTTGCTTTGAGAAAAATATGCTGCCTGTAGAACAGCATCTCTCAAGCAGTGGTAAACATTAACAGAGCCAGTATGCAAGAGGCAAGAGCCAGCATGCAGATTTTTTTTTAGTTTCTTATTTTCTGGTTTCAGAGAGAGCCCCAGGACAAAACACTTCATCCCTCAAGCCATCCCTTTGGCTTATCAAGGGGTGGCCCTGAAGGATTCTGAAGTAACTCCCATTCAGCTCTCCTTAGCCAAGGAAAGGCACAACAAAACTAGAAGGCGAGCACAGTGCAGCGAAAAAGGCCTGCTGGAGTGCATGATCTATACCAGGGGTGGGCAAAATGTGGCCTGCCAGGCCATGGGGCCCCTAAAAAATTTTGAAAATTAGTATTTATCTGCCCCTGGCTGCCTGTCATGCGGCCCTCGATGGCTTGCCAAAACTCAGTAAGCGGCCCTCCTCCCAAAATAATTGCCTGCCCCTGATCTATACAGATGTGGGGGAGCCAGGTCAAATTAATGCGCTTCTTCTTCCAGTAAAGTGCTGTTTTGTTTTTTCACATCTGTCAGCAGCCTAGGTGGCTATGATTAGGCTAAGTGACAAGTTAGATACAACCAATGAGCAATGAGACAATGCATATAGTAAAGCATTCTAGTTTTAACACATTTCACGTGAAAAGCAGACAATAGTAGAATCTTTCATCCCAAAGACATTTCAGGCATCTCCTGGTCTCCTCAGAACCAGCCTTCTACTCTAATTAGATTCTAAAATTGGAACCAACATGTAACTTAAGGACACTATAGAAAAGGAGTTCTCATGAAGGGGATGTTAGAAGCTGGGCCTGCAAATGGGCTAACACAGAAAATGAAGGTACTCGGACCACATTCTAAAATTTACAATAACTTGCACCAGAACACATCTAATTGACCCAGATCTTCTAAACCCAAATGAAAATGAAACCATTTCAAACTCCATATCAATACAGTGTACAAAGGTATCTCCTTTTATGACGTACTGTTCAGGAACTTGGACAAATATAAAAATAAGTTTCAGCTTATATTTATACTTTTCTATTGATAAGCCACTGCCAACTAAAGTTGCTTTTAAATGACTTAGACATGCAGGAAATTGGTTGCATGGTCACCATTCTCCCAGCCTTCATCCACCTCATAGTTTCATAATGTTTAGGGTCAGAAGGGACCTAAACAGATCACCAGGTCCAACCCCCTGCCCCGGGCAGGAATGGGTGCCACGGTCATATCATCCCAGCCAAATATCTGTCCAGCCTCCTCTTGAAGACCCCCAAGGTAGGAGAGAGTACCACCTCATTTGGGAACCCGTTCCAGAGCCTGGCAGCCCTAACTGTAAAGTAATGTCTCCTGATGTCCAGCCTGAACCTTCTCTCTAACAATTTGTGGCTGTTATTCCTAGTAACCTCGGGTGGTGCCTGGGGGAACAGAGCCTCCCCCAATTCTTGCTGGTCCCCCCTGGTGAGTTTGTAAAATATTCCATACCCACTTTCCATGTAAAATACCCCATATACCCACATAAAATATCCCACTTCCCATACCCTAATCTCTTTTAAAGTAATATTTGAAGTAGCAGATTGTAAAGAGAGTTTGAACTTGAACAATAAAAGGATTTTGACTCACCACTATTAAAAGAAAGCACTCACCCTATACATCATAAGTTGTGAACACTTCAGAAGAAAATTGCAGTTTAGGAGAAATTATACAAGGTGACTAAGTTTACCATCTCACTCAAAACTGGCCCAATATTGTCCAAAACACTATCCCAGATTATATGAGTCTTTTGAGAGTCACGCCCTCTTCTAACACTTGGAAGAGACTGAAAAAAGTAGCAGTCATGCCTTTGCCTTTACCAGCTTTCTGGAGAGAAATTTTAGTCAGGTATGATCCAGCCTTGAGCTGGGGGCTGGACGAGATAATATCATGAGGTCTCGTCTAGATCTATTTTCCTATGAACTTCCATTTAACTTTCTTTTTACAACTACACATACATTAATACTGCATACACAGCATGTCATGCTCCTTCTATTAAGTTAATATTTTTAAAAAATGCTAATCCTATTAAGTCTAAATCTATATTTTCAGAGTGAAGAAACCCCAGAACCTTTACTGTAGCTGCTGCTAACTAGATGACAGATGTCCTAGCAAGAGATCTCATAGACCTACCTTGACATGCCTTTGCATGTCATTTGTCAAGCACTTAAGTGTTCACAGTGACACAGAAAGAAAATAAAATTTCAGTTCCACCAAGCTCCAAGAAAAACAAAGGCCTAAATAAATACAATACAACCTAATTGCTTTAAATATTTTGTTCAAGTGTATGTAAGAAAATATTTATGCTTCTATTAAGATACTCTAGTCTAAATCATCTCAAAAAAGTTACTTCTATTTACTATATTTATTACTGTAGTTGGGACATTCATTGCCCAACAGAGAACACATCCACAGGTAGATACAATGCTGTTTTGAAGACTGAACCACAAACTCCAGTGTAGCCATTGAAAACTGCAAACTAGAACCAGATCACAAAGCTGACTGGTACAGGGAAATGCTTCATCTATCCAATGTTCCAGAGTAGGACTCTGTGTGGCTGTACCTGTTCTCCTTCACAGACCACAACAAAGCATCAGCACTTATATTAATATAGGCATTACTGTCTAAGCTGTCAAAGATGCTCATTTACTGAAAAATATAGTGGCAAACATTGACCGGAACTCCCCAGTTAAACCATTACTTTACTTGGATTTTGTGACAAATATGACCAAAACGTTACTTCCGTGACATGGATGGCCAATGTTTCAAAACACTGTCAACTAAAATTTAAAAACAATATATGCATCCAAGATAAGATTCTATAATACATACCAAACAAGGAGATACTATTTTTCCTTTTTAATGTGTGTAGCAGGCTAGCTGGCAGAGCCTTGCAGCAGATTGTACACATTCAGCTGTAGCACTGTGCAGATTTGCATGGGCTACAGCCCAGCTGCAGACAGTTGGGAGTGATTACGAGCTGCCTAGGAGAACTGGGCTAGCCGAGAAAGATAATTAGCTGGCCACAGGAAGTTAAAAGACTCCCAGGGATAGACAGGAAGGAAAGAGGAGTCTCAAGGGGTCTAAAGACTGCGAAGTTGGAAGCAGCTGCACCCCTACAGGACTGGAGTCAGGGCAGGCAGAAAAGAGACTACAGTGAGGAGGAAGCAGCAATGAGCTGGAGGCATCTTCTTGGGGCCACAGTAGAATCAGGACTGTGAGTGCACCCTGTAAGGGCTATGTCAACTTAATGAGTACTGACTTATGTTGATGATGGTTCCTGAGAGGCAAATATGCCCAGGAAATAATGAATTGTTTGAAGTGTAAAGGCTGAGCAAACCCCCAAACCCGCTACAGTGTGCTTTTCCCCAGAATGTTTTCATAACTCTAGTACTGTTAATTTGGTACATAACCACAACCTGCTCTGCAACTCTACCCACTATTTTGTTGAATGATGCTTTAAAGCTGTAGTGAAACTATAAAACTTAAACTTCTAATGCTTCTAAATAAAACCAGTATCCATAACTTCCCACATGTAAGATGAAGAAATAACTATTTAATCCAATGCTCGATACAAATTAAAACACTTTACTCTGTAAGCCAGCTACCCTGAAATGAGAACTGGGTTTTTTGTTTTAGCCATGTTGGTCTATGGACATAGACAGGCAAGGTTCTCTGGGTAGATGTGATATCTTCTAATAGACCAACTGAGTAGTTGGAAGAAAGTTCTTTGCAAGCTTTCAGGTGCAATCACCCTTCAGGCACAGGAAACATCAGCTGTTATGAAATGAGAACACTTTCATAAATGGATCGGAAAGCTGTTTCCTTTCATGAAAGCAGCTTCAAGTTCTCTCCTGGAATTCTACTAACTTCCTTAACTCTGCAATCCACAGTGTATCAAAATCAATTTCCCTACCGCAGGATAACTATATAGGGCTTATTTTCCACTCTTTCCCCCAAGGGATGCATACATCTCAACATCACTCCAGGATGGCTTTTAGACGGAATTAACCAAATGCACTTCCTCTGAAGTACAACATGAGATACAACTCGCAGAATGGAAGCAAAGAAGAATTTAAGAAAACCTCAAAAGACCAAAATAGGCAAGTGTTCTGTTCCTGGATAGTCCCTTTGCTTTTCTAAGTGTTAAAAAGGCTATGAGAAAGATAACTATTTTTTATTTTCAGCCTGGTATTTGTTGATCAGTCATTGAACCCAGGATTTGTGCATCCTGGTCAGCAGCTTGTACAGGCATTAGTGTTTTGCCTGTACGCAGTTTCTGACTTGTTCCAAGCTGTTGCACAATAGGATTTTTCAGATGTTGCCAGGTGCACCTTCATACAGATATAAGGACTCAATTTTGCAATAACCATCAAAGTCATAAAGGGGAGGAGTCAGTCACTTTAAAAACCACATTGACCAACATCCTCCTCAAGCCTTGAGAAACACACACATCATATCAGATCAGACTGGGAGTGGCACCACTGGTTGCATGGTTTGGACACAGAGTGATTCAAGGACATGTATGTTTTTCCTTTCGGCATCCTCAGGTACTTGGCTCCAAGGTAAACTGAAATTATTAGCATGCAGGCTAACACTCCAAATGGAAACTCCACAGGGTCCACATGACCTCAGGCTTGTTTCAGTAGAACAACTGCTAGAAATTACAGCAGCAAAGGGATTTTAGCATCACACAGCACCATCACCAGCCAGAGAAGCAGAGGGAGTTAGACTATAAGTGGGAAATGTATTCCACACATTCCTGACTATTTGCATAATTTAGAAATAGCCCAACCTAAATATTTACAGACAGCAATGTGCATAGGTCAGGATTTTCATCTGCTTCACTGACAGTAAAGGGACTAAATGGCACCTACAGTTAACTTTTTAGTTTTTCATGTGACATTGGTTCAGATTTGACTAGACTTCACAAGCGAGTTCAACACTGCGAGATTAGTATCCAGGAAATGATTCTTCACATTATGAAACTATTATTGGGTTAGCAGCCTTTGCTAACAATTGTACTGTGCATGCATAATGCTTCAATTTCCACTTCAGCAATACTTAAATTTTAAAATAAGTTTTGTGTAATAAAAGCTTAGTTATATCCTGGCCACACAAGAAAGCAAGCACTAAAACAAAAGGGAAGGCTGACTAAAGACAAATAAAAATGGCTTGGAGCTTTTAAAAAAAAAAAAAAAAAAAGACTAGATGGTACTAATTTTAAAAAGGGAGTTAAGAGCAACACTGAAAAGAGAACTACCTGAGCAACTTCATACAAACAAAAAACTTTATGTGAAAGTAGCATGTAACTTTACTGTAACTTAAAAGGTAGAAGAAAAATATTTTCTTTCACTGTTTACTTTCTCATTTGACAGCCATCTGAAGTCAGCTTTCCCCTGTTTACAAGCATGTCTCATGTACACAATAACAGGGAAGATAAATATTTTAAGAAAAGAGGAAGATGCAATTATAAAACCACAACAGGGGAGCAGGGGAAGGAGGTACAGGGACAGCTATAGAACCTGAAGCCACTCCGAGCTCTTCATCCTCTGAAATTTACTACATACAGCACTAAAATATCAAATACGGAAAAGCTTGCATCAGACTTCGCTCTAAGCCAAGATGACTTTGAAAGGTTGACAACGTATTTTGTTTGAGTTTTGAGCATGCTTAGACTATATTCTTAAGAAAGCAGAGAAGAATACAGTATATTCTGACCTATTAAACTAGAACAAAGCCGTCATAATACATTCAAAGCAATTCTGCTCAACTATTATGGATTGGATTGGATTCTAACGAACCAAATACACGGGACTAAACAGGAAATGAACACTTCAATTGAAGTGTTCTCTTTATTTCTAAATATAAATTGCAACTCAACGACAAAAAAGCGCCTAATGATGCTCGCTCCTGTGCATCAGTAATACATCTCAATATGCATTAATGAAAAATGTCATGCAAAAGGCAGACAAGGTTATTTGGGTAAATCTGATATCTCTTATTAGACCAACTCAGATAGTTGGAAAAATTCTTCTTTGCAAGCTTTTGGGTACAAAGACCCTTTGTCAGGCTGAGGAAGCATCTCCAGTTGGTCTATGCTCTTCCTGAAATATCATACACTTTCAAAAGAACAGGGTATATTGTATCTTCTTAGATGTATTTACATCAAACTTTTTACTTCATAGAAAAGTATAGGCTTCTACACTACAGTGCAGCAAGAAAAATTAACCACATCTTCCCAAAACTGCCCCTGAACAGCTAAGAGGCTCCATGCTTCTAAATTTTCTCTGCCCAGGAATAAACTTCAACTTCTCCCATCCCCTAACATATAAACTAGATTTCAGCTGACTAGAAATCCACTTCAAATATTTTATACTTCCTCTCCAAGGCTCATGACTGTTTAGTTAAGGAGTAGTGGCAGAACACTGAGTTTGTACACAGCAGTATAAACCCAACAGCCTTTGACCTAGTCCTTATTACAGGCAACTGGAACATACCCACAGGGTCAACTTCATTCAGGCTCCTACACCACAGCCATTGCCAAATGATGGCTGTTTGGCACTGTCACACGGTACGATAAGGAAACCCAGTGCAAAAACAACACTGTGCAACTCTGCCTCACAAATGGAAGCCCACAACAGAAAATAAAACAAATGCAAAATCCTCTTCAGCTCCACAACACTGTGCAACTCTTCCTCACAAACAGAAGCCTGTACTGATTACATAAATAAGTAATACATAACTTTTTAAAACTCCCTAAAACTCCTACTTCAGCTCCAGCAGTTATCTGCAGCCTCTCAGGTTTGAAATGCTACCCCATGAAAAAAGTGAGGGGAAAACCAAATCCTAGCCTACAGCCTCCCCTCCCCAGCGGAAAGACCTGCAGCTTCTGCGGCTGGGTCTGGGGCTCCAAGATTGGACTCTGCAGTCACCCCAAGACCCTTCTATGAGCTGAGGCGCGGATCATCTTCCAATCGAGGGGCTGCTGCCGATGAAAACCAATACTTGCCACTAGTGATAACAGAAATGTTTGTTGACTATCTATCCCTTTTTTCCACCCCCCTTTTAATTTTGGGCCATAGGAATGGAGACCAAAGACAGCTAAAGCAGAGGTTCCCAAACCTTTCCTTACTGCACACCCAGTTCCGAATGGACAGCGGCCCGTGTGTACACCCACCAGCATACACTTGATATTTTAACACACTAAGTGCCAATTATTCATAGACTCATAGAAAATGAGGGCTGGAAGGGACCCAGGAGGTCACATCTGCTCCAAGCTGGACCAGCCCCAACTGCATCATCCCAGCCAAGGCTCTCCAGCCACCTCTTAAACATCTCCAAGGATGGAGAGTCCAGCACCACTCTGGGTCACCCATGATGGCTCTCTCCGTGCTTCACCACCCTCTTAGTGTTTCCTAATATCCAACCTCAACTTCCCTTACTGCAACGTGAGCCCATTGCTCCTCTGTCACCTGCCCCCACTGAGGACAGCCCAGCTCCATCCTCTTCATGCCCCCCCCACAGGGAGTCGATGGCCACAATTCAACTCCCCTCAGTCTTCTCTCCCCGGGATGAGTCCCCTTTCCGGGGCTGGACCCCACAATGCAGCGAGCTCCCTCCCAGCCCTAGTGTCTATGAAACCCATATTATAAACTGGCCTGGTCCCCTCTGCCTCTCCCGCGCGTCATGTCTCACTGCCCTTGCCCTGCGTGGACCCTCTCCGACTCGCCCCCCCTCCTTTCTGCATCGGAGCAAAACTCAACGCAGCAATTAACGAATATAATTATAAGGAAATGAAACTCGCCCCGGCACGGGCCGTACTTCTTGCACTAAGGATTTTTTTTTTATTATTTTTTTGGGAAGGGGGGGGTCCACATTTGACAGCACCACCGAGCTCGGAGGGGGAGGGGGAGGGGATGCCCCGGCGGTCCCATGCCCGGCCCGGAGGGCGCCCCCCGCCCCGCGCGCAGGAGGACACAGGGCGCCCCCGGGGAGTGAGGCACGGCGCCGCGCCCAACCCCGCCGCCTTACCGGCATGCAGCAACGCGGGCGGCCCGGTCCGGCGGCGCCTCACCTCCGCCTCAGCCCCTCTACCGCCGCCGCCATCTTGTCTCCCCTCCCCCC
>NW_017729012.1:9681375-9702714 GCF_001723915.1 Gavialis gangeticus | reverse complement strand
TTCGTGGTTCGGCCCATGGGGAGGCAGGGGCAGGGGAAGGGCGAGTCCATACGGTTGGGGCGGGGGCTCTCGGGCAGGGCGCTGGTGAGCATCGAACAGGGGAGCGCAGGCTACAAGACTGCACTTGCGGGGGTGGGGGGATGTACAGTCGCTTGTAGCCTGTGTAAAACAACGTGTCAATTAGGCCCCTCGTAATAACAACAACAACAAAAGAACATGTCAATTAGTCCCTTAATAATAACAATAACTAAAGAACATGTCAGTTAGGCCCCTCGTAGTAATAATAATAATAGTGTCAATAATAACAAAAGAACATGTCAATTACACCCCTCATAATAACAATAATACCAATAGTATCAATAATAGAACCAGCAAAACAACTAAAACAATAAGTATTGTTGTTGTTGTTGTTTTGCTCTTGCTGTTGTCATTAGTGAGAGAGCCGTCATGGAAGGAGCACAGGGTAAAGTTCTTGAAATGCCATGCCCCAGGGAAAGGGAGCTTTACACAATATCAATGCAAACAATGTGCTTTAAACAAACAAACAAACCCCAAAGAGCAAAGCAGGCAGGTTGGGAAGACTGGAATGAAGGAGAATAATAAATAATCACAAGTGAGAAATTTGTGGTGTTTTGCTGAAACAAGGAGAGCCACATCCTGCTGGGAAAAACAACCTTAAAACCGTTTTTCCTAATGAAAGAAGCTCTGCAAATGCATTTGAATTTTGGAAGGTGCCCCATGTATTTTACTGTGTGCAATGAGTAAGTAACTTTAAGGCTGGGAGTTCAAATACGGGTGAGGGCAAACGATCTTTAGTCTCAGTTTGTGGCCCCGGTTGGGTTTTTGACAGAACAAGGAGCAATGGGCTTAAGCTGCAGCAAGGAAAGTTGAGGCTGGATATTAGGAAAAACTCTCTCACTAGGAGGGTAGTAAAATATTAGAAAAGGGTCCTGAGAGAGATGGTGGACTCTCCATCCTTGGAGGTTTTGAAGTGCCAGCTAGACAAAGCCTTGGCTGGGATGATGTATTTGGGGCTGGTCCTGCTTGGAGCAGGGGTTAGACTGGATGTGACCTCCTGAGGTCCCTTCCCTCATTATCTGTGATTCTATAACTGCTGCTCAGGTGTAGGGAAGGGGAGGAACAAAGAGAAGTCCACCTGCCAAATCTAGGGCGTGACACTCCCACATTTCATTTGTATTGATTTTTCTGCTTTTTCCCCATGCGCCTCTCCCTAGTGACGAATGGCTCCTGTTCACCTGCGTTAGTGAGACTTTTAACCTCTCACCTCTCATTTTCCTTTCAGATATCCCTCATATAAATTGTCCTTATCTGCCAGCTTTAGCCAGGAGATTCTCCCAGGAGGGCTGTTGACTTTGTGATAACGTATTTTAAATCAACGACGTGTTTAGAAAGAACGTGGCATTTTAGACGCACTCAAGTCTCAGACCAACCCCCATTATCAGCCTCCACATGCAGGGGTGAAGGAAGAGCAAAGGTTCTTCCTGGAAGGCGTCAGATGCTCCCATTGGGGAGCGAGTCTGCTTGCACGCCCCGTCCTGGCTGTGGGCTGCGAGGTGGCCTGTGCAACTACTAACGCAGACCTTTATTAGCACTTGGGCAGGCCTCGCTACGATTCACGTATTTCTCGCCGTCCTTGGGGCCCGCTGCGTTAGCGGCTGTACAAACACCTTTGCACTGACGTCTTTGCAACCTGCCATCCCCGTTGGGCTTCATGAGGGGGGCTGGCAGGGGCCTCAGGGGCCATGACGCCTTGCAAGCAAAGCTGAACCTAGCACAAATCTTCGCGGGGGGGAAGACCCGACGGCCCCTGTGGAGAAAGGGAGCAATTCAAGTCTCCCAGGCTGGTGCCCCGCACCCCGGGCTTCTTGCACGCGCCGGGCGGGAGCCCGGAACCTTTGTGCCGCGGGCCTCGTTTCCGCCCGGAGCGGCCGGTCCCTTCCGGGCCCGTCGCGATGGCGCTCCTGTGGCTGGGCCCGGCACTGCTAGCGCTGCTGTGGCTGGGCTCGTGCTGCCTGCGGCACTGCCGCCGCTGCCCCCGGACCCTATTGGCGGCCGGACCGGCGTGGCCCGATGACGTTCGCGCCCTGCTGGTGACGGCGCACCCTGATGACGAAGCCATGTTCTTCGCTCCCACCCTCCTCGGCTTGGGCCGCCTGCAGGCCCGGCTCTGGCTGCTCTGCGGCTCCTCAGGTGAGGGGGAAGGTGTGCCCCGGATGTCCGGTTGCCCCGTGACGTCACGACCCGGCAGTGACGTCACCAGTGCGGCGCCCTGCCTCATGACGTCAGGAGAGAGACGTGGGAGCGGTGAGGTTGCACAAAGACGCTGGAGCCATCTTTCAGGGTGGCCCTTGATAAGTCTTGCTAAAACATTCGCGTGTCGGGACGTTACACAATGACATGACGTGGCCCGATGCTGCGTCGCCTCACCTGTTGCGTTCAGATATCACCGTGCTGCTTGGGTCGGGGCGGGCATCGTGGCGGATCCGGCCGGGGCCTGGACTCCATTACCCAGCAGCCTCTGCTCACGACACTGCAGCTGGTTTCCAGGGAGACCCCAGGAGCCGTGGTGCCATGGCAGCACAGGGCCAGGGTCTCCATGGAGACCAGCCCCAGCCGCACTGGAAGGGAGCTGCTCCAGGGCCAGGGCTGGGATCTTACGGTGATGACGGCATGGCCCGGAGCAGGGGCAGAGCGGTGATCCGCTGCCTACACAACCCTGCTTGGGCCCGGACTTGGCCCTCCCCTGGCCTTGGTCTTGTACAGCAGAGGTTCCCAAGCCCCCGGGCCACGACGGGCTGGCTGCCGCTCTGCAGAGGTTTGGCTGCCATACCAGAAGTCCAGAAGTGACCGGCCTACTGCAGACTGGCAGCCAACCCTTTTTTATACTGAGTATGAAAAGGGGTATAGGGTATACTGAGTATAAAAAAGGGCTGGCTGCTGGTCTGCAGTAGGCCATCCGCTTCTGGTCTGCATTCTGCTGGTCCGTGGTCACTTCCGGTCCACGGTCTAAAAAGGTTGGGAACCACTGCTATACCATATTTGGCCCTTCTGACACCTCTTGCAGAGCTGGAGTTAGTGACTCGGTTTAGGGACTAGCCCACGTGTCACTGAGTGGGAAGCGGGCAGTGGCGGTTCATATGCATGCCTTGCCAACTCAGGTGTTTGTCATTAAGGCAAGCCTGAAACACCAGTACTGTGACAGGCAGGCGGGATCAGAAACCATTGGTAGGAAGTCTAATAAATATCTTGTATCGTGAGTTTCAAGGAAATTCCGGATCTTAGAACCAAAATGCACAAGCGAAACTGAAAATCAGTCCAAAGAAAGAAACAAATAAACTTATACGGAAGGCAAATACATCATTTATAAGGTATTACAGACTGTGCAGTGTTACACATATAAAAGACGAGGTTCACGCCCCAACAGGGATCTGATGTAAATTAAAGACTCGGTGTCACTTCATTATGGATTACTTTACAAGAAACTCCGTGGTGTCAAACTACATTTCAAAACTCCAGACAGTTTTCTGCTTTCCATTCGAGGCTTCATACCTCAGCAATCTCTATAGCTGAGAAGATTTAGATGCACGTATTAGCGTTTCTTTTTTATCGGTCAAATCAATTCATCAAAAGCTGAATAAACAGCCTCCAGCATCTTTTTTACTGGCTCAGATCTTAAAACCAGTTCAGAGCATGTCACTTGGCTTTCTCACAGCCATGCATAAAGGTTACCACAATGCCATCCTGCAATCCATTCCTTTAGGAATATTCCAGATATTACAGATCTTTTCCAAGGGAGAACATCTCTTTTATTATTATTTTTTTTTATCATTTCCTTACCATCTCTGACAGTAGTCTTAATGTAGTGAATTCATACATTATAAAAAGCTTTTATGGTGCTGCTTCAATTCACTCGCTCGCATGTTTTCCATGAAGAAAGCAGCCTTGTAGGGGAGTGGATTACATAACGAGATCCTTAGCAGCTCTTACAAAGATCCTGTGATTCACCTAGTTAGTCTTTCATCCATGCAATAAGTGATGACTAGTAGGCCTGAGCAGAGATGGAATGTTTAGCGAAATTGTAAAACAGAGATTAAAAAAAAAAAGCATCACACTTGCAGTTGTCAGATCACAACCACAAATTCAATTAGAAATACAACGAGAGCACTGTACGCAAATAATCTTTGGTGATGTTCTATTCTCCATAGTAGGGGTTACCCCGCTGGGAGCATCCCATGGGCAGGGCTCAAGACCACTAGCCATTCAGCAGTTGGCAGTAGTAACGGCATCCCAGTAATTCTAGTATACATTGATAGGTCATTGTAAAGCACTCCACAAGCTGAAGGATATGAATCTGGTCTTACAGTGTGAGGTGATGTTTTGTACAGAATTTGACACCTTACACGTAAAATGTTGCTGAAACTAAACAGCCAACTAGTACACAGCATAACGTATCCCAAGAGAAGAAATTTTGACAAGGGATAATAGGACAAACCCCCAGCCATATGAGTGGTGCCTCATGATCATTAATGGCCATGCATCAGAACCAGGACCTCCGTTTCTAAAATATTCCCCCACAGTAAACTCCCCGGATCTCCTGTAATTTACCAAGGGAAAAAGAACATGGTCTTGAGATGTTCTGACAAGGGCCTGGGCCACTGCAGAATGCCAGCCTGACATACAATCTTCTGCAGCTTTTTGAGCTGTATCATGGCCACTTAAAAACACCTGCTCCAGGGCTACGGTGAGAGAATTTAAGTTGTAATATAATAGGAAAAGTTTTCTCTTGTGAAGTTAATGCTTCCGTCTTTGAATGACACGCACAGCCTAGTTTGACAGCTCAGATTGCAACACTCCACCAGATAAATACTACTCTTTGATGACTCGCCTCATAGTAATAAAAAGTTAAATGTAACTTAGAGTGCCCGAGTGCAAACTTGAATCATCCATTAAGACATGGCAGTACTTTTTCATGCTATGTCTTGGAAGTTACACCAGGGTTGCAACTGCTGCACTGAGCAGGGCATCACTCTTGCAAGGACTGGCTCAACTCTCACATGGGCTTTTCACAGTTGATGCCAAGGAAAGTACAAGGTAGCATGAGGGCAGGATGAGATGAAACCAATTAAATCAAGAAGCAGCCCATGTCTTAAGATAATGAATCCTGGTTCCCTGCTAGCTGTTGGTCCCCGTGTGTCTATTGTAAGTTTTCCAGAATGCTGCTTGCTGAATGTGGGTTCGACAGCTGTTAACAGACCTTTTCGGTTCTGTAAATGCTTTTCTGTTCTGCTGCATTAGATCCTGCACCAGCATTTCCTGGTGACTGTGTGTACAACTGATGCAGACAATGGAGGAGCTAGTGTCTCAACATAATTTACAGCAGTTAGAGTCTATTGAACTTCCTCTCATAATGAAGGAGGCGTCAATGTATGGCCTCATAAGGACCCCAGCTATTGCTCGTTGTGGTATATCAGTGTTTGTGTTCTAGGAGGTGAATTGAGACCCATACCCAGTTTCACAGAGCCCACCCAGCACATACTGAATGGTTACAGGTTATGCTATTTTTTCCAATATGGTCAACAAGTGTTTGCATTGTACGGTATTTGGGATTTCCGTAGAAGTCAGGTATAAATAATGACTCTTGTTTTATGTTCTTGCAAGAATTATATTAGATTAGAAAGAGTAAATACTGTTTTCCCCCAAAGCACAATTAACCTGTGGAACTCACTGCAACCAAAATGTCATTGAGGCTAAATGCTTAGTAGACTTCAGCAGACTACTAGATATTTATATGGGGGAAAACAGAAGAGCAGAATTTTGTCCTAAAACTTTCCACTGGCTGAAGGGAGTGTTGCCTGGCTAAAGGCTATATAGGGTTTGCGCCCACAGTGTGCCTGGTCCTGAGATGGGGAGCTCTGATGTTTAGTATTTTCAGATCCTGCATAGTGCCGACATGCTTTGAGATTTATAGTGCTTATGTCAGGAGATGTTTGCCCTATGTAGATTTGAACTAAAGGATCTTGCTGCTGTATTTGTTCTCCTCAGGAAATTACTACAATCAAGGAGAGATTCGTAAGAAAGAACTCGAAGAGAGTTGTGCTGTTTTGGGGATCCCTTCTTCCAACGTAGCGGTTATTGACCACAGGTAACCAGTTTGTAATTCTAGCACAATCCCCTTGCTGTTTGTGAACAGCTACCTTTACCTTCAAACTCCAGGGAAAGTTCACTTAGTAGCCCATGACATCAAGAGGCTGAGGAGTTCCCCCCCTTGAAAGCACAGTAGCGGAAAAGGATCTTGGAGTCATTATTGACTCCAAGATGAACATGATGCATCCAAAGATGCATCTCGAGCTGACCCAGAGAGGTGATACCCCCCCTCCATGTGACATTGGTCAGGCCGCAATTGGAGTACTACGTCCAGTACTGGGCGCTGCACTCTAAGAAGGATGTAGTCTGCCTTGAGAGGGTTCAGAGGAGGGCCACCTGCTTGGTAAGAGGGCAACAGGACAGGCCCTATGAGAAGAGACTGAGGCACCTGAACCTGTTCAGCCTCAGCAAGAGGAGGCTGAGGGGGGACCTGGTGGCTGCCTACAAACTCCTCAGGGGAGATCAACAGCAAATAGGTAGAGCCCTTTTCTCCCTAGCACCACCTGGGGTGACGAGGAACAATGGTAATAAGCTGATAGAGAATAGGTTTAGGTTAGAGATCAGAAGGCAATATTTTACAGTTAGGGTGGCCAGAAACTGGAACCCACTTCCCAGGGAAGTGGTCCTCGCTCCTACCTTGGGCAAATTCAAGAGGATGTTGGATAATCACCTGTCTGGGCTCTTGTGAACCCAGCATTCATTCCTGCCTGTGGCAGAGGGTCAGGCTAGATGACCTGATCAGGTCCCTCCTGACCCTAGCTACTATGAAACTATGAAACGACTCTCTCAGTCAGGCTGAAGCATAATGTAATATTAATTGGTTAACTCACTGGTACAAGGAAGTCGTGTGCACTAGGAAGTGAATTCTAGTGTATCTTGGTAATAAAAGCATTTAATTTAAGAGCTGGCCGCAACGCATCTGAAAACATTACAAGCAACCAGGTAGGTAGATTCTGACACAGCATCCCTGGGCAGATTAGTTGGGCTTTCTTTGCTATCCAAGTTGTCATAGATCATCCTTCATGCCAAGTCATTTATGAGCAGGTGTTTCCTACAACTATGTTAAATATTCTGGATACGTTAAAAAAAACAAACAAAAAAACCCAGTTCTGTTTACCTACTCATCTTTCATTTGCTATGTTAAACAAAGGAAGAATTATCTTTGGGGAGGAAGTTGAACTGATTGTTTCTGGTTACCTTGTCCATAAAGATAATAGAATTAAGAGATCCCAGTATTTCACGCCTAGCTTTTATTCATGATTGGAAGAGGCTATCTTACTTTTCCAACACCTACTTTTTCAAGAGCTACTTGGTGTCTCAGCTTTCAGTTCAGTGGCCATTGAACTGAACCAGGCGAATAAGCTGAAATGAATAGCATACTCTTTCTGATCTCGCTGTACGAGGCTATTGCTGTCAGAAGCTGGTTTAGCAAGCCCTTCGCCAGACCTTGTTTTCAGGGCCCAGACCTATGACTTTCACTGGTTTACTAGCATTTCAGACTTCAACAGAAATTTTTTTGGCATTTGATTTAAATTATTGGAATAGATTGTAATAAATCAAGGCCTTAATGTGGGCTTCTCAGAGTTTTACATTTCATTTGACACTGGTATTTTAAAAAAATCAAAATGGATTTAATTTAAATAAAAAAATCCAATGTTGTTTCAGTTAAGCAACCTTGATCCACTCTGAAACACTCCCAAGGTTACAGTCTGCCTTTCCCAAGCTGTAGTTAGGTTCTGTAACGTATTTGTTAACATGGTTTCATCCTATCTGTGCAAGCACAAGTGAAGTAGTATTAAAGCCAGGGCATCACCCTACATTAAGACGTTTTCCTGGCACTATATTTACCTGTCTGCAGTCAACTATTAGGCTTTTCCATGTGTAACTGCACTAGTGGTGAAGTTGACCCTTCTGTGTTTTATGTTTATTTCAGCAACTTTCTTCTGGAGAGGTGCTTTAATTAACACATTGCAACAGTGAGTCACAGAAGCCATTGATCATAAAGACCCATTATGTAACTCAGTCCACATCCATGCAAGCATAGGCTGATAGCTGATACTAGAAGCAGCAACTGATTAGTTGTACTGGAGAACAATGAGCATGTGGTGCTTTTTGAGTCACCTGAGATAAAAGTCTATGAGAAGGTTCCCTTTTGAATGAATGGAGAGCGGTTTTCCCTTGTTTTCTCATGAGCTGCATTTAGGTAAGACTGTTTTGTAGTATTGTCATATTACAACACCCACAATTGTGAAAACAAACACAAGTCATTTTGATTGGCCAAGTGTAACAAAGCAGAGAGGATCCTGTTATTGAAGCAGGCATCACTTGAAATGTTCAGAGGACACTCAAAATGCAGAAGCAGTGGTCATACTGCCCTTTTGCACTCTATTGCAGTGCAACGTTGGTTGGTAGATGATGCAAACTTCCTGACTGTTCGTTCTTTCCCATCAGTATGCCCAACCTAGAGCATTGCTCTATGGAAGCAACACCGCTTTCCTGACAAGAAGTGTCCAAGCCATTTCAGAAAATAACCTCTCCTGATCGTGGAATATGTAATTAATGATTGATGGGCAACCTTTGTAATGGATGTGTCTCAAAGAGACAGAGTTAGCACCCCCCAGAGCTCCTGGAAATGAACCAGAACGTTTGGATATTAACTCACTTGTGAGATTAAAAGCCAGGACCTTATTTCTAAAGACCTTAGTTCAATATCCAATACTGGCAAATAGTCTTGCTTTCTGCCTTCCTTGTAAAAGGCCAGCTCCTGAAGTCCTTACTCATTTCTTGCCCAGGGCTTGTCATTAATTTTCAGTGCCTTGATTTCCCCTTCCTTAAAAGGGGATTCTATAAAAATATTTAGAATGAATTAATACCTGCTGCCTGTCACCATCCTTTCGTGAAAATTTGGGGCCAGGAAGGAGCTGTCAGTCAGAAGATTGCTCCTCCTTGACAGTTTGTCTTCACAGGCAGTGAACAAAATCTCCTGCAGTTTGGGTATCTTTCCTAACTCTGCAAAGAGAAATTTCCCATGAGTTCCTGCCTGAGTTGAGGACTGTGGCAGGCACACTGCCACTTTGTGTTCCTTACCCGGACTTCACATACTTTACAGTATCTGAGCTGTGGACTCATATTTTGGTAAGGAAAATCCAAAAGATTGCTACTCTGAATTGGCTCCAGCCATTGCAGCATGGAGCTGAGTCATGCCGGTTCCTTCTCCTTTGCGCAATTGAGTTAGTAGAATTTTGAAGACGTACAAGAGAAACAGATTTGAAATGTAACATTGATTGACACAGTCAGTGCTTTGTGCTCTCTGTGAGGCATAGAAAAAGAAAAAGTAAAAAACAAAAAACCCAAAAAACGATCCACCAGTTCATGGTGACACCTCCAGTTGGGTTGTAGCCCCTCCTAGTCTTGAACAATGTTTTTAAGGTTCCCAGAACAGTGTGTGTTCAACATTTAAGAATAGCTTTTCCAGGTAATTGCTTCCTATTGATTCTTGGGGGAGCACTTACAGCCATTGTAGTCCACGTGCCCTTAATTGAAAGTGACCCAGATCCACTGTACAAAATATATTGCCCTACTGTGGGCCACCTCATGACCTTCAGGAACCCAGGTGACTTTCCTTTCTGGGAAATCCTTTTCATATAGGGCATACCTGGGTGGGCAGGAGTGCAGCTGGTCATAGTGCACTTACTTGTTTTGAGCCAGCAAGAATAAACAACAGGTAGCTCATTAAAGACTGCTGTAATTAAGAGCCCTCCTTTGGGGCTGATTTCGTGTGTGCTGGGCTGTATGGACCAGCTTCAGAATTTGGAGGAGTAGGTCCTGATATGTAAGTTGTATTAGGTCCAGCAGTATATACCAGCTGAGCATGCGTCCAAAGGGCACAGAGATGACTGAATGCCAGCTTTGTCTCTGCTCCGCTTCACCTTTAGAGCAGCATGGCTGAGAATCAGGCCTGGTAACTTTGCTATTGCAAAGTTAATTCCTTCAGTTGAAACTTAATTCCTAGAACTGATGTGGAAAATATCAGGAGAATTGGACAGAAATTATGTGCAAATTGAAAATTAACTAATAATATGAATGATAACATAAAAAATATTTGACTCATTCCCTTTTAATGCGCATAAATATTTGGCACACATTAATCAAGGCTTAAATACTACAACACTGAGCTCTTTAGCAATATTTAGATGATTTTGGCAATGAAGAGACGAGGGCTTTGTCATAAGACATGTTTTGATATTAGCGTTAAAAGAGATGTAGAATTGCTCTCTAAAACCTGTCATTCAAGCCAAGAGGATGCAGCATAGCTAAATTATGACGTTCATATAGAATGCAACGACCACTCATCCTAACGCAAACACAGACTAATTCAACCAACATATCTGCTGCCATGACATGTCTAAAATAGCAGGCCAATCCAGTTCTGGAAATATGTATGAAAGCAGACAGGGCTGGTTTACGAAGCATTCATCTGTTGAGTAATCAGAGTAGGAGATGCAGGTTTTTGCCAGAAGTTCAATCATTCTCTAAGCCTGTTCTGGCGTTTCCTGCTGGGTTCCATTTATTAAAGCATAAATTGCCGTGGTTAACTTCCAAGAGAACAATCCACTTTAAATCACATCAGGGCAGCTCTATTCAAGTGAACATACAGAAGGATACATCTACCCATCTTCAAGGAGCAAATTCAGGTAACTGGTTTGTGAATCCCGCTGCTCTTGAGATAGCAATCCAGTGCCCCTCCAGGCCATTGATCTAAAGTTACTCTGAATTTACAAAGTGTATGTGGGGAGTCGTTGTACAAGGAGATAGTTGGTCATGAGATGGGGATTGGTTATAGCAAATGATCTGGGACCACTGAGCTGGGTTTCAGTCTGTGGACGTCACCCAGCTACATCGTCATACTGTCTCATTGCTAAGGACTCATCACTTCCAATTGGCATCTCTTTGGGCATAAGTATTCAGAAGGTCAGTACAACACCCTTCTCAACTCAAGCAAAAACACAGTGGGCTGTCCCAGAAGCCTACTGTAAGGGACCCATGCTTCTCACTACACTGAATCAGGAGTGTTGCATGGGCAAATAAGATCATCCCTGGGTAGATAGAGAAGATCCTGAATGCATCACAGTATACCTGTAGGTCCAGAAGCAGCCTCACCAGTGAGTCCTGAAGTCTACCCTGTGCATTCCCTTTCATCAGCAAGAAGGGCATCATGGTGCAAAACCCCTCATGAAGCCAAGTGGATAAAATGAGGGAGACTGAAACAAAATTTGAATGTCTACAACTAGACTGATGGGTAGTGACTGAATGCTGTCACCAGCTGCTGGCAGTAGCATTTCTGACATTAGTGAGTTTTTCCCATGATACAGACCATTTTTGTTAATGCCCCAGCTCTTGGAGTTTTGTGATGAAATGAGAATCTCCACTTTCATTATAAAAGTGAGTTTCTGTTTTATGTTTCCAGGGAAACACTGGAAAGGTGAACCTGAAAGGCTCAAAACAAAAAGGCAAGTGACAAAAGAACAAAATATTACGTTACAGCCAATCTTGTGCTCTTTTAACCCTTGTGTTTGGCAGTAATGTGGCTGTTCACTTGTCAGGATGAACAAGCATCTGAGACTAATTCCAGTGGAAAGGTGTCCAGTCCACATCACAACTGCCTGCCTTGGACCTTGCCGGATTTCTTGAGCGGGCCTTGGGAAGGCATCTGTGGCCTCCCATTCAGAGGCAATGCTGCTGGGAATGGGGAGGTAATCACACCGGCAGAAAAAAATGGGGAGCTTTGCACTGCCAGTGTCTTTTGGGGACCAAGCAAAGGACACGGGCGACTGGGGCTGCACTCTTCACCAGCACTGCGCTTGTGCACAATGTGAGGGGAAGTGGGGGTGAGGCAAGTTCAGGCTGAGAAGTTGAGAGTTTCTGTTCACTCTTACTTTAAGCTGCACAGAATAAAATGGCTCCAGTCACAATGTGAACAGAGAGAGCTTTTACACGAGAAGGGCTCTGTGCACAGTTCTTGGGTCTGTTGCTGATAGGGTGGTGTCACTCAGCCTGTCTGAAGAGTGTGGTGCCTGACACCTAGAGATGGAGGTTAGTCTCATCTTCAAAACCAACAGTCAGGTCACAAGTCGATACCAAAGCTGGGGAAGTGCAAGTGCATCACATAGGAAGGTTATTACAAGCTGTGGGAGCAGGAGCTGGCAAGATAACAAGAGCAGAACTGACACAGATGATGATGATAGAGACTGTTCAGTTACATTAAGTCTACTCCAATGAATGCTCCATTAGGACCCAGTCCTCTAAGGCATGAACATCATCAGATTTACTGAAGCCTTGAAATAGTTGAGATCACTCAGTAATGTGCAAGATGGCTCAGGACCTCAGAAAACCCTGCCTTTTGTTTACAGAATGACAGGGCAGCGAGTAAGGCTACTTCCACATTCTGCAAATCCAATATAGTCTCAGAAATGGAGTTTGTTGAAGCTGGCAGTTGGATTATGAATTATTCTGTTTTGACACAGCCGGAGTTTTCTCTTCTCTTTTCTATGTCATTATAAGCTCAGCAGGGAGCTCAGGATGGTGTGTGTGTGGAGTTACCCATTACAGCAGCCTCTGCTATGCAGAGAAAAGATTTCAGATGTGAGAGCTGAAGTGCAACGCCTTCCTGGGTACTATAAGACAGCATGGTCCCTGCTTTCAGGCATTGAACAGAGAGAGATATTAATGTGGCGATCTGAACTGGGACAGCCTGGTAACCTGCTTGTTCCCAAGTAAATCTCAATTGGTCCTTATGAATCGGTACTAATCACAGGCACATCTGCTTCCCAGCCCACGCCTCCCAACCCTGCAGCAGACTGCAGCATCACAGATTGCAGATCGGGTCTTCTCTCTAAATTGAATGCGTTTCTGTCTAGAGTCTAGCTGATGGATAACAGACTGAGGAGATGTAATACAAACAGAAACTCATTCTCAGGTAGCTCAGTCACCTTTATTAATACTGGTTCCTAAGCTTATCGCTGTGCAGTTCCTGGGTGAGTCCTTTCTTAGGAGCAAAATTCTAATTTAGAGAATCGAAACACAAGTGAACACTTTTCCCTTGATTTAATCTTTAAATGTGTGTGCTGCCCATCTGTACCTTAAAACAGCGTTACCAATGGAGTAGATCTGGTAATCTGGCTCCGTACCTGTCCTGGTCACAATAAAAACAGCACATTGCAACAAAATATTTTGAAGCCGTAAGTAAAGATCGGTGCCTGACTTTGGTGCAGTACTTGTTATTTCAACAAAGCTAAAGATTCCCCAAAGAATCATAAAAACACTGGTAGCACAGACATCAGCTGTGTGATAAATGTGCAGTTTACTGACCGTGGGACTGAAGCTAGCAATAAAGAAAGCTGAGGCCCTAATCTGTCAGAAATAATTTTATAGTTAGGATGACAAAGGGCATCGTTTAAAGCTCATAAAGGGAAACTGTTTTTGGATGCTTACAGAGCTGATATACCTGCAGATATATGTTCTTGAGCGTGCAACAGTATATGCCTTACCTCACCGTATTTGGAAAGCAGTAGCATGTAATTGATCTAATATTAATAACTAGTTAGGTTCCCGTTAATGTTGGGCACATCTGCCAACGCTCTGGCTGACTGCCAGTCTACAGTGTCGGATGTAAACAGGAGACATTTTCTAGGCTGCTTTTACCTTCTGGTGAGGATTAGCAAAAAGAAGCCCAAATCTTTTCTTTTTTCCCCCCCCTAATGTCTCTGGCTCCCAGCGAGATAAACATCAGGCTGTGCTTTACAGCAGCTTCTGAAATTTTGTGTTGACCATTGTGCTGGCTGGAAGATAAAATCGACTTTTTGCAGCTTTAATATGACAATGTTTGGCTCGAGCTTGCACTGCAAAGAAAATAATAGCTGGGATTTGTGTAAACTAAAAAACTTTCCACTCAAAGTACAAAGGCTTGCTGCAAATAACGCTATGTCTGCTCCAAGTTTCCATGGAAATTCCACTCCATGCCCATTTTGTTGTTATTTCTCTCCAATCCAGAAGAGTTCTGATTAGACGATGCAGCACATCTGCCCAGGCAGAGTCACAAGCTATCTTCAGGTTCAATACCGGGCTGCTAAAAAGTGCCAGCTTATTTTTCATGGAATGGTTCACTGTTGGATCTGTTCCATCCCCCCACCCCAAGGTAAATACATGTTGTTGAACTTCCTCGTGTTTAACTTCTCACAAGCTCCTCTTACCCAGGGAGCTGGTGGAAGGAAGTGAGTCCATAGGGTCATGGGAAAAATATATCCTTAAATAAATAGTGTGTATCAGATTGTGATGATCAGATGGTTATAAAAGACCCTTAGGCCTTTCAGAGGATGAGCCTGTGTAACTGGAAGTACAGGCCTTTTCATTTGGATTTGAAAGCATTTATGCAAAAGCAATGCAGGTAGGGATTGTGGCAGATTGTACTGGTTTGGGGGTAGACAATCTGTAAATGGCCCTGTTGATTTTAATGGCTGGGGCTGCCCACCTCCGCAGTCCCAATGCTGGAGACACGCACTCTGTAAATACAAGCATTGATTGTGATCTGTCTGAGACCTGAATTTTAAAGGGCACCAGGGGAATAGACTGTAGGTGAAACAGTGGTCCTGTGGAGTCTGGTGGGAAAATTGCCATTGATGTCCCTGGGTAAGGGTGTCACAGCACACCTGTCCTTCCCCTTTTTTGAATCTGGGGTATCTCACTGATTTTATTTTTGGAAGGGGAAGAAGGGATGATTCTCTTAGATTCCCCCACCATTTCCTTGTTCCTACTCCATGATCTGGCCCGGGAGGACTGAATCTACTCTTCATCTCTCTGTCAACAGTGAGAGTTAAAGGCACGTAGTACCTGGCAGGATCAGTGTGTCTCTCCAGTTGGATAGCTAGTCGCCTCCCTCTTGCCAGTGGAATTGACTTTCCATCAGGTCAAGTCAGTTTTTGTTAACCTCTTTCGTGGATGGACTCCAAGCCATTAAATTCAGCGGGCTTTTCACTTTCATCTCAAGTAGCAGCAGGATTGCTGCTTCTTGCAGTTCCTAAGACTGCACCGATTCCAGTGATATTCCTGGTCATGAAAACTTCAGTAACAGCATTAACTTGTACTTATTTATTTTCCTTCAGGGACAGTTTTTTCCTGACATTTTGGGCAAACTCTTTTTATAACAGTTCCGTTCTGTTTTCTTAAATTCCTCCTGCAGTTATATAGTTCAACAGGTGATTCTTTCTTCCTGTTCCAAACTGGGAAGTAGCATTAGTGTGTGCTGTTTGAAACAGCTGCCATGCTTCAGCCTAGAAGTGGGCACATGTAGCAGTGGTGAACGGAAGAATTTCTGTATCCCTTCCTTACCTGAAAGTAGGGTTACAACTTCAGTCTTTCTAAGGTCATTTTTAATATATGGAAGGATTTTCTTGAATTGCAAAGGATTAGGACAGGAGTGAAGTAGGAACAAGAGAGTGTCAGATAAACATGCTGCAGAAGTTCACTGTATTGTGACTCAGGCAACCTCCTGTCTTGAGACCAGCCTATAGTATCTCCATTCAGCCCAAGTACAGATCTGCTTCACCTTTGTGAAGCCACTGCTGTTCTGGCCCGTAAGTAATCACTCTGGTCAGATTTCATTTTAATGTGATCTGACTCTTAAAATCCTGTAATTCTCTTTGGGGGAGGCCTTATAATAATGCACATGTTGAAAAAGCCCTTGTCTTGGCTAACTAACAGGTGCAAGCTAAAATTTTCAGTACTTGGGCCATGAAGTTCTTATTTAAGCGTCTGTGGTACCTGCCTGATTTTATGACATGCCGAACACGCAGCAACCTTGATCAAATTCATGAGAGGCTGCCTGGTGTTCAGGACTTAAAACATCAGGCTGATCTGTGTAGGATTTAAGGGTTCTGTGTTTGAGCATCCGAGTCTAATGGAAGAGCTCTTTTTGGAACAGGGAAGCTGTCTGTGAGCCAGCAAGAAAATCCCTTTCCAATGCAGGTGGCTTTGTCACAGTAAGTTTGGTTTTAACCATTTTGTCGTAAGTAATGTCCTCCCCAGTATAACAGCCTGCCCTTTGACTTCCCTGGGGTTCCTGCGAACCCGAGTCCTTTCTCAGTTATCCAGCCTCATTCATTTCCTTGATTTTCCACAAAGGGGCTGTTGCGAAAGCAATGACCACCCTTTCAGTGCTGAGGGGCCCTGGCCATCCCCCAGATCACCTCCAGAGAGCTCTGAGCTCTCATTTACCAGTTGGGACTTTTCGCACCCTGCAAGACCCTTTCTCAGATGTAAACAGACCTGTCAGACCCTGTGACTGCAGAGTCACAGCAGGGTCTGATATAGAGTAAATGAGCTAGGCCAGAGCTCGGGCAAAAAGCAGGGGGCCGTATAGGAAAACTAATAAAAGACAAAGACGGGGAGGTTGGGAAGCCTGATGAGAGCTACTACAAAGCACCATGGTTTTTACTCCTCTCTTCAGCGTGTGAATACTCAAGATGATCTTAGCAGAGTGAAAACCGTGAAACACCAACCCCAAGCAGGAATCTAGAAAAGAAATGGGGAAAATGTGTATTAGGCCACCTAGTCCATCCTTGCAGCCAGTACATGATCAAGGCAGCCCAGCCTAAAAACGGTGCTTTAGGACTCCAGTAAAATTGTTTTTTGCCTTTAGGGCACAGACACAGGTCAGGGAAACCCACTCACCTCACTTTTCTTAAAATGCCAATAGAAATGATGCACAAATCGCTCGTTGTTCTCTGTGTTAACTGGTAAGGCCTTGAGACTTTGTATTGCCTTGAGTTATTTATTAATACCCCCTAAAAGTATGCAGTATGCCCCCAGGTGTGAGATAACAGGTGTCAGCTTTGCTCGTGGCTTACTTTTTCCACCTTCTTATGACAAACAAAGCAAGCTTTGCTAAAGGGATGGTTTGTCTTTATAACAAAGCTGATCATGCTCGTGCAGAAGGGAATGTCTTTCTGCTGGTTTCCAATATACCGGTCGGGTTTATGCGGCTGCCGTCCTCTGCCGAAAGTATCTGGAGTTGAGATTTCCGGGTGATGGGCCTTGGGACAGTCCCTGGGCAAGAGCGTGAAAAACAACATGCCACAGACAATGGGGTTGCCCCGTTGATAAAAAGTTGGGATTTGTGGCAGAAAATGCTGATTCAGCCTCACTGAGGCTTTTTGCAGCAATACACTGATGCCAGCAGCCACTTCACAAAGTGCCGTGGGCCCCAGATGGAGATGCTCATCAGAGAGAGCGAGACGGGCACAATCACACAGTCATCCAGGACTGTCAGCAGCTCAGAAGGGAGGACACTCCGCTAGGATCTGTGGGACCCAGGGGAGAGCTTTAATCACTGGGCTCTGGCCTGGCCTGGCTTGGCTTTGTCTCTTGACCTGTGTTCTTCATGGAAAAAAATGTTGCAAGATCTCATTGCCATTCCCCATTGGACTGAAAACTGAGTTTGAAACTTCCCGATTTCCAGAACGTTTGTTTTCCAGGCACAGCTAGTGCAAAATTCCTCAGTGCTGACCGCCACAGTGAAAATGGCCCCTGCCTGGTCCCCCACTGTGTCATTAGCACAGAGGGCCATCCAGCCCAAACTGGCAGCAGGGGCAGTGCTCAGTGAAGCAGGGCTGAGAGGCAGGATTCCTGCGTTCTGATCCCAGCTCCCACTGCATGACCTTTTGGTAAGTGTCTTAGCTTTGCTATGCCTCAGTTTCCTTATTTGCACAGTGGGAGTCATGTTGACTCTGTTGCCCCCCAGGGCTTATGCGCTTGGCTTATTTAGCATTTGTAAAGCGCTTGAAGAAACATTATTCCCTGAGGCTGGCCATAGAGAGGCAGGGAGGCCAAAAGGAAAGGAGTGGAGTCACAATCCTAGGTGCTTTTTAGATTCAGTCTTATTAATTCACAAGGACAGGTATTCCTGTGCCGTACAGCCACCCTGTCTCATAAGAGTTGAGGACATTGCTGCTGTGTATGAACAGGTCTGCTTCAGGAAGCAAATTGTCCATGTTTTCTTGGCTGTTGGTGGTGTTTGTAATTCATGCTGAGTTTGGATGGCTTCATAAAAATTACTAAGGTCAAAGGTCCATTGCTCCTCTGCGCTTCAGTTGTTGATTAAAATGCAATTACAGCACAGAGCTGAAAATGCTAGTGGTTTCTGAGCGCTGCTGGTTCTCTATCTTCTTCTATTAGGGTGGTCATTTTTATTTAATCTCTGTTCTCTCTGAGAGGGCTGCTGGTGCTACCATTTTTCTGCACTGATAGACTGTTATGTGGTGCAATGCATTCCCTTTCCCTGTGCAGTTTGTACAGATCACAACTGTAGCATATCATACCCTGTTAGACTTGGAAACCCACGTCTGGCTTTTGAACTGGCTCTGCTGCTTCCCATGGAGGAAGTGCCATGCGGCTGCTGTTCACGCGAGGGGTGGATCCACACAACCCCATGTGAAGAACACCCCAGCGCATTCTTCTTGAGAGCAATACTAAGAATGTCCAGCAATGGGATTAGCAATAATGCTATAACATGTTGCTTAATAATAGAGCCAACACAGCATGTACCTAGTCTCCTGTACCCCAAGGAACCCCAGGTGGTTACAAGATGCTCTCCGCTGTGTTTCCCCATGTAGCTTTGTCTGTCCTCTTAGTCTATGAGTTCCAAGTACTTACACCGTGTCTTCCTCTGTCTTGGACACATTCTCCAGACTCTAGTTTAACTTCCTACTTACTGTGGAACCCACCACAGGATGCTTAGAGCCACTTGGGTCACTCCTAGTTTTATTTCTCATCATAACAGAACCGTATTTCTCAGCAGAGTGGTCCTGGGTGAGTATCCCTCTTCCCTGGATTTGTAGTCTTGGATCCATTGCCTTTCTCTTCCTCTTGGCTTTTTTTCTCCATTTTCCCTGCCAGTTTGAGATTACATGGCTTCAAAACTGCTATTTTTAGAGTGGGGAGTTGTTGGGATTGTCAGAGCAACACTCCCCGGAGGGAACTGTAAGGTGTTTGTCACATGGCGCTGAGCGCCTTGCCTCCCCTGCCTTCCCATGGCACTGTCTGGCATGTGTCTAAAATTATTCTTGGCCTTGGAGAATCCGCTTCATTCATTTTCATCCAGCGTATTCAAAATGTTGCTGAAATTGTTTGCCTCCACCCAGATATAGCCAATCACTATAATTAGCCCAATTAAGAGGGCTAATTGGGAAGCACCAAATTACTTGAGCTGGTCCGTCAAAAGATTAAAGTTGTTTTCAACAATTAGCCCCAAGAGTCTCCTATTACATATGATTAATTGTAAAAAACCTATTTATTTTCCCAATTACATTGTGGAAAAAAACAGTGCATTTTGCCAATGCTCCTCCGCCACGAGCACTCGGAGGGACAGCTGCGGACTGCAAAGCATTTCCCTTCTACTCATGGAGGGTTTGCTTTGCCTTCTGAATGTGCTGAAACGTTTTGATAACATCTCTTCTGTTCATCACCCATTGGGACACCTACCCGTAGTTACACAACACCTGCCTTTTCAGGTCTAGGTAAGGCCTGTGCTTAAAGAAGTATGTTGTGACGAGAATCATGATTAATTAACGGGAAAAGGATGACCAGAGAGTTGTCTAGCTGAGGCTTCAGCCAAGCCTTTGGACCCCTGTGTGTGGAGCCCAGCATGCTTGGAAGAAGATCCCTAGCTACTTCTGGAGCAGCTGTTCTGAAAGCCCTGCTCAGAATGAGAGCCAGAGCTAACTCCTTGATCACCAGAACCATGTCGTTTCGCTGCCTCTTCTCCTAGCCCTGTTTTTAATAACATCCCAGTTGCATTGTGAAACTCCCAGTGTCTCGGTCAAAAGCGCGATTGCAAGGTCCAAGGTTATAGCAGGGGTTGGGGACAGAGGCCGGTTGCATCTTGCGTGTGACTGACCTGCGTGCTCTCTGGTGTGTTGCAGAGTTGGTCAAACTCCACTTTGGGGTTTGAGCCAGTGAGATGCTGAGCTGTTCCAGCTCTTGTTGTGCTTCAGGGTCAAGGTCCTGAAAGGTCTAGTTAATCTGCACATTCATTTTTTTGTTGGTGAATACCTTGGAGTAGCTGTAGAGACTCTAGGAGTCGTGACTTCTTGAGCTGTGTCCAGCAGCCTCTGTTGTTGGTGCTAGCATCTAAAAACCTCTCTCCTCGTTTCTTCTCTTCTCTTCCCTAACTTCGCTAGTGATAAAAGTCATTAGAGGTTTTAAAGTGTGTTTACAGCATGACCAACTTACAGTTGTGCAGAGTGAAGCCCTTATTAGGCTAGTTAACAGCTAAAGATGGTCTGTTTCCAATTACGGGGCATGATGTTGAAGGTGGTAGGGCCACTCGAAACACCGCAGCCTGCTGCACTACTGAATGCCAGCAGGATCATCTTTGCTTTCTTTAATTCATTTTCAAATTTCCTACTAGAATTGTGACGCGTCTCCTGAGCTGGCAGCAGCGAGGAGTGCTGGTGAAGCGGCACACGCAACCCCTGTGGGGTGCTGGAAGCATCCTGGCATTCCTCAGTAAGGCCCCCTCTCGGACCAACTCAAAGAGCAGAGTTGATGAGCTCCAGAAGGAGAGTCTCCTCAACTCTGGGGCTTTTGAGAGGGAAGAAAGGGATGAGAGGAAAGAAGACATGCCCAAGACCTTCCCTTCTCCCTAAAGGGGACTTCTGAGGCTCTCAGTCATGGAACTCCTTTATCTAGAGAGACATAAAAATAACATTTCACTTTCTACCTCCAAGTCACCTCCAACAGTAGACTGTCACAGCTAAGTTTGACTTGTGCTCTTAGTCGTTTCACTGGAGTTTTGTGGGAATGTTTCTACTGAACCGAGACAAGGAGTCTTCAGGCAGCCTGGCAGGACACTGTCGGGAGGGCAGTCCAGGCCGTAGGCTTTTTGGAAACCCCTGGCGGTTTACTTGGGGCCATCTCCTGGTCCAGCCAAAGTCAGGAGGAGGTTTTCGTTTGACTTCGGTGGAGCAGGGCTTGGCATGCCAGCAGTCCACAGGAGTAGACAGAGCCCGTCTTTAAAAAATGTTGGTGCAGGGAGAGGCAGAGAAGGGGCTGCACAATGAACGTTGTGTAAAATGTATTTTCTCTTAATGACCTTCCTGTTCAAATTGGCTCTGTTTACAT
>NW_017729012.1:9629403-9676375 GCF_001723915.1 Gavialis gangeticus | reverse complement strand
ACTTCAGTGGAGCAGGGCTTGGCATGCCAGCAGTCCACAGGAGTAGACAGAGCCCGTCTTTAAAAAATGTTGGTGCAGGGAGAGGCAGAGAAGGGGCTGCACAATGAACGTTGTGTAAAATGTATTTTCTCTTAATGACCTTCCTGTTCAAATTGGCTCTGTTTACATACAAATCAAAGGCTGGTTTGTCGGCCTGCCAGCAGTGCAGACTCAGTCTGGGATCTCAAAATCCAGCTGTGTCTTTCTGCCTCGGACATCCTCACCAGTAATAACAGTTCTGCAGTTAGGACTTGACTAATGTTGTTGACTACATGCGAGCCAGAAATGAATCCAGCCTGCTCTTCCTCTGCGAGACAATGGGGGTAAAAACTTGTTTGTGTCAGTGAAATAAGTATTTGCCTCTCCAAGCCCCACAGGGAGCTGATATGTTGAGGACGAAGATGTTCTTTTTCCATAATTACTTTTCCAACTCAGAGCAATTTTCTGACTAATGAGGCTTTGAGAACTCAGGCTCTCGTTTTGTTCATGTTGCAGGCACAGCCAGAGACTTTGAGGGCTTTCCCCGTATAAAGTGTTGCCTCCCTGGAACAGACTGCCATCTTTTGCTCTTTGTGGAAGCTGCTGACTGTGTTTTGCCTATAAACCAGCAGAAATGGCCAGTGCTGATTGCAGGATTTTACCTGGGTTCCTCAGAATCAGCACTTTCTCTTAACAGGTCCCCTCATGTCAGCTAAGTCAAGTGAAAATACAGTAGCTTTTTCCAGAGTTGTGCTGTGGCCAGCCTGCCTGTTAGGTATGCTGAACCCTTTCTTGTTTCTTGCCCCAAACTGACCTATATTCTTATTTTGTCAAGCAGCAACACCCAAACTTTGCATGAAAGCATTTTCCTTTGATAGCTTGCCAAGAAGCCAAGCATAGCACCTTGCATGGAATGAAGCCCGTTGCTATTGCCCTGCCTTAGGGAGCAGTGGCTGGCAGCAACTGCAGGTCTCTGCGTGCTTGATCTCAGCAGAGCCGTCTCAGTTCATAAAGCAGAACTGCATGCTGAAAGCTGTGGTCTCCACAGGGCCTCCTGCTTCTATTGCAGATGACCTCCATATTTGCAAGCAGGTTGCACAGGTATCATCTGCTGCGGGGGAGCTTTTGCAGAGCTATATAAGGTTTAACCATAGCAGGCTGTCATTAAGGGAAAGAGTACTGGAAATACCTGTCTCAGCAGGTGAGTAAAAACTTGCCTGGACGACTCTCTCCCTGAATGCCCAAATGGAGGAGGTGTCCCTAGCCTGCTTCAGAATCCAAGGCTCCCAGGTGCTCACCTCATTGCCTGCAACCAGCTTTTGAATGGTCCAGCACAGAGAAACCTCTCCTCTGTGTTCCCTTGGCTGGGTTTGCCACAGCACATCCTCTTGCTTTTGCAACCCATGACCTCCCCAGACACATGGAACGGTGCATCTTAGAAAAACTCAGTCCATTACCAGCGAGTGCTTTTGCTAAAGCGTCAGAGCAGAGGCAGCCAGTTGGGACCGTGCAAGTTCATGTTAGATAGCGCCGGGATTACAAAACTCGGGCAGAACAATCGCCCTTCCTCGAGCTGTTCAGCGGAGCTGCGTTGCAACAAGTAGGACGGCCCAGTTGCTCTTCCCCTAGCGCCAGTGACGTTATGTTTGCAGGGATGAAGCGTGCACAAAGGCAGCTTGTCTTAGTGGCTGGAGCACAAAGCTGGGAAGCAGAATTCCCTCCCAGCTCCACCAAGCAGCCTGACCATGTCCCCCCCCCTCCATGCCTCAGTTTCCTATAATTCCTACCTTTTGGGGTACTGTGAAGAGTAGTGAGTTTCCCATCGTGTGTCATCGTAAAAGTACAAAATGCTGTAAATGCCCCCCTAAGTATCATTACTGGGACTTTTCTTTATAGGGTTAATTTCTTTTTTTTCTCCAAATGAGATCTGATTTAGGTTTGAAATGAGAGCAGAGAAGGCAACGGATTTTTCCTGCAGGAAACTAGGTCAGCAGGTTTTTATTATCGTGCTTGACAGACCAATATGGTTTTCATTTGGGAATGAACTCAGTTGACATTGTGTAGGGTCTGTTTCCTCTTCCCAGAAACCAATCCTCAGACTTCGCTTCTTACATTATGGCTTTCACAGATCAAATGCAAGGAAATATTTAGCCAGAGAAGCTCAGGTCCTACTGAGTGTGTAAGGCTGTTTTTAGAGCCATCTGAGTCATGGGTGGTACAGAAACCCAGAAGGAAAGATCTTAGAGAATTGGCAAAGGGGAGCACTAGGATTTGAATCTCCTTGGTCACAGAAAATGTTTGCCTTTTCTTTCTTTCTCTGCCCTGTTTCCAGCTAGCCCTTCTTACAACCTACTTGCTTTATGTATGTGCTTGAATGGGGACAGGTTTTGATTTCAGGATCAGAAAACTTACTCTAAATCAGGTAAATTTAGAGGACCCCCCCATTCCTTTTACTGGAGCTACTGAAAATTAACGCGTTTGCCTGAGATCAGCATGTGGCCTGCTGAACTGTCTTCAGGTGGGAAGCGGTCTGTGATACTTCTGCACCAGCACCGCTGATACAAGACTGGAATTACCTAGTGTCTTTGAGACTTTTCTAGACTTACTCTTTACTTACAGCTTCCTTGGCTACCAAGCCTGGTTAACAGCAGACATTGGAGGATATTCTGTTCATTCCTTCCTGAGAATACATGTGCGCGTTCTTTACTTCTCTGTACTCAAGTAACACCAAATTCTGGCAGACACGTTACCCAAGTGAGACCTCAGGACTGCTTTCTTTGCAGACGTCCTTATCCTTACTTAGTAAGAGTTAATTAAAACTCTAGTGTTGATCTCAGTTACACATCTGCTTTGTTTGGCATTCTAGTCGCCAGGTAGAGACGGCCTAGATTTGAGTGGCTATTTTTAATGTTTAGGAAAGTTCTGAGTGTTAGGACTGAAGGCTAAACTGTTATTTCCAAATTTATGCTCTTGTTGTTTTACAGACTTGAATGTGATTTAATGGCTTTTCAATGTAATGAAAACATCTAATTCTGTCCTGTGCCAGTCTTTATTCAGTTCTGGCACCAAGAAACCCAGACATTTTTGCAAACCAAGTTTGGCTTTTAAGGCTGAACAAGGAAAATAGAGGCAGTACTGAGAAGAACAGACAGCAGCAGCTTGCCAGCAATTCCTGGAAATAATAGAGTTTCACAACCATTCCCTACAGATGAGACGTTTAGGGAGGAAAAAAAATCTTTGTGGCTTACCAGGCAGCATAAAGAAAATGCAGGCTCTGCTCTGAAGGTTTATTATGGTAATAATGCAAATGCCGTTCTTGGGTTTAAACCAGAGAACAGACTTATCAACTGCTTCAGAATGACGACATCTTAGAAATCGCGGCGCTGGGGAATACAGATGAGAAATTCACAAAAGCCCTCTCCCGAGCCTGCTTTTAGGCTGCATGTTTCGAGTACCTCTGAATGTTTAAGTAGCTTCCCTGTCTCAGCTGAAACAAACGTGCTCATGTAATTGTGTGAACCATGGACATGCCAAGCAAGGCTGGGGAGAGTTGGACTTTGTGAATAACAGTGTGCTCTTGTGCTCAGCTGAGATGTGTAACAGGACCAGAGGCATAGCAGCCCATGTCAGATAAAGGCTTTGGTAGGGCTCCCTGCAGACACACATGCATGCACAGGCAAAATAAATACCTCAGGCGGAGGAAGCATTTTGGAAAGTGCCATACTCTGTCAAAACAGAAGGGACTGTGGGAGAAGTTCCTTAGCGCTCTCCAAAGATGAAGTGTTTTTTCTTGCATGTGTTAAATGGCAACTTATAAAATGACTCAGATGTTGCTGGGGGGTTTCAGTTTCATTAATATCAGCGTAACCTGAAAAAGTGTCCTATTAAACTTACTCAGGGATCACGGGAGCTAGCTATGGAAGCAGTCTCCTGGGTCCTCCATCCTGAAGCCCCTTCCTTCCAAGTAGGGCAAGGCTGTGCCTATACATTTGAGGGTAGACCCTAAAAGCTACAGCCTAATCGATAAAACCCCTGGGGCTGCATGATGCTTCGCATGGCTGCATGCAGGGCTGCACAGTGCTTCACGTGGACTCGTCTGGCCAGGTAAGGAGCACTCTTCATAGAATCATAGAGAATCCAGGTGGGAAGGGACCTCAGGAGGTCGCATCTAATCCAACCCCCTGCTGAAAACAGGACCAGCCCCAGCTTGATCTTCCCAGCCAAGGCCTTGTCTACACAGGTCTTAAAAACCTCCAAGGATGAAGACTCCACCACCTCTCTGGGGAGCCTGTTCCAGTACTTCACCACCCTCCTCGTGAGAGAGTTTTTCCTAATATCCAACTTAAACCTCTTTTGCTGCAATGGGAGAGCATTGCTCCTTGTCCTGTCATCTGTCACCACTGGGAACAGTTCTTGTCTGGCTCTTCTTCTGGTCTCCCTGAGCATCAAAGTATTTGATAGCAGAGGTGATGCGAGACCCCAGACCAAGGGGTCTTAAACACAGGAGAAAATGTTGGAGACTTTCATATGAATTTTCATTTCTACCTAGGAGAACTTTTACGATCTCTACTCTCCTTATGCCTGATGAAGAGCGAGTGTGCCCAAAAGCTTGCAGATAAATACAGTAATTTGTTTGCAAATATCTAATTGGTCGAATAAAATATATCACCTCTTCCACAAGTTTTGATTCCTTGGGGATTTTCAGGTCTTCAGCAGCAAGGAAGCCAGCCTGCGTTGCATTCTTTTCCTCTAGAGTTGAGGAGGGCATTGGAGTCGGTGGGGCATCCACTGGCACTTGTATAGCAAAGGAGCGTACTCATGTTCTTGCATTTATATAATAGTTTTTGTTTTCCTCCAAAGGAATCCAGAAGACTTTAACAAATTACACGCATGCTGGAGACACCACTGAAAATACAATAAACCTCATCTGGGTTGAAATATAGCAACTGTCAGTGACACTAAGCAATGCCGTGCATTTCAGAGAGCAGTCTTCTGTCCTAGATTTGTGTTCCTTGGGTTAATAAACTCATGTCATGTATGTCAGCAAAAGAACAGATGCTTGCAGCAGCCTGGTGGATAAACAGATGCTGGATAATGCTAGTGAGTGAAATAAGCCATTTGTCCCCATGTGGGAGCTCTGCTGCATAAATGATGCTGCCAGCAAGTGGAAGTAGGTTATGATGTTCTCTCCCAGGGCTGAGCGGGGAGGCCAGTCTCTCTAACTGTGGAGCATTTGCTTTGCAGAATAAACGTCCAGGAATAGAACTACAGCTGCCATTTGGGGGACAGTTGTGACACACTGGTGTATTGTCCTTCCCCTTCTCTTCAGTGTAACCCTTTGCCTTTGTGGTAGAAAGTGACTGCTTTAACGGTGAAAAATACCGTCAGGAGGCACGAGTAAAAAGGCTGTTTTTCCTTCAGCCGTTTTCACTTGTCAGTAGTACTGCTCCCTTGTTTTAGCTGGAAGCTAGCATCAGGCTTTGGCCAGCAGAGGTTGTCTGCAGCTGGATGCAGGGCAGATGACAATGCTCCTCTTTGTTTTGCTGCTGAGTAGCACAGTGCTGGTGTACCAGGCAGCTACCCTGGATCTGCTTCCCAAATACCAAGTAGATCTCCTTTGGCAACTACTGCTGCAGTAGCTAGGCGACATAAGTTTGATCTTAAATATAGGGCCATGCATATAGGAGCCTCCCTGGAAGAAGTGCTCTGCCAGTGAGTGAACGAGAACTTAGTGGTGCTGGAAGGTGCTGGATTGACAGCCCTGGGAATGGAAGCACAGGTCAGCCGCAGCCCGACCCGCACAGTGGCAGCCTTCCCCTCGCATGCATGCCCATATACCTTGTCCTGGCTTTAACTCAGGTACCTGTAGCTACTCCCTGTTGTAATCCGTCTTTGACTCCTGTGTTTATACCTGTTGTACAGGTTTGTGTGTGTTGTAATGGGCCGTTCGTGTGTAAAGGGCAGTAGGATCCATCTTTCTTTGAGCTCCAGCTTCACCCCTGCCTCCCTGTGGATTGACCCGCAAGCATGTCCTGTAGAGCAGGGCCCAGTGGGGTACTGAGGTTGCAGACCCCCTACCTGGGGCTCTTCTGCTGCCCTCAAGGGCCCATGTGGCTGCAGGAGGGTGGGGAAGGATTGACCCCAATTTAACCCTACACCACTATTCCAGAAGATCAGGCAATCTTGCCAAGGGCAGAGGGACAATCCCAACAGGTCATTTGCACGATACCTTTCTTCCTGCGAGCAGCGCTGCCTATTGGTCCTCACTGTCCTATTGCACTTAGCTCTTGCTGCTGCCCGCACTTCCCACAGTTCACAGGCAGCCGGTCCCTGCCTTTCTGGACTCTCCCCAACCCAGGGTTTGCTTTATTACCTGTGTACTCGACACCCGGACTTGGTAGGTGAACCTTCTGCTGACCTGTGATTCTTAGAAACGGCTTGGGAGGCTTCCCAGCGTTGCCGTTCAGCTCCTGTTGTTTACAGTGACAGTCACTAACTCCTGACATTTATTCAGCGCTCCTGCTCTGCCCATGAGCCTTTGGGACCTTCAGATAATGTAGGCATTTGACCTTTCTATTCTTAACCCCCTTAACATTTAGAGAGGCTCTCCTCGTTCATCCAGGCCGTGTTTCCTCCCACCCCTCCCTCAATAGTCCTCCATTCCTAGCCAGATAAGGTTACTCCTGGGTTACATTGGCTTAAGAATGGGGTGCCAAATGCTGCCAGTCCTGTTTCAAGGACAAACACCAAATCCAGGTGGGTGAGCTCACAAGCTTCAAGTCAGTGATGGAAAGGTAGCAAGCAGTGACTTTCATAGCCCAGGGGACCTGAGCTGGCCGTGAATGTTTGGGTGCCGGCTCAGTCTCAACCCGGTAAAGTGAACATGATGGCTGTGGTAAGGAGAGTTTAAATGACCCATGCAGCGTCTCTAAGCTGTTGCCTTTTTCTTCAGCGCTCATTAGCGCTTGGGCAGTCAAAGGATCTGAAGCAGTATCACAAATCCAGCTTCCGGATGTGGGATAGCCTGGTTGTCTGAATGTGGAAATGGAAACAGGATGTCCAGTGTTTTAAGTCTAGCCACTCCCTTTGTCAGTTCAGTCCTTGATTAAGTCTCATCACCTGCCCCTGTCACTTGCCCCATCTGTTAAAAATGGAAGAAATGGAGAATCTGATAGGAGGCTTCTGCATTTCTGAAGCACAGATTTGCTAAGGGGAGCTAGATGAATCAGTGAAAGATGTATGTAAAGCCCAGTGCAAGCTCCCACATCTAGGAGGAAAGCAAATTGGCACATGTACAACTTGAAGGATTGTATCCTGGAACAAAATGACACTGAAAACGGCTTAGGGGTAACTAAAGATCCCCAGTTGAATGTCAGCTTCCAGCAAAGGGCTGGAGCTAAGAGGACAAATGTGATCCTCCAATCTATCAGCAAGGAATAACACATGGGAGTAGGGCGGTGGTATTACTTCTGTACATGGCATTAGGAAGACCATTGCTGGAATACTGTATTCAGATCTAGTGTCCACCTGTCAAAAAGGATGTTGACAGTTGGGAGAAGTTTGCAAAATTGCTACAAGAGTGATTCAAGGTCTGAAAAACACAGCTCAGAGTAGGAAATTTAAGATAGTCAAACTATTAATTTATCCAATCAAAAGAGAAGAGGTGACATGAGGACGGCTTACAGCTATTCATGTAAGGAAGAAATTTTCAATAGTAGAAGGGTCTTGAATTTAGCAAAAACTGAGATTCAGTGGTCAGGAGCTGATGCTAGACAAACTCAAGCAGGAAATAAGATGCCAAATCCTGCAGAGAAAGAAAGTAAGATTGTCGAAGGATGTGATAGCTTTTCCATCACTTGAGGTCCGTAAATCAAGAGTGCCTGTCTTTCTGAAGTACATGCTGTAGTTCACAAGGAACTGATAAGCTTGTTGTAGCTTTTACTGGGGAAGTTTCTTGGCTTGCATTATGTAGAAGGTCTCACAAGATGGTCGTAATGGTCTGTGACAGCCTCAAAATGAAAATGTGAAAATGGAAATGAAGAGTGATGAATATCCAGAAGGATTAATCAGCTTTTAGGTCTGATTCTCCTTTGTAAAATCAAGGTGCCCGCTGAAGCCAGAAGGATAAAAATTGAGAATTAAAAAAATATTTAAATATATATTATTTTATTTTTGTTTATTTACACAACTGGTTAATTTAATAGTTAAATTAATTTTGAATGTCTGATAACCTGTACTAATGTGCTAAACTTAATCTATTAGAATAAATGGAATTAATTAAAGTAATATTCAAGCAGGACTTTTTTACTGATGAAGTTTTAAAGAGAGTCAAGCAACTGAGCTTGTAGAGGTCACTGGCCAAGCACCTGAAACCATAGTTGGCTGAAGAGCAGAAGTACTTTTAATAGCAGTAGGCTCTTGTGTAAGTTCAGAGGGGAAACTCTGTTCATTCTGGATAATTCATTTAGTTCATTTTATTAAAAAAACAATTGGGGGTTGAAAAAACAGGGTAGGTCTTTTTCTTCTTCCAATCTATGGATAACATCATATGAGAACCAAAGACCCACTGGTTCAAAAATCCTGAAGGTCAGAGTAACCAGCAGCAAACAGTCCAGGTCCCTCACTAAAGATAATACTTCGTTTGTTTAATATATCATATCGTTCTACATGCAAAGCATGTTTTGATAACCGTATTCTTTATATAGCCAGCACATTGAATGTACCTTTAACTAATAAAAACATGATAAAATTCTGTTTTGTGCACTTATAATTGAAGTCCAATTTCTGTCCAAAAGCAACTTGACCCAAATTGTGAGTAAATTCTTTAATCATCTAAAAAAAAAGAAATGTAGTATTCAGCATCAGCTAACATAAAATGTAAATGTTTAGAATCTGCTTAAATGTATGTTTAGCCATGTAGTTGCATAAATGCAAAAACAAAAAAGCATCAGATTAAATGTAGAAGTTATATTTATTTTCAGATCAACACCTGTTAATGGCTACTAACTAACGACATTAACCTTTACTTTTTTAAAAAAGAATTTAAAAAATATAAACACAAAACAAAATCAAAGCTGATGCTGTAAACACAGGTTTCTTGCTTGCTGATCGAAGGCAGCTTGATTTAAATCCGTCCTCTCCAGTGGAGTCACTGGGGGTTTTGGGCACACAACGAATGCAGAATTGGGCCCACGGTTGTATCGTACTCTGAAGGTGAAAAGTAGTGTGCCACTGCAGAGGATTATTACTGTGGGGCTGAGCACCAGTCAAACTGCTGTTGGCTGAGTTCACCTGTAAGGAAGTCACTTTTGTCTGGTCTCGGAAAACCATCAGCTGTTTGCGGAGCATGATTGAGAAAGACAAGTCGTAGGAACTGAAACCCACCCTGCCGCTCGCTTCACCTGGCCTTTGAGGGTTCAGATTTAGGATGGCTGGCCTTTTTTAAAGTGCTCCATGAAACAAACTCAAAGCGACTCAGAGCAAAAATAAAATGTCAGATTTCTGTCATAGGATGCTAGTTGTCTGGCAAATCTTCAGTTTAAATGGTTTTGTTGCCTCATCCCAATGTACTGGATTTGCTGAGATGTAGGAGTACAGTCCTCCAGTTAGGATTAACAATTCCATAAATTTGGACCTCAGAAACAATAGAAATGTGTTAGGGCACACAAGTGAGGGCACATTCAGCAGCTTTAGTGACTGTGTTAAATGAAAGTCCAGATACAGGTATAGATATCTACTGAGCTAATAACGTCCTATTCTTCAAATGGACAGAACATTAGTTGATAAGAGATTACAGAAGTAAATCTGCAGACTTTAATGTTTAAAAATGCATTCTAGATTAACAAGACCTTCAAAGTGTGCTGTGTCAGCAAAGGGCCCATTGTGTAAGCTAGGTCCCGAGGGTTTCAGCCATGCCTGGTCTTTGGGAGGGGATTCTTTAGTGGCTCTAGGCCAGGGCGAGGAGTCTGGATTTCTGAAATCTGCTGCTGACTGTGGCACAGAGTGACTCCATTGAGGTCAGACAGTGGGAGTTTCAACTTTACTGTTCATTCTTATACTGTTCAAAATGAGGGTAACGCCTGCTGCGTGTGAGAGGAGGACAGGGAGGCTGGCTTAACGAATATTTGTAAAAGTCTTTGAGATCCTTAAGTGGCAGATGCTTTAGAAGTGCAAAGCCATGATATGGAAGTGGTCTTTCATACCTCTCTTATCCCCTGGGGATCACAGAACAGAGAGATAACATTATCTTTGTTAAAGTAGGATGGACTAGGGTGTGATTGTATCTGTAGCATGAGGCAGGCTCCAGAGTGGTCCATCTAGCTGTTTTTCTGTCAGCTGCTCCAACAGGTAATATGAAATAGAAGCTAGGAAGTCTTAGAGCCGGGCCTGCAAAGTAGCACAATGGTCAAAAGGAATCAGAACACTTGGTAGAGGTGATATCTTCTGTGCCCGAGAGCTTGCAAATAAAGACTTTTTTAAAAAAGCATCTAGTTGGTCTAATAAAAGATGTCACCTCTACCATGAGGTCTGATTCCTTTTGCCTCTAGACTAATCCGGCTACAACCTGGATACCTGGCATAATGGTCAAGGTACTAACAGCCTTGATGGAGACTCCTGTAGTCAAACCCGGTAAAACTTCTCTGGCTGACTGGGCTATTTGTAGCTCTTGTCTTTGTCCCAGTCCATTCCAGAAGATACATTTCCGTTTTGATTCAGAGATGGCCCAGCAGAGCAATTGCATTAACACACCGGGGATGGCTGGATGGGACAGCTGTGTTGACAGTCTGTCCTGCTTGGGGCATTATAGACTCTCTGCAATCAGCTGAGATCTCTGCATGCTCCAGCGCTTTAGCACTGAACTGAAACGACCTTTGTCTGTTTTGGATGACAAAGGAAGTGACCGAGTTTAGAGATTTGGCAGCCAGTTTGTGAGATCCTGCAAAGGACATGCAAACTGCAATGCCAAATAAGGGTGCGTGAGTCTGTCCTACTGTAGCAAAGTTCACCGGCAACATGCAGAGCCGGCTCGTCCATGGCTGGAGGGAGAGGCGTAAAAGGGACACAGTCACCTTGAAACCATGTTAATAAAGTAAAAAACAAAAACCAGAGTTAAAGGGATTTGGGATCCTGTCCTGGCTCCTCGGACCACAGCCCAGTTATAGTTTTACAGTTGTGTTTTCCTATTTTTTGTAAGTTGGTTTCTCCCTTCCCTTGTGCTGTGTACTAGACAAACACGTCCAATGGCAGAGTGCTTTTTCAGTTATAGTGCCTAGTATTTGTATTGCGGTCGAATCAAGGGGCGAGGCATGTGCGCGCACACCATGGAAAACTCTGTGCTTGGGTAAGCTGACAATCTAAGGAAAGGAAAACAGTAAATTGTCTGTTCACAGAGTGCCGGCCAAGTTACTAAGCAAACACAGGATAATTCTTCCTCGACCTCTTGATATTATAGGACTCATAGGAGTCGCTTGTCAGAGGAGCGTATACAAGCACTTGCAGGCAGAACGGGCTTGTTTTTAAGTTGACCGTGTACCTTCAGATCCACTGCTGCATAGCGATTTTGTTCTCGTGTGTGCTGTGTGACATTTCAGTCCAAGGGATCAGAAGTCAACACTGCCTTTCTTTCAGTTTAGAAAAATGCTCCCGTCTAATGTTCACTGTGATTGGTATAAAAACTGCAAGCGACACAGATAGGTCTGATAGGCACCAACATTGTAAATGGTCCCTCATGCCGCGCAGGATCCTTTAGATTAGAAAAGCTCTCTCATCCCTCTCCCCTAAACTTCCCCCCTTCCCTAGAACAAATGTGCGGAGACCTGAGCTGCAGGTCACCTGGCTGAGGCCTTGACAAGGGAAGCTGGATTCCACAGTCAAGGTCCGTGCTCCGATTCCAGCCCGGGGAATGTTTGCTTGAATATCTCAGATGCTGCAGTATCACAAAGGGAGAGAGACAGTCTCCAAGGTAACCAGGATCCAATCCATTTAAAGCTTGATAGGTGAAAAATGCACTTGAAATGGCACCCCAAAAAACAAGCTGGCAGTCCATTCCTATCCTGGAGCGTGGGTGTGATGTTAACCCCTCTGCTGCATTCTCCCCAGTGATTCCAGGAGCCTGTCCCAGCCCAGTGCAGCGATCCGGCCTCATGGTGGCAAAGCTCTCCAGCTCCAAGACAAGGAGGACGCAGGCTGTCCCAGTGCCAGTGCTGAAAGCTCAGCAGGACCCTTCCATTGTGAACAGGAACGACAAATTTGAGCGCGCTCCCTTTGGTGAAGACGTCTAAACGAACTAGGTCTGCTAGTTCCTGTAGCAGCATCCTCCACCTCCTCCCTGCAAAGTCTGGCTGGTCCAGGGTCCGTCTCCACCACCTCGCTGCTAATCCAGGCCCTGATCTTGGCAAGGCTCTGGGCAAGCTCATCACTGCACTGGCTGTTTCTGTCCAATGGAGACGGGAAGCAGTGTCAGCATTTTGCAGACGCTGCTGCCTGTGCGACTTCACAACTTCCTACCTCTGCCCCTTGTACACTTGCCAGACAGCAGGAGCAGCAGAAGAGGACCTCTGGACTCCCCGGGACAAGGATCTTGATTCAAACAAACAATTGTCCAACACCGTCTCCTGGGTCCTCTGAGCCAAAAGGGCCTGACCATGGTCAAGGACACCTAACAGCTGCAGGCACTGCTGGAGTTACTGGCCAGCCTTCTTGGTAATGCTCCTGGTCCCCCAAGGACACAAGTCCCCAGGAAGGAACAATATCATCAATGTCATAATGAGATGTCTTGAGTAAAGGGCTAATCACTGCTGCTTTGGGAGAAAAGGGGCAATTTCAATGTAACCCTATTAAATCCAGCACTTCATCACGTAACTGAGCTCCCTTCAATTCTAAAAACAGCAACAAGACCTTCTAGAGAGAAGGGTCACAGCTGCAATAACTGATGGCCAATTAAAAAAAAAAATCAGTGTTCCTAGGGGATTTTTTTGGTTTCACAAGTCCAATAATCAACGTGGCCTTGACTCTGGCCGGGGACCTGATGGGAAGTTTCAGAAAGCTGTCAGCATGGGGAAGTCAGAGCTGGTTTATGCTTTGAAAAGGCCTTGGAAAAGGTCACGATACGGTGTAACTAGACAGAAGAGTATCATGCAGAGCTGTGTGGGAAGAAGGGACAAAAGGTTTAATCTCCCATGCCCTCCATTTGCAGAATTTTCATCAGTTTGTCAAGCATTTTTTACTGCAGAATTGTAGGCTTGGTATTAAGAGTCCTGAAAAGTAGAAGAGCAAACCAGTCTGACCAGCGGGGGGCAGAGTGGGTAGTCTCAGCGGTCCCGTTTCTGCAGGGCTGGGTCTGATTTAGCCCAGGTCCCATAACAGACATCCCTCTGGTTCTCCAAGAAGCATTTGGCACGTTCACACCAACCCAGGATGCGCAATTACCAGCAAGCAGGAGTTCGGATGTGCAGATACAGCTCCTCTGGGGTGTCAGAGCTGGGGGGAGAGAGTGAGGATGTTCTTCCCATTACAGTAAATGCTTGAGCACGGTAGATAATAACACGATCCCTTCTCTTCTTAAGATGGCCAAGAGTTTCTGGAAGGAAAGAGTTATTCCAGGGCTGGGGGTGAATTTCAGGAGAATGCTGACAGTAACGTAGGGGCCTTGAGACTTGCTCAGGGTAGCAAAGTTTCGCTCCCAGGTGAAAGTTGGCAATGCACCAGCCTGGCAGGAGGAGCACTGTGGTGCAGTGGGTTGAGTTGGGAGCCAGGAGCTCACTAATCCTGCTCCTGATTCAGCCAGTGACTCAGTCGCTTGCCTTGAGCAAGTCTCTGGAGCTCTTCCCACCACCGTTAGGAAATAGGGATTATATTACTGGGAGGAGACTAACCCTACTATTACTGGGGTTGGTATTACCCCTCCCTGCGTGGGAAAATTCATTAACAAGTATCTGGAAAACACTGAAAATGCAAAGGGCTGCAACAAGGTTTTGGTTGTAGCCGTGTTGGTCTAAGGCCTGCGACAGTGAGAAGTCCTGTTTATCGGGTGATCCGCAGGGGCCTGGGCTCTTGCTATAAGTGCGCAGTGACAGTTTTTAACAGGGCCTTCTTAGAAGACTCTTCCTGTGCCTCAGAGGTGGTGGGGAGCTGTGCTGGTGCATTGGGAAGGGCTTTCCAAGCCGGGGCAGAGGGAGCTGCAAAGGAGCAGCAAGGACTTCTCGAGTTGTACATCATCAAGAGGATCCAGGGAATGGGGGTGCGTATGCATAGCAGACGGTGCTTCTGTCGGAGCTGTGCTCTCCGCTCTTGCCAGTTAGTCCTCTGCATGTGAGGCCTGTACATACATTTTTTAAAATATCGAAGATTTTCCTCGTTTAAAGCTTATTGGGTTTTTTGTCACTGATTTTTGTGTCGCTGCTGCTTTCCCTTTCCAAGGCACCAGGCAGAGGCTTTGCCTCAAGCAAACAATCTCTGATGCCAGGCGAGACTGCCTTTTCCTGGAGGAGCGACAAGAGCACGAAGGCCCGGCCTGAAAGAGTTAATCCAGTCGAGGCCGTTGGCAATCTTGACGGTCCTGGAAATACTGCTGGGTCCTGATAGGCTGCCAGCAGCCTCCCTTTCACCCCACCATGTGACTAGTGTAAACAGCCTTTAAAAAGACTTGCCAATCAAAGTGGGAGGCTTTCTAGTGGGCCAAAGTTCAGCAACTACATCACGGTCCCTGCGGCAATGAGAGGTTCTCGCTGTGGAGCAGCAGGCAGTAACAGGGGTTACTATAGATCACAGGAGCTGTTGCTATAGCAAACCCATTGCATAATGTTCGCATTAAATCAGACAGCGAGAGAGTCAGCTAAATAGTACAAGTCGCCGTGTTTCACTCGATGCTCCTTGTGCAGAGCCAGAGCCCCTCTTCCCTGCCGGAAGTGAAGTGACAGGTCCCAGTTGGGCTCTCATGCAATCAGTGGCAGAGCTCCCGGGAACTTCATGGGGTGGGGTCTGGCCTGCTCTTCACTGCTCACGTGGGCCAGACTTCCAAGATGCTGCCTGGCCTGAATAAGGACCTTTCTCATTAGCAACGGTTGCAGGATCGGGCCCCCAGTGGGACAGGGGTGTCTTCACTTTCAAGGGGTTCTGATAAACAGGAGTGACCTCAGGCACCGCCGCACACCGGTGAAAGGTCTGCCCAGTGGGGAGCTCACAGCACGTCACGCTCGGCAGGACAGACACGCTGTCCTTTGAATTACAGAGACCCTGGATGAGTCCAGCGTGGCACGGGGAGAGCACGTCTGGGCTGGAGTCAAGTGAGAGCAGGGAGCCTGGTATTTTGCGACATTGCAGGCTGCATTTGGTCCCTTCTCTGCCCCCCTGGGGTCCATGCCATGTTAGAAGATAATGCCCACGACTTCACTGCTCCCTGAGAAGACTCACAATCACTGATAGCTTGCTAAGCCCACCAGCGCTCAGCTTTTCCCTGCAGCCTGCCTGGGCCTTCCTGGGGTCTGGAGTGGATGTTGAGCCCTTCAGCATCTGGACGGCCTGATTTGGCGCTGTTTAGTTTGGTGACAGATCTGCCCTTTACCAAAATGGTGTTGGGTCACTTCCCATATAACAGTGTATTTGTTATGCTGTGAGCAGACAGACCCGGTATTAAGAGCGTGCTGAAATGGCTGCTGAGTGTGTCTGGCACGCAGGGGAGGCTGCACTTCAGTCCTGCCTTTCAGCAGGATTTTGCCGGTGGTCATGAGAGGCTTGCCATTCTTCCCCCAACTCCTGGTCCTGCTCCGTACGGGGCAGGATCCTGTTCCCATATTTCAGCAGGAACTGTGCATGCCAGCATGGTGGGAAAGAGCCAGGTAGAAGGAACACATTGCAGTCCTGTTCCACAGAACTAGTTGCCCCTTCTGTGGGGCCAGGAGCGTGAAACCTCCTGCCTGGTGCCTTGGGATTGGAAATGCTTGCGTGTCTAGAAGCAGCTGTGCCAGGCTTCGCCACCCCAGCATTTCACTGCATGCAAAGATGCCTTTTCTGCAAAGGGTTAAATCACCCTATCCTCCTGCCCTTCCAGCCTCCAAGGTCTTTGGTTTGATTTTTATAAGGCTTTTTTGCCTAATATTCCTGTGTTGTGGGGTGTCCAAGCCCCAAGTGGATTTTTGCCTAACTAATGTTGATGTGCCGCGGAGTTTCCAAGCCTTGCTCAACAACAACAAACCAGCCAACGTGGCTGCACCTCCAGCGTGCTTCACACAGCCGAGACATGGTGCCGGCTGTGCAGTGTCTCTGGGAAAATCCAATAAGATGCTTCGTGACAGCTACACTTAACGGCAACTATGTCACCGGGAATTAAGGTTATAAAAGTAATTAGAAAGGGGCTTATTAATGATCAGATCAAAGTTGGAGGCAATGCAGCTGGTGGCTGAAATCCCTTGGGTCGCTTGTCAGGCAGTTTGGGTGCAGGATGATAATGTGGACCGACCATGGCAAACCTTGTGCTGGGCCTAGGGAGGCATCGGACTGAAGCGCTGTGTTGCCTGTGCCTTGGCCCCGTGATTTTCCTGTCAGATGCCGGATGGCTGTGTTCGAAGATGTTTCTCCTGCAGGTGAATCAGCATCTGATGCTAGTGGACCAGGCGTTTGGCAGTGACGTCTGTTCTGGAGGATGACCAGGAATGCACTTTACCAGTAAACACACAGCCCAAGAATGGGCTGGCACCCACTAACGCTTTAGATTTCCTGCTATTAGTCATGGTCCTTGCACGACGTGAGGACCTGACCAATGTGCTCTGCACTACACCTTTCAAAGGGGTGACCTGACTTTGCTGTTGAGAATCTACTGCTTATTACAGGCTGTGCTGTTACCTACAGGCATTCAGGAGGTTGTCACCACTCAGCTGTTTTGACAGACTATTTCAGCAAATGCTGGGAGCCAGACTAGAGCTGGGGCATGGTGGCTGCATCTCGTAGCCCCAGCAGATTCCCCAGGGTGAGCTTTGCTCAGTTGAAGCACGTGCTCTCAGGTGAAGCATGTGCTGTCCCAGAAGCTGCCCCAACTTGGCCTCTTGCTGCTGTCCCCAGCACAGGCACACGTCTCACCGTGCTGCTCACGTATGCAACCCCCTGTGGATCCGTGTCTGGGCTGACACGGGTGCCTCTTTTGACAGCAGGTTGGGCTGACAGAAGCAGAGGCCCTTCCTTCAAAGCTGTGCAGGACCACCGCTTGGCACTCCAGCGCTTCTGCACTGCATCAGTCAGCGGTGTGTCCTAAATGCCTATTCTCTTCTACACGTCCATATTCTGCACTCATCACAGTCGTACCCAGGCGCCTTCTGGGAGTGGATTAAGCATCCTGAGTGTTGTGTGCACATTGCCGTTGAAGCAAGAGGTGGGGAGGCCTGTGGTGGTCCTGAGTTCATTCCCAGTCTTGGCCCACACAGATGAGGTTTCCCTTTGTTGTGGGAGGCTCCATTATGCCTCACAGGCAAGGTTGTTAAAGGCACTCTGCTTCTTGCAGCTCACTTTAGATACGTGGGTCCCAGGCCATGGGGAGCCTGGAAGACTAGGACTGAGCCTGTGAACTTGACTTGCTGCCCTGTGGGAAGGAGGGGAGGACGGGTTGGGTGAATTTGTTGTGTCCAGCACTGCTCAGGAATACATATGTGCTCTAGACCCTGCAGGATGCTGTAGGAATAGCAAAGCTTCCATAACACCGTTCCTCCAAGGGCCTGAAGCTCCTTCCCCATGCACCCATGTGTATGACTAATCCTATTTTGCAGATGTCAGAAATGAGATGTGGAAAGGTTGTGAGTAAATCAGCAGCCAGGTGATGTAGCATCCTGTTTGCTGCCCTTGTCACTGGACCAGGCTGGCTCTTCCCCACTATAACTGAATAGAGTCCTTAACCTGCACAACCTTGATCTCTGCCCAGTTCTACCCCTGAAAGCCACCGCCACTTGTTTGTGTTTCAAGGCAATGAATATGAACTTGTTCCTGCAGAGCCTTGTGCTGTAATTTAGCAACAGGGCTCTGAGGCACAGACGTCAAATGAATACCAGATTTCAAATTATGATAAGCAATTGTGTCATCTCTGTGAATAGGCATTAAACTCTGCTGAGAAATCATCAATAATGCGTTTTAAAAAATCAGACAAGTGCAGGGACACAGGGATAACTTTGTGTAAAACAAATGACCCTGTGGTTTGTAGCAGTCCCTTTAAATTTAATGCGGATTGTGCTTATTTCTCAACCAGTGACTTGCAATCATGCCCGAGACAAAAGTCTGGGACCTGAAGATCTAGCTCACCACCTGTTTCCAGTAAATTCATGGCAGGTATCTGGAGTACTGACAGAGGCAGATGCAGTGGGATTTTGCCTAGACCAGTGGAGAGGCACATACAACCTGCATAGATTTTAGATGAAGCTGAACTGACATCACCCAGTAACTTGCAGATACAGCCCTTCTCTCCCCTTACGTATAAGAGGTGCCCAGCATGGTCACTTACAATGGGCCCAGCATGGCCACTTATAATCTACGCCTGTAGATTTCTTTCAGTGAAGCTCTCCAGGGATAGATCATAGAGGTCAGAGACGGAAGAGGACCGTGACATCCCTGTATAGTACTGTTCTCCACGGCTTGGTAGTGTCTTGTCCAATCTTATTTTAAAATGTTTTGAGCCCTGGCATTTTCACCACTTCCCTTGAGAGCGTGTTGCACAGCTGGGCCAAATCCTGAAGCCCCTACTCAGTACCTTCCCAGGCTGGTCTTGCACAGAGGCTGCTTGTTTTCCAGGGTTTTACCAGTCTTGGTGTTTCAGGATGAGCCCATGCTCATTGCATGGTTTCCCACTGGATCATCGGACATTCGTTCCTGGTTCATTCTGTATTTCAGCGCTGCCCTGTTTAACTACGTCTCAGCTATTTCCCAGATCCTTTATGACGTAGGGCCAGAAGGGCCTGCTGGGTCATGGAGTCCGATCCCATGTATTCACAGGCAGGCATTTGCCTTAGAATTCCCCAAAATAGCCACTGCAAGCCCCCAAAACAGAAATACCAGGCGCCCCATTGACTGGCAGCCATGGCCTGGCCTGTGCCTTGCTGCTGCAGTAACAGGGAAATGACTGGGTATTTTTCCATGTACATCCTGGACTTGTGCTGAACTCTAGATGACAAGCTCCCCAGTAAGCCTGCAGTACCTGTTTTTCAATATGACATGCTGGTGGACATAGGTCGGATCCTCGGATCTTGTAAGGGGTTTCTCAGAGGCCCATGTGCACCCAGTCAGGATGTTCCCCACTGCAGCTGATAACGAGCTGGGTACCTACCAATGCAGGGGCTTGCAGGCTCTCCCCAGCCGTCCCTTTACCTCAACCTGTTCTTTAAAGTTAAGAATCCACATTGAACTTCACAGAGGGTGAAAGAATAGCCCCTCTTAAGCTGACACTGCAATCAAAAGGTCTCCTGTTACGTCTGGTCATCACGCAGCTTCTCTGCGTACTAGCCTTGGTTTATTTTGTGGGTCCTTTGCTTTCTGATCCGGATTCAACCTCCCAGATGTTCGGTTAACTCCCTTATTTTAACGGTATACAAAGGGCACCCTTTGTTCCAACAAGCACACTGCAGTCATTGTTCTCAGCCGGGAACCTACCGCGCGACCGTTCACCTGTTTCCTATGTGACCTGCCATCCATCTCCCAACCTTTGTGCTGGCTTGATGTAAAATTATTCATTCGGGCAGGGAAGGGGAAAGGAATCCATGCAAAAGTTGTTTCCTGGTCAGTAGCCTTGGATTGATTAGGGTCATGCTACAGGACAAAGAGCCAGCAAGGAAGTTAGGCTGAATGGGAAACTCTTTCATCTTTACCCTTTTGGAATTCAGTGGAATGGAAAATCAGACCAGTACCTCGAATGTTTTGCATTTGATATGTTTGAGAGGAAAGGGGACAACTTCTTCCAGGAGGAACAGAGCCAAGACTATCCTAAACACAAGTGTCTCCTCTGGGACGTATTTGGTAGTTGGTCTAATAAAAGGTATCATTTCTGAACCAAGAGTTCTAGATTTTTGCATTCCCCAGGGACAGCCACTTCAGTAAGTCCTGTAGACTTCCCACAAGCTGGCTGTTCAGTTCATCTTAATCTCCAGAACGATCAGGAGAGCCTGGCTTAGGATCAAAGACATTCCACGCAAGGCTGTAGGAGCGACTCCATGTGCAGTGCACTGGCAGCAGCGAAAAGGCCTCTATAAGATGAACAGAGCAACTCAGGTCAGAAGCGAGTCAGCTGGCCTACAAAAAGGGTATATAGCCAGCCCGTGTACGGCAGGTGAAGGTCTTACAGCCTCCATCAGAAATACAAAGCATTCCCTCCGGTTTTGCTGCTTCTCTCTGCCTTTCCTCCACTGAGGGTTTGCAAAGATTTTTTTCCCCCCAGCTACTCGGTTGGTCTAGTAAAAGACATCACATCGACCCAAAGAACCTTGCTGTCCTCCAGCGATGCGTTTTCTCAGAGGGGGAGACCTCACAAGGTGACTAAGCCTCCAGGGTGGGACAGTATCGCCACATTGTGCTCATGGTGAGAGCACACGGTCAGATGGTCCAAGCAAACCAAACAGACAAAATACAGCAGGCGAGAAAAGAGGGCCAGAGAGAAGATTTACATCAAGCGTTGCCTTTCTAGCTGTTAATGTATTTCCCATCCTGGGACGCTCCGTCCCAGACTGAATCGTGTGTTGCCCACCACTGAACTGCGTGGTGCATTTGCTGAATGTGAAGAGCCTGCCCTGCCAGGAGAGAGCAAGTGGATGGGGGACAAAGGGGAAACAAGCCTGCTCTGACAGACAGCATTGGCACCACCTGGGACCGGACACGGAGAGCTTACGGCCAGGTTTTTCTGGTGGTTGCTCTCTGGACTGGTACCTTTCCTCAGAGACCCCTCTGAGCCTTTTGCATGCAGTGTCCCTGGGGGGGACCCCTCCAAACAAGCGCTCGGTTGACATCAGGCTTTTGAACTGAGCCCCTCTATCCCATCCCATCCCATCCCCTCCCATCCCATCCCCCATATCTCCCTGCTGCCCCCCAGCAATATGACCCCAGGGTCCTGTGGAGCCTGTGATTTATAGCTTGGTGATTGACAGCACCAACAAGGAGATCTCTGGGGCAAAGGCCACAGGGGGTGGGGAGGAGGGAGATGTCTCCTGGGACCGGCTCTAGTCTGCCCCTGGGAATGTGCTAATTTTCACTCCATTACAGTCCTTTATCTCAGCCCTGCGACCTTGAGCTCAGAGACATTATTGCTGTAGTCAGAAAGGAGGAGTGCTGACTTAACTGCTTAATTACCAAATGCTTCTAAGGACCTGGGCAAGGTTCTTTGGGTAAACGTGATATCTTTTAACTATTTAGTTGATTTAATAAAAGATACCACATTTACCCAAAGATCTTTATCTGCCTGCCCTTAGACCAATACAGCTACAACCAACAACTCTTGAGAACCAGGAGCATTTAGGCTTATGACAGTCCTGTGCTACTGCCACCTCTTACTGTTCAGGATGGGATGCAATTCACAGTGGGCTAGAGCTGGTTTTTAGGGTGACTTCTCAATGGAGTGATAATTCATAGAGCAGGGGCAGATTATTGGCAGTATTTGTATTGCAGCAGTGCATAGAATTGCCTAGGTGCCAGGCACAGTGCACACATTTACCAAAGACTGTCCCTGGAGTCAAGTGATCAGTATGAGAGTCTATATATATGACTCTCTCTCTCTCTATATATATATATATATGACCGTCCTTGGAGTGAAGTGATCAGGTGCCCAGTCTGAGAGTCTACAGCCGGCGCAGCAGAGTTGGTGTCTGGGGCCAGCTGTGCTGCTGACATCTCCGCATGTTGTTAGGCAAATCACTTCCCTTCTGCCTTTCAATTTACCTGCCTGCAAAAACAAGGATGATGATGTTTCCCTTGCTGCGATGTGGGGGTTGACAAGCTACAAGCTGCTTCTGTTCTTGTGCATTTGGGTGGACAGCATTGGCATCTCCCGCCCCACTCCCTGGCAAGGTGATGTTATGCAGGAAAAAAATCCTCTTGCTTGCTAGGCACAAATATATCTCTTCAGGGGACCCCAATCCAGGGAGAAAAGCATAGCCACTTGCAAAGTGGGCCTGTTTTAATTGGTTTGGTGTGCATGGGGTTAATCTCCACATGCCTTCAGATTTTGTTTCCAGGGATCCTGAACAGTTGCCTCCAGCTGTTCATTTCCATTGAACTAGGGTGACCTTTATCTGTCTAAACTAGTTAAAACCTGCTCCACTACCCAGCAGTGTTTCTGGAGGCAGCCCAACAAATGGAGAGCAGCAGCAGTGACGCTAGCAGCCTTCCAGACAGTGCTATTTCCATCCTTCCCATTTCCTTCCTGACCTCTTTCTGTTGGGGCTTACCAGAGGTTTCCACAAGACATTTTGCTGGCCCTCCCTATCTTTACGCTGGGTTGTAGAGAACAGACACTACCCAAGCCACGTGAACGAAGAGTTTCTGACCCATCGCCTCAAGCTGCTGCCCATGACGGAGGGTGGTGTTTCCCCGCTAACTGGTCACCAAGTAATCCCATTTAGCCTGTCTTCACTATTAGCAGGTTGCCCATTCGTGTGTTTTCCAGGCTTGAACAGGCTGAAACTCCATTCAAACAGCCTGTTGAAGTCTTGCTTGGAGCACATGCCACTTGGGATAGGATCACCATTTTAAGAACTGATTTGGTTTGAGCCAGGAAGCCTCCATGACATGCGGTCAGTGATACCTGGGGGCCACTTCTTCACTAGGGCAGGGCTGAGAAGCATTTTATTTTATGCAGGGTAGCGGTAAGCGTGGCAGGATGCTGCGACAGGCCAGATTTCAGAACGTAGGCATTGCCCTGTGATGAAACTCGGATGCCCGGGGTTAGGTACATCAGACTAAGATCTTCTCTCTGGTAAGAGGACTTAGCAAAAGTTCCCACTGCTGCGAATCGCTGGGCAAGGTTGAGTGCCAATGGAAAAATGGTTTCCATTGGTGCTGCTGCCGTATCGATCCCTTCAACCTGCTCAGAGTAGGGCTAGGCAAGGCAGTAGCTGAAACTGCTGGCAGGCAGTGTGCAGGAGGGCTCATACACCTCCAGGATTAACAGCAGTGTGGGTGGTTGTTTTTTTTTGCCAGAAAGCCCTCTTGTGTCGCTCCGGTGTGACCTTGACCTTGGGATGTGAAGAGCAGCGTGCCAAGGAGATGCTTTTGTGTTGCCTTGATGCAGAGGTCACCATCCCTTTCATCCTGGGAAGTGACACGGTGCCTTAGGAAGCGGAGTCTCTGCTCTCTGCAGCCAACAGCTGGGACCGTTATGAGTCGAAACCCCATGTCAATGTGAGAAGGCTATGCCTTGGTGGTCTGCTAAGCTGCCTTGAGGCAATAATCAGACTAGCACAGGACAAGAGAAGAGTGAGAGAAAGAACGGCTTAACCAATCCTTCTGGGTCTCCATGGCCTTAGGCTGTCCTAGCGTTGCTAACGGCTGTGCTATTATCAGTGTAGGACCCCCCCAGCAGAGTGCTAGGCACTGGGTGATGCTTGAAAACTGGGAATCAGAGTCTGCTCTCAGTTACATCATTGTCAGTCTGGAATAAGTCCACTGACTTGAGTGGATTTACTGCAGTGTACCCTCTCCTCCCCCATGTTCACGTGGATTGTTAGACTTTGAGGAAGTCACTTTAGGTAGATGGGTGGTTTTCTATGGTCCACAAAGTTGTCTTGGTTCCCATCTCCAAATAAGATAAGAAGAGTGCCTTTCTTCAGCCTGGTCTGGGCACTGGCAGCGGTGAGGTGACGGACTGTGCTTTTGTTTCTAGGGCTCTTCCGGACAATCCAGCTGCCGAGTGGGACATGCAGCTCCTCTCCTCCTTTGTGCTGAAGCACGTAGAGACCAACAACATCAACCTGGTAATGTGAAACTTTCTGCAGGACAGGGGTTTGGCCTGGAGTAGGCTGCTCATATCTCACGTCCGCTCTTTCCTGTACAGCAGTTTCTGTAGAGTTTTGTTTAGTTTTTTTTTAACTGCTGGAGGCTCCCAGGAGCAGGCAGAGTTCTTCCCCCACCGTGAATCAGATGCTATATGATCTTGCCTCTTGCTGTAATTGGGTCCTGTGGGGCATCCTTTATGTGGGATTTTTACCAACCTCAACCAGACGTCACCACCTTTATCTGAACTTCAGCTTCTAACTCAAATCTCAAGACAAAAAAACTTGAGGCAAAACTCTGTTGAGCCTGGGAAGTGGGACCATAACCAAACCCCAGGGTTGTTAATGGAAGTGAATCTTTGGCTGAGCCCTTCATCTGAAATGAAATGAAACCTGAAAGCATTGCCTCCCATGGTTTTATTTACTGATACATTGTGGTAAGCGTTTGTGCTCCATTCTTGTTTCTAGTCTCCTGCGGGTGCCAAAGCTCTCCCATGGGTCTTTGCTAGGTGAAGCCAGGTCAGTTTAACCCTCTTCTAAATATACATGTTAACAACTGCTAAAAGTCCAGAAAAAGAGTAAAATAGCCTCATTAAGCAGAATGGGAAAGGGTGATGTTGGAAGTTAATGAAAGATTTCTCATCTAGAAACCTTCGTTCAGGTCCAGGTTGGGTCATAGGCTAGTTTGGAGATATCTTATCGTAGGCAGAGGTGAATGTTTGTCCACATCTTAAAATCACAAGCTCATCAGAGCTGCTCATCCTTATCCTTGAGGAACCCAGAAGATAGGGCTGGGGCTCAGGTTTGAGGTACTGTCTGCTCAGCCTGGCTTTTGTCTTACATGAAATACAAAAGCATCACTGCAGTACGCCTGACAGCAAAGGAAACCAGAGACTGCAGTATGCACCCTGAGTCCTATGTAGCACAGGAACTGAGAGCCCCCAGAGCACAAGAAACAGCCTTGTACTTCCAACCGTCTGTGGATTCAGAGCCTAATGTCCCATGAAATCTGTTGTGGAGCACAGAGGAGTGGCATGCAGCTCTCCTGGCGTCTTTCTGTGCGTTCTGGCCCTGTGAACAGACAGAGTTTTAATTTGATCTGAAAGCTCTTAACTCAGGGGGACTTGGATTGCATGTCTGTGACTCTCCTGGGCAGCGAAGCAAACCTGTTCAAGTCCCGGGAGAACCCTGAAAGCACTAAACCTCCCCCTGCCTGAGCAGGAAGGGCTGGCCCCCTACCTGAAAGGAAAGCAAACCCCCGCTGCTCAAGAGCAGAGGAGGCTGGAGTCTGCTCCTTGCATAGCGTGAGCTGGAAAATCACGCACGTTGTTCCTGAGTAGGAAACATGAACATCAGAAGTGCCCTTCGTGCCAGGATGCTCGCATGGTATGTACCTTTGCTACCGATGAGAGCAATGGAGCAGCCCCCATGACTGCCTCACTCCGTGGTGTTCAGGACCTGCCATAGTCTCCTAGCCGAAGAACTGGGGCAGTAGAAATGTAGGGGAGATGTTCCCAGAGAGGAATTTCTCCGAGCGACACAAAAGCCACCTTGGCCAGAGCTGGGGGCATCAAGCTGGCAAGGAGGCATACAGCATTTTAAACCTCCTAAATAAATACCCATGACCCAGATATCTGCTGAAGCGTCTCTAAAGCAGGAGCGAAAATAGCGTGTCAGCCAAGGAAACAAGTAGCTCATTTGCCTAGTCCATCCCTGCAAGTTAAGGGGTCTTCTCCATTGGAGGACTGGATTGGTACGGGTTGCAAGTAGCTCTTGGCTACACCAGGATCATCTCTGCTCTTCCAAGATGAGGGCCCTGCATTGATGGGGTAAAAGGAGTGCATGTGTCAATCATCCCAGCTTTGGGGAATTAGCTTAAACCAAGGGAAAAGCCCCCGCAAGACTTAGGCTGACATATATGCTAACTCCGTGGAGCTCTTGTGATTGAAGAACATGCAGCATTTTCACTTCTCAGGATGGACCCCAGGTGGAGAAACCTTTCCCACTTGTCCCCATGGTCCTAGTGTAGGTAGTGGTCCCTTTTATTTCCCGAGTGTTGGCAGCAGGGAGGCAGGCTGCAGCTCCAGCGTGGCTGGAAGGAGGGGTCGTGCGGAGAGGGAGCCGCACCATGTTCCATGTGTTTTTGTTCCATTACAGACTTACTCATTTCCCCAACTGCCCTGGAAGTCAGGGAGTAATTCAATCTCTTTGAGAACTGCAGGGACATATTTCATCCAAGCTCTACATTAAATAGTGCAGACACAGAAATTAAAGGCCGGTGCGCTCAAAGCCAAAACTAATTTATAGACTTTGGGAATGATTTCCTGCCTGCTGGATTTATAAGCAAAGGCCAGTGCCGGGAGAGTCAGCCAAGGCTCGTCTGTCTCGACCTGGATTAGAAAGTACTTAGTGCATGTAGCGCAAATTACATGGGATTGCGTGGGTCTCGGGCAGCCTCGAGATGATGCAATGCCTACAGCTCAGGATCGCAGGCAAGCACTTGGTGACAGACAGTAGGCGTGGGACGCGGAGCTGGAGTCCAGACGGTGTTTGGGCAGACCCTGAGCTAGCGCGGAGGTTCGAGGGTAGCAGGACCTTTTGGGCTGCTCTTCATAGTGGATGGGTGGGGCATCCCCCAAGTTCAGCTGCTCGCGAAAGGTTCCAGCCTCTTGGGCCACGTCCAGACCAGATCTGCAAAACAGGCTCCTGCTCGGCTTGGAATCCAAGCTGGAACCAAGACTCCAGGGGCTGGGCTCCAGGCCCCAAAACTGGTGTGTGCTGGCTTTGGTGTTTGGTGTTGTGTGGCTTTGCCAGACACCCGGGACATGACACAACCCGCAGAGTTCCTTGTATAAGGAAGGGAAGGGTCTCCTGAGAGACCCTGATGCGTCCCTTCTCCTCCACTGCCCCCATCTTTGCTCAGGGTATCATTTTATCCTGTATATTTGAGGCAGGCGGGAGGAAGGGCCTGGGGGCTTTCAGGAGAGCTGGCTCCCACTCAGACATCTGCAGCTCCTGGCCAGCCAGGGCCGTGACACAGATCTCCATTTGATTTGGATCCACAGGCCCTTTATTGTTGATTATGGCTTCTCTCTAACCATGCAGGGTGCAAAGTTTTGTTCATTTCCAGATGAATATCTTCCAAAAATCTGCCTAGTAGAGGGCCTGAGAGATGCCCGCGTAGGTCCCTGATTGCCAGTGACCTCTCCAGAGTAACCAGGCCTGTAAGAATCATGTGGGGAAGAAATGGGGCCACAAATCAGGTTGCTCCTACAGTGTTTTCTGGGATGGCCACTTCTGAGGAAGGAACAGGGAATCTGCTCCCCTGGGAAGTCTCCTTCCAACGGAAGATGGGAGCTGTGCTTTCAAGCGCTGCATGGAGCCAGGAAGAGTCAGGAGACCCAGAGCTCCAAACAGTTTCCCTCTCCTGTGCATGCAGAGGAAGCATGGACTCCAGACCTCTTAGGAGATTCCTCTGCTGGAAACGGAGCAGATTTCCTCCCTCCACACCCCCCCACCTCCAGAAGGGATCTCTTCTTCTGTGTTTATCTTGGCTGCCTTGCTGGCTTCCACCAGTGAAAGTCCCAGCTCCTAAATGCCAAGGTCATCCAGAAAAATAAATCCCAGGAGCAGTTTCAGAACAGGTGCAGAGGGGGAAACCCCCAAGGGTTTGACAGTGTGAGTAGTTCCCACGTCAGGAATGTTTCCCGGCCAAGCCTGTTTTCAGCCTAGACTGTTTCAAGATGTGTATGCTTGTTTGCTTGGTTTCATCATCAGTTGGGGTTGGGTTATGCATTTAAATTAGATGCATGAAGCAATGCCCTCCAGGAAAGCTCTGTGAACTCTTCTCCAGCTAGTGACAGAGGAACTGGAAAGTCAGATTTATTATCAATTGAATGAATCCCAGAGGCCTGAAGAATGTATTTCAATATGATTGATTGCTGCCTGCTTTCATGAGGTTAGCAGTAATGAACACAGCAGTCTGTTGGCATGGAGTCAGCACCCAGTGTGAGAGACGCTGCATGTAGGATAGATGTGATGTCCATCCATCAACAGCTGCACATCAGCTTGAGCATGGTGCCTGCTGATACAAGGCCAGCCTTGTAGATGTAGCCATGCTGCAGGTGAAGGTTGCCGCTGTACCTGTCACGTCTCCAAGACAGGTCGCTGCATGCACGGAGGCAGATGCACGCTCAGAATGGCATGCTGGAAGGTGCTGCAGATTGATAGGCGGATGTCTTGAGAGTAAGGCAGGCACCAACTCTGTAGCCCATTTAAACCCAACAGCTCCCACCAGCAAGAGCTCCCATCCAGAACAGGTGCAAAGAAGGAAATGCTCCAGAGACTCCAGCAAGCCAGTAATTTCCATGTCAACAATATTTTCCTGTCCCAGCCCTTTGCTTGTGGAAGTGGCCTGGCCTGTTTCACTACAATAATTTGCAGCTTATCTATTCTACTTCTGGGCTCTTATCTTGCCCTCATCACCTTGGTATCTGAAGCCCTTCCAGCTGCACAATAACTGCCATGACTAATGCCTGTCACAGATGCTTTTCCTCATCCCCTTCCGGGGGCCGGATGTCATGGGGTGCTCTGTGTTGGCTGCTCAGAGCACAAACCTGTCTGGGTATCTCCGGTTGCTACATCCTCTCGTTGGGTCAGGGTCACCCACCATCACTGTGCAGAGTAAGCACCTGATGCTGGGGGGGAGCCCAGTGGGACTCAGTGTGACATAAGATACGTGCTGTTGAATGGGAGCGGAGGGATCAGACTGTTAGTTCTCCAGGACAAGGTCTGCGTCTTATCTCTGGGTCCACCCATTGGTGACACACCAGGGAATGATGTGACCTTGGATCATCCAGCCCATATAACCAGGTGTCTCACAGCCAGGGACAAGGACAGCCTTTGCTGGAGTCCTGAGTGAGCTGAGTGGCAAGGGTAGATCCTCTCACGGCTCTGCCTCTCTGGGCTCTAAGGCACAGCTCTGGGTGATGCCTTCTCTTATCTCTCCCAGCCACAGGCCTGACCCCAGAGAGGCAGCAGGGAAAAATGTAAATCTACCGTGCATGAAAGAGACTTCCAGGAAATGCCTCCTCCCATCTGGCCACAGTGAGGAGGCCTCCCGTCAGACATGTTAGCCAACTCAAATTCACAGCCTGGGGTGAAGTGGGAAGTCCGACTGGGGACATGTGTAGGGTGGAGGGATTCTGTAGCAGGTGCCTGTGTTCTCTGATCATTTCTTATCTCCCTTCTCCCAGGGCACCTTTTGCCTTAGAAAGGGCCTCTCCTGTTGGAAGAGCGGAGCAGCAGGTTGCAGCATGCCCTGGGCCATTGGGCCAACCTGCCGAGGTGCATGTCTTTTCTGCCCCAGCCTGGGCGCTGCCCTGTTGTCATCTGAGTTGGGAATCAGGAGCCTTTCAGTACCCAACAACAGGAGGGCAGAGTGAGCCTCAGGGTCAGCTCTGTGCCCACAAGTCATTTGGGTGCCCTTTTTGCACCCTCCTGTTCCTGCTGCCCTGTGACGGCGGTATTGCAGGGGGCAAGCGGAGTAGCTGAGTCTTGCTGCTGTGCTCTGGGGAAGCCTTGGCACCTTTGGGATGTGCTCAGTGTCACTTCTGCTGGTTGGACCAAGAAGATGGAGGCCATTGACACGCTGCCTTTGAGTGAAGAAGCAGCTCCTCCCCAAACAGCAATAAGCAGCCTGTCTTGTGGGCGTCTGCCCTAGCCAACAGCATCTTGTGCGCAGCTGGTTGGATAGAAGAGCTAATTCCATTGCTAGGCTGTTTGTCCACAATGTGTCTGTGGGCGCGTCTACACGTGCCTCTTTTAAGCGGGCTTAGCCTAAAATCTCCACTTTTAAGGTATGTTAAGGCTGCGTGTCTACATGTGTCCACCCTTAATGTGCCTTAAAAATGGCAATTTAAGACTATGTGAGCCTAAATTTGATACCTGCGTAAAGCAGGTATCAAATTTAGGCACAAAGAGCTAAGTCATACTAGTGCTCATGTAGATGCACTAATGCGCATTAACACGGTGTGCGTCAATGGATACACATCGTGTTAATGCACATTAGCATGTCTGTATGTGCGCTAATGTGACTTAGCTATTCATGGCTAGATTTAATGCGCCTTAATGCATATTAGTACATCCACATATAGACGTGCGCCTGCGTTCTTGTAATGTGCCTTAAGCAAAGGCACATTAAGTTTAGGCGCGCATAAATACATGTGTAGATATGCCCTGTCAGTAGCAGCGTGTTGGCACCCTGGTGCTGTGCTGCTCTCAAGTCCCTGCTGCTGTCCTAGGGAGCGTGGGCTGCATGCATGCTCAGGAAGAATGTTCCCGGGGGGGTGTTGCTGGTAAGAAGCTTTGCTCTTCTCAGATGTTGCTGCAAACAGGCATCAGCTGTATTGGATGGGGGCGCACCTTGCTTGTCTTCCAGTTTGGCCTTTTGCTGTGCTCAGCACCAGCATTTCTTCTTACGCCCATGGCACTGCAGAGCCCTGGTTCTGCACAAGGCCCCGTAGTTCTGGGTGCTGTACAAAGCCAAACTCACTGCTGGAGCGCTGAGTCTGACGGTAGCTGCGAGCATGGCTGTGGGTCTCTGCATCTCTCAGTGTGTTTGTTTGTGGGTTCTTTTGCAGGTGGTAACCTTTGATGCTGGAGGAGTGAGTGGCCACGCTAACCACATCTCCCTTTACGTGGCTCTAAGGTACAGTGCTCCACACAGTCCCCGGGGAGCGGCACTGAAATGCTGTTTGAAAGAGGGTGAATGTGCTTGTGTAACTAAAGGACTGTGAGCTAGAACCCAAACTCAGCTGCAGGGTGGTCCGCCCCTGTGTGTAATTCCTCTGGGGCATCAGGGTGCTTTTACAAGGGGAAGAGGGGTATTTTGCATGTGGGACAAAACCCATTGCTGCTGCTGCATGACTGAGGTCAGAGCAGACATACCCGGGAGGAATTCATTCCAGTGTGCCCACAAGAGGTTTGTATGCCAATGTGCACATGGGTCTGCCAACTCTGGACTTTGGTGCGAGGGCACTACCCATGGCAGGAGATGCCAGACATCAGGGCTGGAGGTCAGGGCCAGTGTGTGTTTTGTCCACATGGTTCTGGCTCCCCATGAGTGCCCTCCATGAGGGCCAGGCCAGTGATGGCAGGAGGGGTCTGCAGGCCCACGGTGCAGCTGTATGTTACCAGTGAGGATGGGAGTTCGTGGAGCGGGGCCAGAAAAGGGTGCAGCAGGCTGGGGCCAAAGTGAATCTCCACCATGGTTGGGAGGGCTTAAATCTGGGGCCCTTTTTTTCTCCCTTCCTGTCTTGTGTCTGGCCTTGCCTCACAGACAAGCATACCTCCACTCTCTGTGCCCCCGTGGGTTCTCATGCAGGCTGCCTGTGCAGGCAGTGCTGCCTGGCATGGCTGTGACTTTTTACACACCGATACTCCTGCCACATTCAGATTAACCCTGTCACGGTCTGTCTCCTCCCCATGAGCTATGGCTGCAGTCACTGCAGGGGTGCTTAGGGAGGATTTCGTCCCACTGAGAAGAGCAAAGGCCACTGAGACCATCCCAGTATTGACAAAAAGTCATTTTGAGTCCCCGCAGCTTGTGGCAGGGCCCATGAGCTACACGGTAGAAGCATAGTGCATTCTCACTCGGTCCTGAGACACTTCCATAAGCATCTCTGCTAATCACAGGGTGACACTGGGGAAGGGCTTGAGAGAACCTCTGTCTCAGAGCTTTCCCGTTTGAAAAGATGGGGTTTTCCGCCGATCTGGTGGTGGTCGCAGTCATTTTGCTGTGCGCGAGTCATAGAAATCATAGAATCATAGAAAATGAGGGTTGAAGGGACCTCAGGAGGTCACATCTAGTCCAGCTCCCTGCCCAAAGCAGGACCAGCCCCAACTACATCATCCCAGCCAAGGCTTTGTCTGCCCGGGTCTTCAAAACCTCCGAGGATGAAGATAGCACTGCCACTCTGGGCAGCCCGTTCCACTGCTTCACCACCCTCCGAGAGTCACAGGACGGTTTGGTTTTAAACAGACTGTCTTCCCTCCCAGCCGGCGCTCTGTTTGCTGCTGCTGCCCCAGTTTCTGTGTTGTGTGGTGAAGTCCACCTCAGCCCAGCGAGAACGTGAAAGCGGAGTCCCTCTCTGCTTAGGGCAGAGCAAACCGAGTGGAAAACAGGCGCTGCTATATTTAACCACCATGCATTATGTCGTTATAGCAACTGCATCCATAAAACTTATATCAGCAACGCCATCTAAAAAGCGGCATCAAGGCACCATTAGCCAAGCCGGTCTTGTCTGTTCCATTTGGGGAAAAGTCTCTGACTTCCCTAGCTTCCTCCCAACGGGCTGCAAGCTCAGCATGGGGCTTGAGGCTTTGCAGGGAGAGCACGTGGCACTTGGTGTGGTGATTAGGAGGTGATTATGAGGCTTGGCAGTGCCTGAGTCCCCTGGCCTGGCTCTGTGCATGCGTGCTCACTCTGGAGAGTGGCATTGCCTGATCCTGGGTATGTCTGGGGCACGTGCATGGGAGAAAAGAGCATTTGCTGTCCCGTGCGGTTGCACCAGAGTGTGGGGGTGGGTTAAATGCCAGTCGTGAGGAGTCGGAAGGAGACCGCCGTTATCCAGCTGGCCTCGCTCAGATGAACGGAGCAGAAGGCACCAGCTTTGTCAGTCCTCAGCAGCCGTTTCCCTGGTAACAGTGACCAGATGATCAGCTCTCTCTAAGCAGAGAAAAGAAACCTCCCGGAATGGCACGTCCTCCCCCAGCTCCTCACGGCATTAGCAGTTTGGTCACGTTGCTGATGGAAGCCGCGGCCGTCCCCGCTCTACCCCAGCGCTGTGGGGGTGAGAGCAGGGAGCAGTGGAGCAGCCTTCTCGTCCGTGCCCTGGAACTGCCCTGAGTCACTGGGTCCTCCAGGCACTGGCAAAACCCAACCGGAGCTTCCGAAGCGTGCACGAAGGTGGCAGGCCTGCAGGTTGTGAGCTGTGGGAGCTCGGCCTGCCAGGGAATCCTGGCCCGCGCAGCCAGGTAGGGAGGAGGCATCTCAGCTCGTGAGCGTTTAGCTCTGGAAGCCTGACCTGAGATGTCTCTGGACTCCCTGGGGACCAGGTGCCCTTCTCCTCCCGCATCTCTTCAGCCCATTAATTCGGCAGATCAGTGGAGCCCATGTTCTTATGCATGTGCTGCATTCCCCTGGTGCGCTGCAGCGACCAACACCATGAAGTCAGACCCTTGCGGAGGGAAGGTCTCAATGTCCCTGCACAATTTCCCATGGAGCAGAGGATTGCCAGAACTGCAGACCACCCAGCGGGGCTTGGACTGCCCTGCCCTCTCCCATGGACCCCTCAGTGAGTCCCCTGACAGCCTAATCCTGACGTCCTCACTTGGTTTTTACTTGCTTCTTGCTGCCAGCTTTGGTCCGAGATGCTGGTGCTCCACGCCTGCCAGAGAGTTGTGCCTAGGAGAGCCGGTAGAGAGTTGCTCCTGAGACTGACCAAAGATCAGGTCTCAGATTGCACCTAATGCCTGAACACTGAGGTTCTGTCCTGCCAGCTGCTGAGCACCTGCAAGCCCTTAGCACTCCTGGATCTCTGGGGAGATGCTCAGCACTCTTCCTGATTGGACCTGAGCGAGGAGGACAGCAGTGGACCGTGCAGGTGGATTCCAGTGCCGGCATGCTGCCAGCTGCAGTGCCTCCTCCTCGTGTTTTCCTGCAACTTACACTTTCCCTAGAGTGCAGCACAGCCCGTCTCCAGAACAGCCTTCCTGAAATGGCAGCAGCAAGTGGCCATCACCTCTGCTCTACTTGGAGCTGCTCCGTGGAGACCACTGGGGGGAATAGGATGGGCAATGGGAGAAGCCAGGTTTGAGGGAGTACTGTCAATATTACCAGGTGTGCGGGGGAGGCAGAGCCCTGCCTGCGTTGCATGTTCCCACCACAGTGCACTCCATCCTAGTGCTGGGGGGGATGAACAAACACCCCAGTGATTCCTCCACGGCACAGACCTCTTCCCCATCACTCTGCACTGACCCAAGGGCAGCCTGTGCCACGCAGCTGGCTCAGGATGGAGGCAGCAAGGACAGCAGCTGCACTGCTGCACGTCCACTCCCCGCTCCAAGAATAGCTCCTAAGACTTGGAGCAGAGCAAGGCTGGAGCACCCTGCCGACAAGCTGCCGTGCTCATCAAGCCTCTGAACACAAGTCGCCTCTTTTCCTAACTTGAACTGTCCTTCCCTGCCAGCAGGGCCCCTGCTCCTCGCTGGGACTTCTCCAGGCAGGCCCTGAAAAGCGAGAGGGGTATCCCCATGCCCTGAGGCTTGTGGCCAGTGGTAATGATCATCACTTGGCTCCTGGGGCCAAGCTTTTCCTCCTGCCCCTTGCACATCCCCAAGTCCGGGAGAGATGGTGGCTGAAGAGGGGGACGTCAGCTGTGAGTGGAGAGCTACGTCAGTGCGAAGTGAGGCAGAAGGCAGGGCAGACTACCTACCTTAGAGACTAACCATGGGGTGGAGAGGGATGGCATAAACATTACCAGGCCTGTTCCCCTGTGTGATGGGGTCAGTCCCGTGGGCTGCAGATCTTGGACTCTGGAGAAGAGACGAAGACTGATGGGAGACTCTATCCAGGGCCTCTGCCCCCTGGTTGCTGCGCCTGAGTTGTGCCATGACCCGCATTTCTGGCCGGACTCCAGCTTTGAACTGCTTTGTGTATTCATCACCCAGTGCTTCCTATTTTGTCTATGCCTGTGTGGCTAATCCCTTTCCTTGAAATGAACCAGAAACAAGAGATGACGGGCTTTTGAAAGTGACGGGAGGAACACTGCGGTTTGCATACAATGTGTGGTTTATCCTGCTGGATTTACACATGAATTGTCACATTGTCCGTGCGCAGTGCTGCGCAGGGACGATAACAATCTCTGTCAGTATTACACAGGGTGAAGTAACCTTGCTTGGGGTTTGGGTTTTGGGGTTTTTTTGGCAAACTGGCCCCTGTCTGGGTCTGCACAGCCCAGCTCTGCAACTGCTCCTGCTGCCATCTACCGGACACCTGCACATCTGGCCCACCACAGCAGGGGCCAGAGGACAGCGGAGTGAACTGGAGCTCTTGGAAGTGCCACACAGCAGGGAGGAAAGAGGCACAAAGGAAAGTGAGCCCCAGAGCTGACAAGAATCAAGGCTCAGCATCCCCATGTGCCTTCTGCACATGCGCTGCACCGCACTTGGCATCCCCACGGTCTCATCCCCAGGCTCTCTGGGTTTCCCTGCACTGGGCCAGGATGGAGGCACCATGGCAGTACAGCCCTGCCATTACCCAAACTGTGCCTGGGATGCGAGGGCCATTTGTGCTTCCCACACCCCTCACTGCAACAGCCACTAAACCCCTGGCTGTGGCCCTGAGTGAAAGAGGGCAGCTCCCAAAGCATGGGGGAGGCATCCTGGCCAGCAGTGGGAAGAGAAGTGGGTGGAAGCTCTCCTGTCTGTGCACAGTGATCCAGCCCACCGACATGTGCAGAGACCCCCAGGCATGGCCCAGAGAGGCCTCCAGCTTCCCTAGGAGCTCTGGTGGGGAGGCACTGCTGCCACGCCAGCAGCGCCTTGGAGGGCAAACATTCTTGCAGTGACGCCGGGTGTTGGGCAGCATCTTGCAGCATTTCCTCCGACACAACACTGTGTGTCAGGGAGCCCTTGGCCTGGACTGCACATGCTTGTGCTGAGGATGAGGAGGGTGAAGGCACACGGGGAGAGAAGCCATTTTTGGGCAGCCAGCCCCACTCTGTCCCTGCATCAGTGGGCCCAGGGCACCCAGCGTCTGCTCTTGGAAGTGCATTTCAGGGAGTACCACTGCGAGTGCATGTGCAAGCATGTATGAGTGTGCGCATGTGGGTGTGTGGTCCATCAGACCCTCAAAGCCACTCTGGATGTGAAGCCAGGTTTGCAAGGCCTCCCCTTGCACTCACCCTCTGTCTCTTTTTCTTCCCAGGCACCTGCACTCAGAGGGGAAGCTCCCTGAAGGTATGTCGCCCACGTCTCCCCAGTGCTTGCCCCAGGTGCCAGCAGGCTCCCTCTCCCCAGTTAAGCAACCCCTTCACTTGCATGTTCTGTCTGAATCATCCACCTTCCATTTGCAATGCAAATGAACCTGCAGCTCTGCTCCCTGCTGCTCTGTCAACTCCCCATGAACTCCTTCCTGGACCAGGGTGTTGCAGCTGTTGGGGCCAGCCTGGCTGGGGAGCTGGGGCGCGACGCCATGCTCAGCCCTTCTCGCTGTGTCCCTCACCACTTGCCTTTACCTGCCTTCCCCACTCTTTGGCCTCCCCTGGTTTGCTCATCAGCCCTGAGACAAGATGCAGTGGTGCCAAGGGCTTTAGAAATGCAGATAGAGGGACAGGTGGAACCAGGTGACCCTTTGGCTGAGGGGCTTTCTAGCTCTGTCCCAGCACAGTCCGAGCTCTGCTCCCCTTACCGCTGTGGGCAAGTATGACGGCCGTGTCTTAAACCTGTGTCCAGCCCCCAGCTGCAGGAACAGCCTCCCACTATTTGGTTAGCAGGGGACAGGGAAAAACCATCTGTGTCCGTGCTGGGGAACAGCAGAAGCCAAAAACAGAGAGGAACAGCAACTCCCTGGCATGGGGTTGCTGTTTGCTGCTGGTCTGATGGAGTGAGCATGAACTCAGACACCAGTGTCCCCTCTGCTCTGTTTCTGACTGGCCCTCTGTGGCAACAGGTAAGTCACTGTCCCTATGCATGCCTCAATTGTCCTGTCTGTGAAATGGGAACATTAACACTGACCTCTCCTCCAGGAGTAGGATAAAAACTGAGGACCGGGGTACTAAAAGAAATGGAGGTTCAGGGGAGACGCAGGGGTTTCATATGTTTGGAAGACTGTCCAGATGGAGAGTGATTGTTCTCCCCTGGCCTAGAGGCCAGAGCCTGAGGCAGTGGGCTTGAACAGCAGAGTCCAGGACCTGTCATGAGAAGCTTCTCAGCTGCCAGAACAGGAGGAACCAGCTATCAACCCAGTGGAAGCTCTGTCACCAGAGGTTTGGGAAGAGGCTGGACAGGCACGGGTCTGGGGTGGTTTAGGAGCAGCAAATCCTGCAGCTGGGCAGAGGGCTGGCCATGATGGCCCTTGAGGTCCTCCAGCCCTGTGGTTCTGAGTTTGTGCAGCACTGAGAAGGGGAAAGGGCAGGGGCAGCTCGTGCTAAGCCTTCCTACAGTCGTCTGGAGAACGGGCCTTGCTGGAGCAGCAGAGGGAGCTCCAAAGTGCTGTGGACAAGATGAGCGAGCACCGGTTGTTACTGCCATGCTCTGTGGAGACAGATTTGTACCGGGGGCCTCTACACCCCCCCTCTACAGGCTGGCTTCAGACGCTGCTGGAGCTTCACGCTGGTCTTTGGGGTTGGTTTTAAGCATGTCTAAAATTGGTCCCGGGAGCCAGGCTCACGTCTAGGTGGTGCCTGTTTCTCCCCCAGTGTCAAAGGACTCCTGAAGCTATGCTCGCTCCTCTGATTACATCACATCTGACATGACCTACAAGTGCCCATGGAGTGGGGAGCCCCGGCGCTGCTGCTTACACTGAGCCTTTCCAAATATAGTCCCCGACCCGTTGACATGCCCGGCATTTCTAATTTGATCTGGCGGGCATGCGGGGGCCATGCATCAGAGGGGCTTGGTGACAGGAGCGTGACGTCAGGAGCACAGCTGAGAAGCACGCTTAAAAGCCGGGGGGGCGTCTGAAGTTGAACCCGCCTAAGTGCATGGGATTGGTGGATCCACAGAAAATCCTTCCACGTGTCATTGGGCAGCGAAGCCTGTCAGCGTTGTGAGACAAGATGGCACTGACGGGTTGTGAGACAAGATGGCACTGTGTGCAGTGATGTGCCCATGAGCACCCACATATCCCACCTGGCCTCCTAAGCCTCTGCCCAGCGTGGACACCACACTCCCAGCTCCTGGCTGGAACTGGCTTCCTCCTGGAAGAGCCCAGGTACAGGCACAGGCACCTAGCAGGAGCAGCATCAGCAGCTCCACTTGCATGTGCTTGTTGGAAGGAGAAAGCCCAACTGGCTCCCTTCAGGCCCTGCACTGCTATTCCAACTGCCAGCAGCTCCTCTACACTTGCATCGGGTTCACAGGCGCAGCAGTCTGCCCCCCACACAGAGGTTATGAGCAGATCCCTCAATAGCACTGGGTGGTTGTTGCCTATCTCTGACCCCAGCTGGGAGCAGGAAGCATGTTTTCCCAGCCCTTCCCCTCTCCAGAGGGACTCTCCAGCCCCTACCTGCTTCCTGGCACCCACTGCTCGCAGGCGGAGCAGCCTCTGCTGCTAGTGCCTGGTGACTCCAGTCACCTAGCTGGCACAGAAGCCTCCTGCATGGCCCTGCAGGGCACAAGCTGTGGCTGCCTGGCTGTGCCTGCCCCCAGCCTGGTCATCAGGACTGTGAGCTGGCACCTCTCACCAGCAGCACATTCCCTGGCAGAGTTTTTACTTTCAAAGAACATGTGGGCTGCTGGGGCGGGAGGAGGTCAGGGCATTTGCTGCAGGAACTGGGGTTTCTTAGATAAAGATGGGCTGGAAGCGGGGAGGGCAGTTTCCTCCACAGAGCACCCATAACCCTAAACCCTCCTCTGCTCCCAGCTTTGCAAGAACAGCTTGGGCAGCTCTGCCAGGCTCATAAACAGTTGGCTGGAAAGCAAGAGGCACCTCACATTGCGGTTGCTCCCAGCCCCTCTCCCTGTCCCGCGCAGGGCTGAGACACCAACAGGTGCCTGGTGGAAATGCTGGATTTTTTTTTTTGGGGGGAAAAAAATAATAATAATAATAATTACAAAATATATATATGGTGGAAATGCTGGGTGCCAGGGCAGGAGATTCCAGTTCCAGAGCTCTCCTCTGCTATTCAGCTCAGCGGGGCATGACCCCAGCCCTGCCAGCTGGAACTACCCAGCAAGTAGATTGCTGGGCTGTGGCTGCCTGAAGGATCTCGTGTGATCAGCGAGTTCTCCATCCGTATCCCCTTTGTCCTGCAAAAAGTGCGCAGCCTGCTGGTGGGTACCCCCTGGGGATGGGCTGCAGATCCTGTGCTGGGTAAGTCTTGGCACTGAACCACATCCGAATAATTCCTTTTTGGGAATGGAGGCATGGGCCTTTTGGGGAGCGGATGGAGGGGATGTTTGCATCTGCCTGTCACAGCAGCCCTGTCCCGGTGGCAGCCACCAGAGCAGGATCCAGCCCTATGCAAGTAGCAGCCTGAAGAGCAGCAGCGGGGCACTGACACAGCGATGGCCATTGGCCTGGTGAAACAAGCCAAGGCTAAACCTGCCTCTGAAATGAGGCCTGGGGCTTGTTGCCTCAGAGAATGCCTTGAGCCCCCTGGCCTGCAGCCCGGCTCCCCACAGCTTGGCTCTTGCAGGGCAGGAGTCCCCCAGGCATAGGCCAGGGAGTGGTGCAGGGTGTCCCCGGCTCACACCTGGTGGTTCCAGGGGGCTAGGTGGCACAGGCGTCCACTCGCCACGGCCTCACTTTAAGGACTAGCTCAGTTGCCGTTAGCAGGCAGGTGCTCCCCTGGATTGCTGCCCTTGCACTATGAATTACCTGGGCACATAGGGTGACACCAAAGCCGGGAAACCTGGAGAGCCTAGGAGCTCAAGGCAGCAGGGCCACCTGTTCCCAGCTTCTGGGCTAGGGCTCATCTTGGGCTTGGTGTTTACTTGCAGCCTGCTTTCCACCATCCCAGAGCTCCACCTGCTGGCCACAGCCCCCACGGCCTGCTCCGGTTTTCCACTCTCAGCTCTGCCGAGCTTGGAAAAACACCTGAAACAATCAGCGTGATGGCAGCAACGCCAGATTTGGAAGCACTGAAGAATCTCAGGGCAGGTCCCAAGGAGCTCCGCTCCCTTCATGGGACCAGCAGCTGAGCTGAGTTCAGTAGTGAGGACAATTTAGTTGTGAAAGGAAAATTCACAGGAGTCTTAGAAATATCAGCAAAATCTCCCCCACCTGTTCCAGGCACCCCCTGCCTGGTAAGCATCTGACAGTGCCATTGCCAGCCTGGGGTAACAGTTGACACCATCCAGACCACACCAGGAAAGCCTTCCCTGCCCTAACGAAGAATGGCAAAGGAGGAGGGACAGCACACCAAGGGCTGCTCATGCAGGTTTTATCTGACACTGCTTTGGCATTGAAGGCCTTCCTGTGCACCCTGCCTGGAGTGAACCAGAGCAGCTCAGAAATCCTTTAGGTGGTGGGTCTGTGCAGGCAGGTTGCCAGCTCGTAAGTCCACATCCAGCCCTAGTAGAACAATTAAGAAGTAAGGAAGCATTTGAGTGGAAGAGCAGGTGGCATGAAAGGAGAGGCCGATGAGGCTTGGAAGTGGGGTGCCTGCCTCTGGCATGGGGAACTGCCATTATTGGAAGTTCGTAGGGGCAGGCTGGAAAAGCATCTGTCTGGGATGGATTAGATGGAGCTGGACTAGATGTGATGCCCTGAGGGTCTGCTCAGCCCGATCCTTCTATGACAGGGACCCCTGTAGCATCTGAAAGCCCAGCCTGGCGATCCTGCAGACTAGTAACCATCCTGCTCTTTTTTGTCTTTGCTCAGGATGCCAAGTCCTCATCCTGGAGTCGGTGAATCTCCTGCGGAAGTACATCTCCGTGCTGGACGTGCCCATTAGCTGCCTGCTGTCCCGGGATGTTCTCTTCATACTAACCAAGGAGGAGTCTGAGCAAGCCAAGGTGAGATGCTTTGTGCCTGCCCCACCAGTTAGATCGTGCCATAATGATGGTGAGGGAATTGCCCAAGAGGGTCTCACGCACTCGGATTATTCAGGTTGCATTTTGGCAATTTATGATGATTCAGTAGATTGGCTTTTAGGAATCCAAAGGGCGTGAGTCTTGCACCGCAGCTTGTAGCCACCCAGGTATTGGATGCAGAGGTGTGGTCTACAGAGTCTGCCTTTCTCTGCATGAAATAACTCTATCTTGATGGGATCGTGCAGGCTGCTCAGCTCAATACAGGGCACTGCTTGCTAGAGCCCGCAGTCACCAACTGCAGCTCCAGGTGGGTGACGATGGCCACTCCTAGCAAGTTGTACTCTCTTAGGGGCAAACCTGGGGATGCTTTGCTGTGAGAGTCCTGGTACCCAGTGCTGAGCTGTCACCTATATGAGGGCAGCAACAGGACACTCCTGGTACAGAAACTGCTCTGAGACTTGAAAGCACCATTAGTTACTTGGGCTTCTGGTCCCTGGAGCCTGTCCTCCCCAGAGGCCCAGGCTTCCTGACTGTCGTGTTACACACACCACCATCAGTGTCCTCCTGGCAGCTGCAGATCAGGAGAAGCCACTTTAAATGATCAGTTCAGTCCAAATCCTGCCGGGGTGGGGGCCCCACTGTTAATCTAATAGGCAGCTTTCCAGAAAGGCCTGGGTGCTGCCCTCTGAATGGGCATGGAAGTTTCTGGCAAAGCCGTCTCACCTTTTTGTCTCCTTCTAGCGGGCCATGCGGTGTCATCGCAGCCAGCTCCTCTGGTTTCGCCACATCTACATGGTATTCTCTCGCTATATGGTGATCAATTCCCTCCGCCTTCTGTGACGCAGTGCAGAATCGCACACGCCTCCCAGAGCGCTGAGATCCCAGAGAGGGGACCAAAGGAGAGAGGCAGTCTGCCAGGTCAAGCACTACTGAAAGCGCCTGCTTCTGCCTGCTATGGGAAGCAGACAGTGCCCAGAACCCCTTGACTGCAGATGCATGCTGTAGGTACTTCCTTCTGCTCCTTTACTTGGGCTCTAACAACTCTTGAATGTTCTCACTGCAATAACCCAATAGGATCGGAAACACGGAACAGTCTGAGGGTAATTACAAGTGAGAGTTCAGAAGTCACTCAGGTTACAGCACTGGTGTTCTTCAAGGATCTAGAGCTCAGGGTCACCCTGCAATCCTTGCCTTCTGCCCTGTTCCCCAGGGCAGACACCAGGAATGACATGTCCAAGGGCACATAGTCTCCCTTGGGATTTGATCCTGCCAGCCCTCAGGCTGCAATATTGGACCACAAAGGACTACTGGATCATGGAGGACCCCCGTGCAGGCAGCCTGCCACTTCCTGAACTTTAAGATCCCAAACTTGTAAAATAAAACATCAGCAATTACAGATGGATGTGCTGGTTCCTTCCACCTTGAGCCCCCAGCCAGGCTGTGGGGTGAGCAGCAGCCCATGGGGTGAAGCATTAGTATTTATTCCTACAGGGTGGCAGCACGACAGGCAGTTCTGCAATGGAGTACGTTTGCAGACATCGGCGTTCCAGCAGCCTGGTGTGGCTCCTCCTGCCTTTGAGTTCAGCGGGTAAGTGATGGGTCAGCCAGTTCTCGCCCATCTGTGTATAGTGTGTTAGTCTACATAGAGGTTGGAGCAGAGAGCAAAGGAGGACTGTCACCCTGAGGCAGTCGTAATAATGCTCATCACTCCCATTGTGCTTTCCCCTCCATACTGCACCAGCTATTAAACCAAAATTAGGGCTTAACTGTGTGCTCAAGCCCTGATCTCATGCTTAAATACGTACCTAAGAACATGGCGAGGTCTTTCCTTAGACAACAAAGCACCTTAGCACGTGGATTTACACAAGAGCACAGCCAGGGAAGTTAACTTAAGCATGGGCATAAGTATATAGTTGTACTAGAGCCTATCAGGTCACTATAAATGGGGTTTAACTGTAAATCCGGAGGCAGACCAGGGTAACAGAGCAGTGTCCCCAGAGAAGGGACTGTTGTATGTAGGAGAATGGTATAAACCAGACAGTAACACAATTAGGACATGTCTTCATTAGACTCTTTCAATGGAAGCAAGAATCTTGTTCTGGCCGGTGTGATTTGAACTTTGGTAGGTAAAGTACCAAGGAGCCAGCTTTGGGATGGGTCCAGAAGCAATGGGCTTTGAGAATGGAGGGGTAAATCAGGCAGCACTGGGGGATTTACTTAAGGAAAAAAAGCAAAGATTTATTTCCCTCAGAGCTCAGCACAGGACAGCTTGAGCTAACATCACGCGCTGGTCCACCTGGGCCAATGCACACACTTGGCGCCCTGAAGCGGCGTCACGGTTTCGACATGCTCCTGATAGTCTTGTGCTCCTTCACTGCCTTCTCCCACTCCTTGCCATTGATCTCCTCGACGGTGGTGCTGTGCACAGTGCCCTCATCCAAGCAGTGCGGGGCAATTCCTACAGAAAGAGGAGAAATAACTGCCCAGAAGGGGAGCTGGCCCATTCCAGGGCTGGCACAGCTCTTGGTCCAGCTACAGCTGTCAAGCGCAGGTGCACTGTGCTGCCTTGGACAAAGTGCTTGTGGTCCCAGGGGGCATGAGCCCAGCTGGACACTCATTTTTGTTGCCAGCTGTTTGCCAGGTTTCCCTCCCTGTTCCTTTACCTACCATAGCCATCTGGGTTAGAGCGGGGAGTGTAAAAGCTCTGCACACCACAGGTCTTGCAGAAGGTGTGCTGGGCGCAGTGTGTGTTGAAGGTATACCTGGTTATGTTATCAGCACCCTGAGTAAACAGAGAAAGGACAAAAGTTTGCCGGGAGAGCAGGAACAGGTCACTCCCCACTGCCTCCGGGCATTGGGCTTGTAACTAAGAAGTGCAAAATGGCAGGCCCAGAACAGAAGCTTCATTACAGCCAGGCTAAAAATATCTTGGTTTGAGTTACAGGGTTCCTGTGCTGCTGTTGCTCCTTTTCCTCTCTCCTCCCCTCACAGTACAACAGGCACCGAGGCTTTAACTTCGGCACGGTACTCTGTTGGCGCAGGCCTGTTTTTTAAATGCCCCACAACAAACACAACTGAACTTCTGTTGTTCCAAGAAGCTGTGGGCAACTTTCTGGGTTCATCTGAGCCCGCAGCGTGCTGCAGTGTGGCAAACTGTTCAACTGCAATGGAAAATCCAGGGAAATCTAATTGTGAGGAGCTGAAGACAGCTGGAAGCCAAGCTAGGCAATGCTCTTGTAACCATAAAGATTTAGAAGTTAAGCTTGCAATCAGGATTGAAAACATCAGGGTAAAATAGGCTAACGCTGACCTAAGAGGGAGGCAGAATGAACACTTCAGAGTGACGCTGCCGGCGCCTCTGCCAAGACTCACTGAGCCAAGACCGATATGTCTTCCAGAGCTTTGCCACAAGCCCTTAGCTCGTTAGTAGCATGAACAGTGTGGAAGCCCTGCCCTGTACCACCCCAGAGGATAGCAGCCCTTGCCCACAGCACGGTCTTTCCCTGCCTTGCATGTTCCCTTTTCCCACGTGGAACTTCCCTTTTCCCACGTGGAACTTCCCAGGTGTTCCCTGCCAGGCTCCGGGCATCCCAGTGGAGTCCTCAACTCCACGTACTCCCCACCAGCCAGCCGCAGGCACGTTTATGATGCCCACCTGGCTACTGCATGCATCTCTCAGGCCCACCCCCTCGTGCGCTTTCCCTACCTGCAGCAGCTTGAAGCGGGAGGCTGGCACAATGAAGTGTCTGTTCTGTTTCTTGGTGCAAATGCTGCAGCTGTAAAAGTTGGGAAAAGAACTTTTCAGCAGGCAGTTCCCGACCTGCCAGGCAGTATTCACAGCCAGCCCGGAGCACATGGCAGGGGGGATTCTAGGGACAAAATCAGTGTTGCGGTGATAGAAGTGGGCAAGCTGCACCTCTGGTGTGTGCACTGGGTGTGCACATGTGTGGCCTGGACTATAGTACTACAGGGAAGCAAGGTTATCTGCACCAAGGGCTAGGCACCACTTTCTCTCCACACATACAGTGAGTTCTCCGGACACATCAAGGACATGCTGCAGCCTGGACACATACATCTAACCTTTCAGACTAGAGGTTGCCAACTTCATCCAAATGCACCACGATTAATTGATTGGGAGACGTGAGACATGGGCTCTGCAACAATAGCTGAGCTGGAATGGAACAAACGGGGAGTCTGGTGAAAGCAGAAAAGCCTGTCAGGCCTGACATGTGAGCAGAGCTTTGGCAAGAGGAAGCCAGGAGAGGATCATGCCGTGCGTTCTTGAGGGCACCTCATCTGGATGGAACAGAAAACTGCACTTGGGATCGCTGAAGCCCCCTTGGCACTTTTCATGCGAGTCTGGGGATAGTAGCTAAATGCTGTGGGGGCTTTGTACTCTGCCCCCCTCAGAGCCTCTGCAGGTTTCTGGATGTGATGTCCTTCACTCTGTCGTGCCAAGGGCCTGATGGTTATACATAGCTGCTGTGCTTTACACCAAATGTGGTTGCATTTTATTAACGAGGGAGAGCAGCTCCTATACGTAATAGCAAGCCTGTAAGATGCTTCCAGGTGAGATGTTCTGTATGCGTGCGAGATGTTATTAACACTGAACACAGCATCATACTTTGCGCTTGTTTAGCACCTTCTGGGTCCAAATCTCAACCTCATTTTCACAAATACGGATGTATTTAGCTTCACAACATCCCTGGGAGGTATGGAAGCATTATGGCCTCCACTGTGTGGCTGTGGGAACAATGATACAGATGCACCGCTTTCCCAGGATCACAGAGGTTTCTGATTACCCCTGTCGTGGTTGTAGGCTGTGTAATAAAACTCATTAGGGCTTTCCAAACAGATGTGCTCTGAAGTTTCTCTCTGCATCCAGCAGGTCCCTCTGTACGTGCGGACCCGCAGTCAGCGGCACTGTTCTCACGGATTCAGCGGACCCCGGATTGGGGCTGCAGTATTCTGGTGCATTTTAAAAACAGGGAATGTCTCCAAGTTTCCTCTGTGTTCCCGGGAGGCCCGTGCATTTCTGGATCACCTGAAGGCTCTCCCCTTCTTGGCTAAGGCTCCCTGTTGTCACAGCGTGCTCTTCTCTACCTCCACCCCCAATTCTGTCTGCAGGTATCCAACACCTTGTCCTCTCCCTGACACCTGCAGTTTTTGCCGTTGCCTTAGTTGCTCCTCAGAGGAAAGAGTGACCAGGAGACATCCCCACCGTGCTGCCCCTCAGCCCCCTCCCTGCTCTGGTGCTCAGTGCTCTGTACGGCTGCAGAATCAGCATCTGAAATCATCAGTACTGGGAACAAAAAGGCACTCACTTGCAGTCAAAGACATGCAGATCTGCTGATGCCCAAACCTCGAAGCGGACAGCTCCGCAGTGGCAGCCTCCAGCATGCTTCACCAGGCCGCGGTATTCGCTAGGTGGGGAAAAGACACACACAGCGCGTTCACGATTGACCACTGGCCCGGGAAACTGTGTTCTGCTTTGGGCACCTACAAACACTGGTGTAAGCTGCTCAGATTATTTACCAGAGGCCAAAGTGAGGCAGAACAAGGCTTGCTCCCCCCGTGTGTGGTACCTGCAGTTGTGGTTTTGGTGAAGAGCAGGGAAGGAAGGAGCCTGTCGTGTGAACAGCATCTAGGGACTAGGCCGTGCACTTGTTTCCAAATGTACTTGAAGCCTCAGAGCTGCCCTTGAGGACTCTGCCCTGTGCCTTTGTCTCCCCTCTACGGACCTCTCCATGGTCACTCTGCCCAATCAAATGAAGTCCTTCACTATTTCCAGCGACCTGCACAGACCGCTAGTTCAGATTTATTCCTGGGGGTACTACGTGATAGCTGTATGACACGCACGTTCACAGGAGATAGCAGAAGTAGCACCAGGGCTGGGCAGAAAGATCAAAACATGCGTGTGGTGGACGTTTTGCTACCGACGACAGCCAGGAACAGGACGGGGGCAGTTTTTCACCCTTCCGCTCGACACTCCTGCAACCCGAGAGGATTAAGCACAAGTCGCCCCAGATTCAGCGAGGAGAAAAATCAACTTCCTCGTGGCTCAACAGAAGCCAGGACTTAGTGCTGTAAAAATGCGACAAGGGGAACAATCCACCGCCAAGACAAAAATAGCAGTGAAGCCACGGGGACAGCGATTAATTTGCCTGACTATAGCCCTGTGCGCGCTCCGCGCTGCCAGGACCAAGATGTCTGTCCCTTCAGAGCTGGGTGGCGACCGGCCCGCAGGGCCC
>NW_017729012.1:9612579-9629325 GCF_001723915.1 Gavialis gangeticus | reverse complement strand
GAGCCCTGCCCATGCTGCCGCGGCGCGGCGCTGCGCGCGGGCCGCCAGGCGGCGCTGCGGACACACGGCACCACCCCCCTGGGGCGCCCATTGCAGAGCTTGGCCACTCTGACTGTGAAGAAGTTCCTCCTCATGTCCAGTCTAAATCTGCTCTCTGCTAGCTTATGGCCCTTATTTCTTGTGACCCCGGGGCCCCCTGGTGAGTAGAGCCTCACCAATTCCCTTCTGCGCCCCCATGATGAATTTATAGGCAGCCACAAGGTCGCCTCTCAACCAGACCCGGACAGGTTGGACAAATGGGCAGAAAACAATAGAACGCGATTTAACAAGGAGAAATGCAAAGTGCTGCACCTAGGGTGGAAAAATGTCCAGCACACCTACCGCCTAGGAAATGACCTGCTCGGCAGCACGGAAGCGGAAAGGGATCTCGGCATCCTAGTGGGCTCCAAGATGAACACGAGAGTCGTCAGTGTGACAAAGTCATCAGCAAAGCTAACTGCACTTTATCGTGCATCGGCAGATGTGTGACAAACAGAACCAAGGAGGTGATACTTCCCCTTTGTCGGGTGCTGGTCGGACCGCAGTTGGAGTACTCTGTCCTGTTTTGGGCGCCGCACTTTAAGAGAGATGTGGATAACCTGGAGAGGGTCCAGAGAAGGGCCGCTCGTATGGTTAAGGGCCTGCAGGCCAAGCCCTACGAGGAGAGACTAAGGCACCTGGACCTCTTCAGCCTCCACCTTGAAATGCTCGGCCGCTTGGTTGAGGTTCCAGCACCGCTGGAGTCGGTGGACAGCCAGCTCCTCCTAGCTGGTGTCCGTGAGTCTCACCAGTGCAACGGTGATGAGCATCTCGGGAGCATCTTACTACACAAAAGTAAAAGCAAGACTCAGTCTTGTTGCTAGGGCTTGGCAACCCCAAAGCTAAGAGCTCCTGGGTGTGATTGGAAAGCCTCAGGACTGGCCCCCCTCCCGCCATCAGTGAGTGAGGCAGTGTGATGTGAACCCAGCCCCAAGAATGCAGGTCTCCCGTGCGGTGCTGCAGAGATGCCTCCTTTGTGTGCTGTAGCAGGATTGTCCTGAAAGGAGTCTGCCGCGGGAGCCATTGGGAGGTATCTCTGGGGGCAGACTGTGCCGAACCAGGAGGGAAGGCTGCAAATACCTGTTCCAGGCAGGCAAATACTGTGACCCCAGCTGGCAGAGTGGGATGAGGGAAACTTTTGAGTCACTTCCTGCCCTTTGGGCAGGGGGCTGGACCCAATGATCTCGCGAGGGCCCTTCCAGCCCTAACCTCTATGCAATCTATGAAAGTCAGGTAGAGGCATGACATCTCTGGTTGCTGGAATTGTGTGCACGGGTATAAAGAGCAGCTCTAAACCAGCCTGGGGAGAGGCCAAATGAGCTTTGATCCAAATCCCCTCCCTCTGTCTCCCTGCAATTCTCTACCTGCTTGCCCCACCTCCAGATTCTCACCCCATCTCCAAACTTAAAGGTGCCTGGCCTACACCCCCCAGGTCCTACGCTCCCTCCTTCCACTCAGACACACTTGCCCTTTCCCTTCACCCTGATAACCACAGCCCCTCACCTGACTCACTGTGAAAAGGGAACTGGTCACCGCCCCAAAAGTGTAATGCACAGTCACCTCCTGAGTGCTGATTCAACATGACGTTGAACGGAGGCTGGCACAAGCCTGTTTAAAGCAGGTAACACCAAGGAGTCCTGTGCAACGTGCTTCAGCGCAGGCAGACTTGCATCAGGTGATGGGTGAGGTGATTAATGGGAGCCGGATGTCTTCTCTGTGAAAATTATCCTTGCAATCCATAGCAAGAACCTCATATCCTATTTTAATGGCAGGAGTGCTATTTAGCTGGCATTACTGTTTAGGGGGCAGTTCTTTCATTTTAGTTACATGGTGGATCATGCCCTGAAGGTTCCCCAAATGCTTTAAAGCATTTGACAGGATACAGGTGACTTGTATGGATCAATTCTCTGCTTTTGAACTACAGTCATCTCTGGTTTGAAACATGGCAGCTTCTGAACAGCATATAGCAGCATTGCACACTTCAGTTAGTCCCCACCTACCCTGGGACCTGAACCCAGGTCATCACCTTTCCAGGCAACTGCACTTAAACGTGATAGTTGCCAGAAAAGGGCCATCCTGGTTTCTACGGCCAGCACAGACAGAACTTACATACTTGATCAGAAGAGTTTGCAATGTTTATTTTAAAGAAAGGCATTAAGTCTATTTAAAGTTACCAGCCTGTATTAGGGAATAGTGGCCTATAAAACCTTACTGTATTCAGCATTAGGAACTCAGCACCATCTCTGTGGTCAGAAAACATGTGCGGAGCAGGGGGAGGAGCAGTAAGAACCTAGCAATGTTCAAACTGATTTAAACCAGATTTGATAGGGAAAAATATCACTGGAGCTAACTCTCCCATGCCAATTGTTGCCTAGGAGTGGATTTGTTTTGCTGAGCTCCAAGCCCAGCTGAAAGCTCATGGTTACAACTGAAGCACTGAAAGAGGCTCCAGGGTTCACATGGCACAAACGGAAGGGATTGTAAACAGCTCCCCCGCCAGTCTGCTAATCAATATCTAGAGGGGCTACTGAAGGGTCAGGTCTGCTGGGAGTACGGTAAAGCTTGTAGGTAGTGACGAAACCGTCCCCTAAGCTGTCTGACCTGGAAAACAGCTTTGGAAAACGTATGTGACCCCACAGGGTGTGTCACCTCCTGAAAGAGTGCGCAGCAGAACCAGCACAACCACCCACACCTCTGCTCTCTGACAGGCAGCAAAGGTTACCGGCATCATGCATTCATGTTTTTTCATTCCTAACAGTAAACTACCGGTTACTAATTTATCCCAGCTGAATCACTTTGAATATACTGCACGTGGTGAAGTTTTTGGCAGGAGAGTTCTTCTCTAGCTCTCAATCAGAACTGCTCCCAGATCCACGTTAGTCATTCTTGACTTCACATTAGTCACACGCTAGTCTGGGATGAAAAGCACTAGGCCAGAGACAGCTGATGCAGTTCTGCAATGTGGCTGTGTTCACATTTAATATGGGGTGGTGGCCTGGGGCAACTGCAGGTTGGAGCATGCATTGCCCTGTCCTGTTCCAAGCAAAAGCAGTTGTATCAAATTCGCAGGAGCGCGCACAAGTTTGTCCAGTGGCTGGCCACTCCATCGCCAGAGAGGTGCTCACAGACAGCGGCAAACCTATGTAGGTGTGAGTTTACAGACCAATGGAGACCAGGGTGGAAACGGAGACCAGGGTGGAAACATGGCCTGTGATGCCTGTTAGGTTTGCTTCCAGCCCCGTCAGTATCTACTGCACAAAACAGTTTGGACAGTGCTGTGGGGAACCAAATCCTGTTCCTACCCCACCTCCAGACAGCCCAGATACAGACCCCTGTCAGAACAGAGTATTTCTGGGTTCAACTGGCAGACCGCGTGAGAGATCTGAATGTGGTCTCACCTCAGAGTGCCAGAGTGGAAACTTCTGCTCAGAGTGGGGAGGTTTGGAGTTAAAAGAGAAAAGAGTGTTCAGGAAATAGGAATGCCAAAAGGTAACATCTGGCACCCCAGACAACCTGAAGGACACAGGTTATGCTCTCAAGAAATCTAAGTCCAAGTGGCTGGTAGGTCAGTTTGGCAAAAAGCTGGGCCTGCAATGAAGGAATAAGAAGAAAATAGGGGAACCTTAGTTAGAGAATCCACTCCAAATTCCTGACCAAGATTCAGGGATAACTAGAAAAATCATCCATTCTCAGAGAATCCAGCCCCAGTTTTGCATGGAGTACTGCACAGGGACTGGGGGCATTCAGTCAAAGCTGTGTGAATAGGCAGATAAAGTGAAATTTGACTCTGCAGGGGGCCCATGCACCACATCCCAAGGGTCCTGTGTTGAATCCTAAGTATGATCGCTCTTCCTTCCTGGGTTTTTTCAGATTTTATAATCCATCAGGCTCAAAACAGTTCATAAATGGGAGGCCCATGATACCAGAGCTGTGCAGTGGTCCTGTACTTGGGGTGAATTTTATCTCCACAGCAGTCACAAGCAATAACTCAGCAGTACTCCTAGTTCATTGTCAGGCTTCAGTACACCTTAGGAGTCCTTCAGTATTCAGGGAGACCCCCCATATATGCACTGGAGGCATAGTTTCTTCTAGATCTGATGCAACCCAATGATCAGCGACTAGAAGATGTGTGTGTGTATATATATCTGACTTCTGACTGAGAGCTAGAGAAGAGCTCTCCTGCCAAAAACTTAACCACGTGCAGTATATTCAAAGTGATTCAGCTGGGATAAATTAGTAACCGGTAATTTACTGTTATGGATGAAAAAAACATGAACGCGTGATGCCGGTAACCTTTGCTATATATATATATATATTACAAAAAAAGAAAGAAAAAAACCCTTGTTTAAGCTGCAGTCCTTTGTAGGAGCCAATAACCTGATAGAGCATGCTTTTCTGAAAACAATCCAGAGAAAACCAGGGAGGAGGAAATATATTTTTCTAGTTAATGCCCTAGAGGGCACAGGGCAGAAACATATAGAAAATCAGTACATTGTCCAGTTGTCTTGCCAAAGTTCACTCTTTTGGATGGTGTGGTGTTTCAGCGGTGACGGTACAGAGTGCCTCTCTGTTCTACCTCTGCTCTGCTTGTGTAACACTGATTCAGCAGAACTCTTGTCTAGAGGTCAGCCTGCCTTTGGACTTGGTCTAGAGGGGGCTTTTTATTGGAAAAGCAATGCTGACAGTTTTGGGGGGCTTGTAGGCTAACAAGAAAAGGAGGAAGTATGGGCACTGATTTTCCCTTTCCGGTGTAGTGCTCTAGAGACCAGACTGTGTAATATAATACAGCAATAAATAATGGCAATTAGTACCATAGCTTCTGTGCACTGAAGAAAAATAACATGGCCGTAACACTTTAGGGGAGGACCAAGCTGCCCTAGTTCATGACTAACCAGGTACTATTCCACTGATGCTCTCTCTCCCCCCCTCACTTATACACCATTCCTCACTTACATTGCCCTAGGCAGACAAGGTTCTTTGGGTAAATGTGATATCTTTTATCAGACCAACTAAATAGTTGGAAAAATTGGATGGATTCAACAAAACGTGATATTTCCTCAGTTAAGGTTTCATGCCTGGATATTACAGGTCTACTTGGGTTCCCTTGTTTGTGGATTTTAGGGAGCATGTAAAAAGTGCTGGGGTTGGATGGGGGGGATCAAGTTTTGTAGTTTGTCTTGTAGGTCATATGGAAATGATTTGATGGTGTTTTTTTGTAGTTCATATGGAAATAATTTGATGGTGGTTTTGAGTTTTTAACTGAAAAGGGGAGCAGGATCTTCCTCCCGTTTTTTGTAGTAGGTGGTGTTACAGAGTTGTCTGTTGGCTTCTTTTACGTAGTCTTCACGGTTAAGGATAACTATAGCTTCTCCTTTATCTGCTGGTTTTATTACTTTACCTGTGTACTCATAAACCGTGTCTACATAGAGATTTAAAGAAAATCTCCAGCTGTCATAGCACCACTTGTAAACATTATAAGATCTTGAGTATAAAACAGCCATAGAGATTTTTATCTACATTACCTAGAGTTGCTCAAAAAAGTATGCTCAGGCACATTAAAGATGCAGCTTTTTGGTCTCACTTGCACCACAAAGTGAAACGGCTTTAAGCTGGTTGGGAGCAACACTGCAGCCAGCTCTTCTTGGTTTGTTATCAATTTTGTGATAATTTGGTGTTTTTCTTACAACTCCAACTCCTGGAACCATGCTGGTCTGTGAGAATCTCAGCTTTTCATTTAAAGAAAAAGTTTCAAGTATTAGACTTCAAAAACAGAAGAAAGCATACATGTATTATTGTTTTATAAATCTCTTTATTTTCAAGTCAAGCTCATGATATTTTGGGGTGTGACACACAATTCTTGGACTTTATGTTTTACAAGTATTTGGACAACCATAATGTACCACTGCTGCATTTGTAGTGCAGATGGAGCTGTGCTCTAGACAGAGCCTGGTAACAAAGCTACAGTTTCTGTTGGGGCATGGGTGTACTTCACCAGCACACATTAGTTTCCATCACTGTCCCTACCTGGTAGAATGCAAAGACAAAAGGCAAGGTAGTGGCACACCTTACAGACTAACTGAATCAACGTTCACGAACCACAGCTCACCTCATCAGATGCTATCTCTACCCAAAGAGATGTATGCAATTTAGGCGTAGCAAGTATGATAACAAACCAGGAACAACAGCTGATTTTCCCCTTCTGACAGAGCTCTCTGCTTTATCTGAGTTAAGGAAATGTACTGGCCTCGCTGTACATACTCAGGTCCTCTAACTGGCTGCCATTCCCTGGTGAGGTTCTATAGCCATAAATAAAACGTTCGTTTTATTTTACAGTGTCCAAGCAGAAATTATTTGCAGCTGTCAAGGCGCTGGTGTGTGTACAGGTCACGACCTGTGACTTTGTTCCAGAATGTACCTATCTGTGTGATACATTTCTTGTGACCATGAATCCCTCTTCTCTGAAAGTAGGTTTCTTTGTACTGCTGCCCAGTGACCTAGTTTTCAAACCACTACAAGAAGACGGTGTTCCCAGCTATGGCTCTGCTCTGTTCTGTTACAGTCTGTACTGTCTTTTCTCCACCTTCCAGCAACGGCCAGCTCCTGCTTGCTGTTCCTTATTCAGCTAGAACTTTTGAGGCAGCACGTGACTATTTCTGTTTTGTACAAAGAAAATGCATTCAGGTGAAGATTTAAGGACAGCCAGACTTGCCAAATCTGTTTCTCATATGGGGACATCTAGATATCTGAGGAAGCTTGGAGTTCAGGCTGAAACTCTGTCATTAACTTACCGGGGAAGCCAATTTGTTTACAGCTACAAACATAGAAACCAGACTTCAGGGAAGTTGTTCTATATTAGAACTGGATGTCGCTACCATGGAATTTGACCTACAGCATACAAAATATACAGTAAATGCAGGCTTATCAATGTCCAACCCATACGTGGTTCTCTGTCCAAAGTCCAACCAGTACTTTATCCTGGACATATCTGAGGAAACTAATTGAGCTTTTTATGTAGGACTGATTAGTCTCACCCAGGGGTCACATGCACTGTCCTTGTTGTTTTTAACCTGCAGTCTGTATTCCGTGTGGGCATGCCGAGACTTGTACTTGTTTCATGTGATGACATTTCCCTGAAGAATGAATTATTCAGCAACAGTCAACAACAAGTTATTTTAAGAGCTGCTTGTGGCAAAATCATTGAGACAGAAACCTTCATCACAGTGACATATTATTATAATCGCTTGGTTTCAATCGATAAACAGAAAACCAACAGTGTGGGAGTGGAAGCAGTATGGCTGCATTGTTTTCAGCCCTGGTTAGAAGCAAAAGCAGCAGCTCTGGTGTTTTCTGGTTTGCATGTCAGAGCATGAGAGTTGCAGACAATTCCCCCTCTTCTTTACCTTCCTGCGGAGACATTTTGCATCCCTGCTACAGCCCTGTGGATACAGGTCTCTAATGTAAGGGGATTTAAAACAAAACTAAACAAACAAAATAAAATGGTGAGAAATCAGAATAGACGCTTTAAAATGTACCTTAAAAATCAGTCCACAATTCTTTCTTTCTAATGTGGCAAACCTGAATTTTTCACCATTTCTCTGACTTCATACTGGACCCCACAGTCCCTTCCAGTGCTGCAACGTATTCCTCTGGATAGAAAATTCTCCCTTGGGACAAAACCTTCCCTAACTGGCCTGTGGCAGAGATCCAAAGAGCTCTCTGCGTGCCCTTCTCTTGTGTTGAGAAGCTGCCCAAGAGTTTCTAGAGCTTAAAAGAATTATATTTTTTGCTGACACTGCCACTTGCCAGATTCTGTACAAGGACCTTGATCCTAATTTAATTTTTTGATGTTGGATATTTAAACAAAATCAGCTTTAAAGCTCTTCTCTGCTTTTTTCACTGTGTTTGCTCTCACTTTGATGATGGGGTTTGACAAGTTTGAAAGTATATACGTGGCATGTCGTACCGGATATATCAAGCAGTTAGTCCTCTTTTGGCTCTGCATAAACAAAACCAATAAAGTACAGGAAATGGAGGAAGAAAAATCAGACAATGGGGAAAAAAACCCCAAGTGATAGAAATGTTGCTTAAATGCTGAAGTTGCCATAAATTGATGACTATAACATTTCAGGATAGTGGTTATTGCAGTTTCTCTGTGCCTTTCCTGTTGACACTGCTTTGTCTAGCTTTTCTTCCTGTGTTCTCATGCATATACAGTGTGCATGTAATTGTTTGTTTTTAATTCTATTATTATTTAGGATGGCTTCTTTTCCTTTAATTATAAACTGGAAGGGTGGAGCAAGACCTATTATATTAAGGAAACCAAATATATCTTGTTAGTTGGAGCAAAGCAGCATACACAATGTATAACTTTGTAACAATTTGTGCTGTTTGTGCCTGGGAAAGAGTCAATCCTGAAAGATTTACCCACAAGTTCATTCAAGTCCGTGGAAAGTACTAGCAGTAAATGGAACATTGCCACGTGATGGACTGTTGGATCTCACATCCCAGCTATAACAACATAACATAACATAACAGGAGTCCAAAGCTAGATCTGAAGACAGAATAAAACTCAATTAGCAGGAATACTAATTCCACATCAGCTCACTGGAGGAAGTGATTACATGACCCAAGCTCCTACTCTACAAACAGGTAAAAACCAGTTTGTAGTTCAGATGCCAGCATTAATCACTGATGGGTGTCACGAGCTCACAATAACACATTCATATTTGCAATCTGCTTAAATTGTGGAGGAAGAAAGTTCCAGGAAAGGGGCCACATGATTACAAAAACATTTGGCTCATGCTGAACATGACACTTTGGGAGGCACAGATGCTTATGCTCAGCTGACTAATTTCCAAATAATTTGATTTCCCAGCTCTTCTACACAAGCTTCTCTGGTTCCTGAACTATTCCTCACTCCTTCCCCTGCTTCACCACACAGCATAGAAACAGCAGCAGAGAATATTCCAGGACACAATAGCTGCTATTTCATGATTTTAACTAACAAGGGTGTGTGCTTTGTAGGTTGTCAGCCAAGCTCATGCTTCTCTTTTTAGCTTTCAGGTTTCTCCTACTTCTCCTACGCTCTGTCGAGTTCTGGGCAGCCCTGCGAGAGCATTCCCTAAAATTCTGGGATTGGATGCGAGGCTCACAAGTTATTGCATCGTACGTATGTGTATGGGAAAAGTGGCTTCAGGTTGAGCGTACAGTCTTTGCAAGCACATCCAGTCCTTCCCTGTCACCCACCCTCTCCCAAAAGTTGGAGTCAGTTTGCCCATTGTTACACGCACATGTAAACAGAGGGTAGATCATTTATCCATAAAAACACTGATTTTTGTTTTTTTTAAAGTGGAAACACGTGCCTACAAAACTACAGACAGAGGAGCTCTGTTAGGGGGAAATGAGGGAGTTTCTGACCCCCAAAAACTGGTCTATCACCATCATTTCGTGAAGTGGTTTCTGCTGTTCCAAAGCACAAATGGCAGTAAACCATCACTCTACAGCATACAAGGGCACCATCGCAAGATGACGCTAAATGCCGAGTGACAGTCATGTGGTCTAGGAGAGGAGTGGGAGCCTTTATTTTTCACTCCAGCTACCCTGGTTTACGTGCAGATTGGCATTAGTCTCACTCCAGTTCTGACCACCTGCACTAGCCCCTGTACATAAGCACCTCACTCTGGTTAAGGGGTGTAGGTTGCAGCTGTATTGGTCTAAGGACACAGACACACAGGGCTCTTTGGGTAAATCCGGTATCTTCTATTAGACCGACTCAAAATAGCTGAAAAAATTCTTCTTTCCAAACTTTCCAGTATAAATACCCTTCGCCGGGCCAATGGTCTGCGCTCTTCCTAGACAGAGTAATAAAGCAGCCAAAGGCCAGGAAGCCTGTCCGTTAAAATACAAACCGAGGTGGTAATTTTAGTTAAAACACAAAACAGAGCCTGGCTCGAACAGGCGGGAGTGACCTTGTGGCAGAGTAAACCAGTTTGAAAACCCCATGACACCGGACAGGCTTTGTGCCATTGGCGACATACTTGTCGGGACTGCACCTGGGTGCACATGCGCCCGGCAAGGTCAGCTCGCCACCCCTGCCCCTTGCTGCAGACACCCGCCGGTGGCATTTGGGGTGGTCGCTAACCGCCGGTTGGCACTGGCCGCTAATACCACCACAGCTGCCTACCCTCTTGCTGCCACGACAGTCTCTGAGGACACTCGTGGTTCATGCTTTGTGCTGAAGAGATATCCCCAATGCCAGCGCCACACCTCATGCCTAGGCCACAGCGGCCCAGGGGGGCTGTAAGGGGCAGTCAGGACCGTAAGTGCGTTCCCCTACACCCAGAGAGAGTTCTGCACCACAACTGCTCCCTCAGGCTTAAACAACCCCAACTCCGCGCATGCGCGCCCCTCTTCCCCTCCCCCCCGCCTGAAATCTGCCTTGGCAACAAGGCTTACCTCACTCCACACCAATCAGCGGCCAGCGCACCCCTCCCCCAACGAATCTTCCAGAGCGTCTGCTCACGTAGCCCCCAGCCCATCAACCCCCCCTGCCCGCCAATGAGCGCGGAGAACGTGTGAAGCCCCGCCCACCGCGGCAGAACCTTCCAGAACGGGCTCGTCGCAGACGTATCCCTCCGCGTCCGAGGAGCGCTGGTTGGCGGGCGGCCCCGCCCTCGGCACTACTTTGAGCGGCGGAGGTGTACGCGGAGCTGGAGGAAGGGTGGAACTGTGACGTGACGGGAAGCCGATAAATACGTGCGGGTAAGCGCCGCGTCATTAGACTTTGCTCGGACCAGCAGCCGGAGGAGGTGTTTTTCTAGTTCAGCTGTGTGGAAAAGCAAGTGGTAAGGGGCTGGGAGCGGAGCTGAAGGGGTGGGGGGGTGCTTCTCTGAGGGGACCGGGAGGCAGTTGGGGAAACCGGGCGAACATGGTGGTCGCTGCCTTTCCCCGCCGTGCGGAGGCCGATGAGTCACGGCGGTCGTTGTGACTGGCGGGGTGCGGGGGCACAAACGAGTGTTATCGGCCGGATGCTGCTGGGGGCCCTGGTGTGTGTGCGTGTGGGGGATGGGGACATGAGGAAGCTTTAGGAAAAAATGCCTCTTGAGAGAGAAAGCAGGTTTGGGGTTCAACACTAATGAAGGGTGTGGCTTGGGGGTGCTGAGGAAATTTACAAAAAAAAGGGGAGGTCAGTCCTTTATACAGAAAGAAAAAGCAGTTCTTAGGGTTTTTTCTGTATGAAAAGATATGTAAATCATGGCTGATAAGAAGGAACTACTCATTGCATAATCTGTTTTCACATTTTCTGAGTGAGCTAATGGGAAGCCTTGTGATTCTCTTGCTACAGTTCAACATGCAGATCTTTGTGAAGACCCTGACTGGCAAGACAATCACCCTGGAAGTTGAGCCCAGTGACACCATTGAGAATGTGAAGGCTAAGATCCAGGACAAAGAAGGCATTCCCCCTGACCAGCAGAGGCTGATCTTTGCTGGCAAGCAGCTGGAAGATGGCCGCACCCTGTCTGACTACAACATCCAGAAGGAATCCACCCTGCACCTGGTGCTGCGTCTCAGGGGTGGTATGCAGATCTTTGTGAAGACCCTGACTGGCAAGACCATCACCCTGGAGGTTGAGCCCAGTGACACCATTGAGAATGTGAAGGCTAAGATTCAGGACAAAGAAGGCATTCCCCCTGACCAGCAGAGGCTGATCTTTGCTGGCAAGCAGCTGGAAGATGGCCGCACCCTGTCTGACTACAACATCCAGAAGGAATCCACCCTGCACCTGGTGCTGCGTCTCAGGGGTGGTATGCAGATCTTTGTGAAGACCCTGACTGGCAAGACCATCACCCTGGAGGTTGAGCCCAGTGACACCATTGAGAATGTGAAGGCTAAGATTCAGGACAAAGAAGGCATTCCCCCTGACCAGCAGAGGCTGATCTTTGCTGGCAAGCAGCTGGAAGATGGCCGCACCCTGTCTGACTACAACATCCAGAAGGAATCCACCCTGCACCTGGTGCTGCGTCTCAGGGGTGGTATGCAGATCTTTGTGAAGACCCTGACTGGCAAGACCATCACCCTGGAGGTTGAGCCCAGTGACACCATTGAGAATGTGAAGGCTAAGATTCAGGACAAAGAAGGCATTCCCCCTGACCAGCAGAGGCTGATCTTTGCTGGCAAGCAGCTGGAAGATGGCCGCACCCTGTCTGACTACAACATCCAGAAGGAATCCACTCTGCACCTGGTGCTGCGTCTCCGGGGTGGCTGTTAGTTACTGTGAATCTTGCCCTACAAGGTTCTGCAATATTGTTTGTGTTTTGCACTGTAGTTCTTCCATGTCTTAATATTGTAAGTTAAATGCAAGCTTAAGTTACTGCTGAGGTTTGTGTCAAGCTAATAAAGATCTGTTGCAAGTGTTTTGTCGTATTGTATATTGGTAAAAATAAATGTTTATGAACAATTATTGGGAAATCAGTGTTCTCTCTCTTGGGGGGTGGGGGGCAGTGGAAAGGAGAATGGAGAAGGCAAGAAACTTGACTCATTCTTCCTTGTTTAACTGCTAGGCAAGATCCTTACTAGCAAATTTGCTATAGGCTGTCATGACTAGAGAACCAAGAGGCATCTTTAACATGCCTTTTTACATCCAAGACAGCAGAATCTGAATTTTTACTCTTAGTGCATAAAGAAGGACTGTTTGTAATAGAATGTTCCCACTGCCAAGGAAATGAAACATCTTCCTTTAGTCAGTGTCAGTAGCTTTTACTGGCTTCCATTCTTCAGGTTTGATGCATCCAACTCTAAAAATGTACTCTCTAAAAGGGCAGAGAGGATTATAGGAAAGGAAGATAAGTTGGTGGCATAGTCTACCTACAGAACACTAGCAAACCAATTTCAGTATTGCTGCTTGTTAATGCTCAACACAAATATATAGGTAGGTTTTCTGGAGGGAGTGAGGGGTGCACTCCCCCCCACCAGTAGCCGGGGGGGGGAGATGGTTGGTTAAAAGGAGCTTAATGGTTTAACTTTTCATGCCACTGGATATTTTTTAAGTATGCAAAAGAATTTGACCTCACTCTAACCTTGTACCTGGGTTCTATATCAAAGATTCATAGTACTTTGAGTTACTTAAAGTCCTTCCCATAAAAACTCTCTCATATAATTACAGGAGAGCTGCAGGTTAGGTTGGGCCAGTGGGTTATCACCTGTTACGCATAATATTTCAAATTCTGGCCATTAGTCAAAGCCTGGGTGAGGCTGAAGGATTAGTTGAAATGAAGCTTTCACATGTTAGATTTTATCATATTTCATGAGTGGCTTGCTTGAAGATAACATGCCTTGAACATTATTCTATAGATTTAAATGGAGTATTCCAAGATCAGCCCTTAGGCTTGTGAGGGATGTGGAAAAAATCAGCTTATAACAAATATAGCTTGGGTATCAGAAAAACTACTGGCAGTGCTTGCATCTATGCTAGAGGCCTAGTTGTCATATTGCTGCCATTCTTAAAGCAGCTGCATAACCCTAGAGTGCAGGCAGCCTGAGTACACTGTCTTCTAAAATGTCAGTTTCCTTATTGGAACCAGCAGTTCTAATTACTTGCTGTGTCTGGTAGGAAGGTTTACTTGTTACAGGAATAGTATAATACACCACCAGAGCCACACACACACAATCTTTTGCATTTATAGTATTTAATAAAACCTGAATTAATATTCCCTGCTCTTGTACCTGATTTACTGTGTGGACCTGGTCTGACCTCTTTACCATCTCGGCCCTGTAAGTAGAACGGGAATGATGTATTTCCTTGTTAAAGCTTTTTGATAACCTATTGGTGAAAAATACTATGCAACAGCTAAGCATTATGATGCAACTGTTTTACTATGTTCATAACAGTATTAGCTAAAATGGCTACATTGGTAGGAGATTCCTGTCAAAAAGCCTATGTCTGCAGCTTCTGTTAGGTCTTGAAAATTACATACACAAAGTTACAAGGAACTGAAAATGGTTTTACAATAGCAGGCACCAGATGACCAGAGCCACCAACCCACCCCCTAAATAAATGATTAATTATCTTTAGAGCCCACCAGTATGGTACAATGAATTAGCAGACTGAAATGCAACTATGAATGTTCTGGGATTTGTTGTAACCCTTAAATTTCAAGTACTTGTGTCATGTATAGGTAACGGAGTCTGGTAACATCCCTTTTCCTACTGCAAGCTGGGCTTTGTGACGGGCCTCTGCATTTCTTCTGATAGCTCCAGTTAACTTCTTCTTCAGTTCCTTCCTTCTGGGGTCTGGAATCTTTTCTATATCTTCTCTGCTTATCTGGGGACCAAATACTTCAATCTGTTAAAAAGGCGGGGGAAGAAGAAAACAGTTCCTATGTTAGAGATGGTATTGTTTTCTTAGTACATTGCACCAAATTGAAAATGACACCTGCAAGGAGTTGCATAGTGAAACAGCCTTGATATGTGTGAGATTTGTTACTACCTGTAATTGCTCCAAAATATACATTTAAAATTTTGATAGTAGTATGGTTCTTAACCATGTTCTTAAAAGTAGCAGCCCCATCTCCTCTTGTACATTAATGGCCCTGTTGGTTTAAATGGAATTGATTCTCATTAACTCTTCCTTCAATCATTATTCCCATAATGCAAAATTGTTGAAGTACTAGTAACATGGAAAGTTAAAGCAACCTTACACTGTTACTTTGCTGGATGAACCTTCATGTGGTCCACTTTCTTGGTATCAGTGTCTATGTTTTACTTCCTTTCCACTGTGGTATTTACACTGCATTTTCCTTAAATCTGTTTTGAAACCTTTGTTAGTCCTTCCCTGCAGTCCCCAGATGGTCAGTCCATCCTCTGTAGGACAGCCCACTTAAACTCTTTCAGGACTCATTTACTCAGTGGGTTTCTCTGCACATGTAAATTGCCCAAGTTTCACTTAAAAATTATCTAGTTAAAACTTTGTTAATACCTGCATGGGGGCAATTATATGGGGTTAGAAATGCTCATGCTGGTTTAGTTTGCACCTGTGAATTTACAGGTGCAAGTTAAAGCCCTGGAAATCAGGTTGAAACTGATTTTTAAAAGTCCTAAGTATTAAATAGATTTTGCAAAATCAGTTTTAAAACCCCCTTGAGTTAAACAGGTGTAACTCTTGAACAGACGGGGTGTGAGTGACATGATACAATTATTGAAAGGCTGCATCACTTTATCTTTTGCAGAAGTCATGTATGAAACAATGTGAAAGCAGCGTTCTTCATTGCTGCAATGAACCTACACCCCAATGGCTCTAAGAGGAGAGAGAATGGGAAGTAAGCATCTGAAATACCTCTGCATTCTTGCAATCCTGGCTGTAGTTCCAAAGGTGTTCTCTGGTAGCTGCATTCAGAGAGCCTTGCTCGGCTGCATTATGTCCATTAACAACTGAAAGTTGAAAACAAGCTGCTGTTAGATGCTGGGCAAACTTAGATAGCAAACTTTTGAACAATTTTAAATTACACTTACGAAATATAAGTGCATGTTTGACAAACTATTTGGTACTGGTCCTTTTAAACTAGACAAGATGTCATAACCACTAAGAAACTACCAATAATAAGTAATTGGAAAATATTCTCATAGCATGTCTGCAATTGCCTTTGGTTAATCGCATGTATGCCTGGCTATCTCCCCTTGGAATCAGTTTCTTTAAGTCAAGTCAGTCCCAAGGCTGCTGTGACCGTAAGGGCATCTTAGATGCTGTGACAACCCTCATAGGTTGGTTGAGTTGCTTTGCATCACTGGTGATTCTTCTGGCAGAGTGACTTGGTGGTGCCCATCTCCTCTCCAGGTATGGGTGGTCGTTGGCTCTTAGGGAGCTCATCTGCCCTTTGACAGGTCTTGTTTTCAGTCCTGCCAGGTGTCCACACACCCTTCTCACCCAGGCTAGCCTAGGTGGGGGTGCTGGTTTAGCTGCCAACAGCCTGACCGTGCAACAGGCTGTATGGTTTACCTGGTACCAGACAGCTGACCAAAAGAGGCCTGACTTGACAAGGAGGGGGGTTAGGTTCTTAGAAGCAATTTCAACCTTAGCCACAGGATGGCACTATTGCTACACAAGTGCTACTTTATACAAAAAAAACTACCTCTGGTGTTTGTTTTGTTCACTGTTTGCTTTTTCATCGCTCAACAGGATGTAAATATACAGACAAAAAGGGTAATTCAAGGAAAAAAAATAATTTGGAAAAGTAATTTTTCTCTCAGTGTGATGATATTAATGGTTCCTACTTCAGAGACACTGCTGGGAAAGGAGAACTTGAGGAAGTGCTATTTTGGACAACCAGGGGTCTTTTTTTTCTTTTATAAACCCTTCCCCTGGTTAGCCTGTCAGAAATCAACACAACTATAAGAGCAAAGATATCTCCAGGTAGCCTTTTTTGGTCTTTGTACTATAGTAACCTGATTATTCGTATGACAATAGAAGCATATATGTAGATTAAAGATAGACAGTAGATACCCAAATTAGGAGTGGATTGACCCTGAAAACTACAAATTATGGAGCCTTTAGAGACCACAATGTAATGCTGGTATTAGATGGAACTCTGTAATTTTAAAGGATTGGGCCCCATCCTGACATGAAAATATAATTACTAATAACTGTTTCTTTAAAAAAAAAAAAAAAAAAAAAAA
>NW_017729012.1:9597468-9612408 GCF_001723915.1 Gavialis gangeticus | reverse complement strand
AAAAAAAGTTTTAATCTGGCACTCATTGTCACCAGTAACAACAGAACATTTGAAAGATTCCACAAGTGCATTACACCAAATCCCTCCCTAAGGGAGTCCCACTTCCAAAATTCAGTCATTCAGGGTGGCATTTATAGAACACTCATATTAAAAATGCTTATTATCCCAAGTTTCAATGGAGTAAGTAGTTTAAAAAGTCAGGTTTTTTTATTCCAGTATAGTGACCTTTACAGGATTTGTCAGAAGCAGTGATGTACCTGACACCCATGCTGAAGAATTATTTTTATAGTTTTAACATGCACATAAGTGTGCCTGAGGCCACGGCTGCTACAACCACTGGTGTGAAGATTGGTTCTGCATGGAAGCAATACACATAAATAGCAGATCGCCAGTAAGTAACCCTTCTTTACTATGTCCCAATACACAAAACATTATACTCATCGTTTCAGAAAACTACATTGTATTGTTAAAATGAGAATTCACGTGAATAATCACAAGGTGCTTAAGAGACTGCTTGATTCCAGGCTTCTCAGGAAACACTTACTTGCATTTGCAGCCTGCATTATCTGTTCAAGCAGATCCAACGTCACCGTTTTTGCTGTTTTCCCACAAATTTCTATGTTTCTGGACATCCCACTTGTAACTATATGAGAGGGTAAAATGGAGACCGTCACCTCCTCCAGATCAGGAATGAGGGTTTTTTTGTTTGTTTGTTTGTTTGTTTGTTTTTTAATTTTTTTGAGAGCTGAATAATGAGACTCAACCCTGCTGAAAAAAAGATTTCTATGAAACTCTCCAAGAGGTAGTCAGTTAGTGGTTGGTTGATACCATGCACCATGAAGGTTTATATTTCATATATTCTTTTACTCTGCCTCATGTAACTGTGGATGATCTCATTATCTATACACATACCTGCTCCTTTTTAAATAATTGCAACAAGCTCTTGGCTTCATGAATAAGTCTGTGGCAATGAGTTCCCCAGGTAATTATACAGCACTGTCAGTCCCTAGTGGACTGCCTTCTAAAGCAAACTCCTCCAGCCAAGTGGTTAATGATATTGGAGGAAGCCCAGTTTTTAGTTGGAAATGGTGCAAGCTGGAATGTGGGGTATCATCAATATAAAAGTAAAAGCTGATCCCTTTTTTTTTTCTGTTGGGGAATCCTCCATGTCTCCATCAAAGCCTGTATGATGTATGTGATGAGTGTGCGAACGTGTAACATACACTAACCTTTAAGAGGTGCTAGTTGTAGTGGCGAAGGTGCAGGATGTAACGGGGTCAGTGACTGCCGTGAAGGCGCGGGTGCTATGAGGCTGTAAGAGAGGAAAGGTCCTTTCTCATGTATTATACAGGCATGTTCCATGTCAACAAAGTTTCTACCCAGGGTTTGCAGTTTGAAAGAGGGCTGGTAACTGCTATGTCACTTCAGGGGATCCTCCCCTCTTTTACATAACATACTTCTAGAATTTCTAGTTCTAGAATTTTTCTAGAAACAGCTGACTGAAATGGTTCAAATATTGTCCACATTGTATTGTGCCAAAAGAGGGAGGGCAACTGAGATTTTTGTCAGTATTAGCACTTTGGTGCATTACAAAACAATTATGAAAGGTCATGGGGAGGGCATTTTGGCTAAGGTAATTTCTCTTCCAGGAATATTCTCTTTGGTGACATACCGTAAAGTGTCTTACCTTCCCACAGAGCATGCATCATCCATGGAAGGCTACAAGAGAAACAGAAAAGACAATAGAAAAACAATAGAAGTTTTGTTTTAAAATGTATTTTAGAGATCAGGCTTTGTAAAGTCTCTCCCCAAAGGCTTATGTCAAGGCTGAGGAAGATCAGCTTTTGACTACCAGATGGAGTGGTTCATACAAAAGATACTTGCATTCCTTCCCCTCCGTGTGTCTCACCAACATAGTGAATGTACAGTCTCTTGAGCTACCTCTGCCAGGTCTAGCCTGCCTTTGGCAATGTTGTTGAAAAAGCATGAATTTGCATGTTATTACAAAGCAGTCTTCTATAAGGCTATTCACCCAGGTATATTAAAGTACTTTGTGAACATTAAACTGCATAACTCCAGTGGGCTGTGCCATACGTAATTATTATTATCCTGGCCTTGCAGGCATGAAAGAGTTCTAGGATGTGTCAAAAGTTGCACAGTAAGACGCAACAAGCTTGAGAAGCACTGAACTCCCAACCTTCTGCTGTAGCTGCTGCACCAGGCTCATTTAATTTATGTATATCCTCTCCGTTTGCATTCAAGACAACATAAATGACACAGGTGCAAATTGGAACAGCCCAAACAGTTAGCAAATGTCACCACTTTTATAGTTTCATAGTTTCTAGGGTTGGAAGGGACCTGAGCAGATCATCTAGTCCGACCCCCTGCCATGGCAGGAAAGAGTACTGGGGTCAAATGACCCCAGCAAGGTGTACATCTAGCCTCCTCTTAAAGACCCCCAGGGTAGGAGCCAGCACCACTTCTCTTTTGCTGTGGAAATGGCCACAGTGTAATACAGATTAAAAGGTGAGGTGGAGAGCAACAAAAATCTCATTAGTGAAGGATGCTGTTTTCATTCCCAAGTATCTGCTGATGGTGGGAAAGGAGAAACAGACTATTAAATCTATTTGCAGAATTATTTCTAAGTAGTCTTGAGAGTTTGCAGTGAAATCTTACAAGCCTATAGCAGAAGCAAGGTCCATTTTTGCTCATTTTTAACAAACTCAGCGTCATGATTACCCTTTGCTGCTTCTGGAGCTTTTTGATTACATCTTCCAGCCCACTTATCTGGGCCTCTGCCGCCTTCTGCATTTCATAGCGCAGCTGTTTCTCCTGAAAGAGATCATTTGAAATGGTAGAAGTCCATGAGTAGCCTTGTGCAATGGCAAAAGTTGTTTGACATCTAGTTTATCAGCAATAATATAGAAGGCAAAGCTCCCTACAAATTCTGCTGTAATGCTAGAGCAGAACAAGCAAATATTTTCCATGCTGATACTTGGGTTCATATTCTATGGGTAGAATGACTACTGGCACAGAATGACTGCTGTGTGTCACTGCAAAGGAACCATGTTTTGTTGACAGGGTAAAGATCTATTGCAAGCTGTAAAGCCTTTTACAGTCCTTCAAAACTAGAAGATCTGTAGGAAGGGATCAGTGCAGAAGGACTGTTGTTTCCATGCTATGCTACGGCTCCAAGATGTACAAAAAGAAATAAAAATTTCAGAGTGGCTCCTACCCTGCAACAGTCATCTTCTCTTTTCTCCAGATAGTACCTGTGTTAGTTGTTCTTCCAGGTAGACCTGTTGGGCCTCAAAGGTTCCTTTAGTTTCTTCCAACAGCTGTAGCAGTCTGCTCTCCTGTTGCCTATAATTTTATTAAATAGGTCATTTCAGACGATGAAACTTTCAAGGCTTCTTTTTCTTTTATGCTTTTAAGTCTAGTTTATAATTTAAGTATAATTTATGTTGTTATAGTTCCATATCTGGGAAGGCTGGGATTTATTTTTTCTTTTTACCTCCTTTCTTCCCCCTCTTTCAACTTCTGCAGTCTTTCTTCATGTTTCAGTCTCTCCTTGTGCTGCTTTTGGAGCATCTCATGCTCTTCCCTGCAGGCCAGAACATATGGTGTTCATTACAAAATACGTGTGGGTTCCACCCCTAGTACTGTTGATTGTTTGTCTGGTCTCAACTTTGAACAGGGCAATGTGCTAATATCAGACTTCAGCTTAGTTGTCTGCTCAGAAGAGAGCATAAGCCTGACAAAGCCAGTTAGTGGGTGGTGTTTTGCTTGTTACCTTAACTGCATTGAGTATTGGAGGCTGCCAGTGGATGATGCTAAAGGTTTTGGTCAATTATTGTATTTTGGCAGCAACTAGGTCTAGGAAAAGATATTAGTACAAAGGAAACAGCGAGAAAAGGGTGACTGAGACTTCACTGAATGGTAGAAACTATGTATGTAACTGGAATTTAACCGCCACTCTAAGGGCAGCTAGGAAACTACTGGTATATGACTTTTTTTGTTCTATAAGTGAGGTCTGCAGTGTTCATGCTTCCTTAGGCTCCCTGGAGGTGAATGTAGTGCCTCTGCTTCAATCCCCACTGTAACGTATGAAAGTCTGATTTCTTTTTGTTTTACATTTGTACAGGGTAGCAATGATGCTGCAATGATCTGTTTTACTCTTTCTCTACACTCACTTTTGTACACTTTGCTTGCTTACTCTTCAGTTGGTACTGTTGGGTTTGTGATCCACAGATTTCTGGAAAAAGAATTAAACTCCCCCTTCTACTTTCAACATTTTTCATTGCGATTTACTAAACAAAAATTAGTCGATGTGCAGAAGTATATGGGCCTGGTATGACTTAATCTAATTCCCTCTAAAGATGATTCAGAGTGGTGGTCAGAAAAACCCCAGCCTCTAACGTGAAAGCAATATGTACCCAAGAGAGAACGACCTTGCCTGTCTCCTGTCCTCAGGTCTTGTTCTTGGAGGTACTGTTACTCTGGACAAGTAGCTCCAAGGAGGCAAAGCTGGAGGTAAAAGCACCAAAAGGCTTTGGTGAGAACACCGCGTTTATCAGACATCTAAACAGCACACAGAGGCTGCCAGAGATCTGAATCCATCTACACTGCCTCTCATGAGACATAAGTCCAGATGTTTGTTGATAGTGTTTCTATGAAGAATAAGTACTTTTTCATCTGAACATGGCTATTTTGATTTGCCTAGTCTTAGAATTCTCCAACAAAACTAAAGACATGTATAGCTAATGCATACTTCTAGTTTTTGATGTATGTAGTGTTGTGGAATATGTTAACAGTGGGTACAGGTAACTTGTGCTCTCATGTCAGACATCAGAATTAGTAGCATGTCCTGTCCGGAGCATTAATTTACGAGCCGCCTTCTCTGCTGGTATTATATTGATTCTGTAGAGCAAGAAATGGGCTTTCTGTGGGGCAGTTGTGATATACAGTATTTCCACAGTAAGAACTATGCCTCAGGGTAAGGGTGGCAGCCACTTTGTTCTTGGAAGAGCTACAGCCTATACAGGGGAGATTCAGCCATTGTGCTCTTCCCCTAGGAAAACTTGATTTTTTTTTTCCCTTGTGTTTCCTGGAATAAGCCTTTCAGTGTGAAAGCATTTGGCTTCTATTTTTGGATATATAGAAAAGGCAACATTTGTCTGGAAAACTGAATATACTGTGTCTCTCATTAAAGCATGGTAGTATTCTGTTTCTTCTGCTTATGGCAGTTATGATCCTGTCAGTGAATTGCATGGATCTGATAGTTGCTGAAGCACCCTTCATTAATAAAGTGAAAACATAATTTGGGCTCATATACAGGTAAGACTAAACCATCCTGTAGTGATCCCTGATGTGCAGCAGTCCGATAGTTTTGCTAATCTAGGATGTCTGCATATGCTCCCATATGTTTACAACAGTAAAATTATTCAGGACCAAATAAGACACATTCCACTCTAAGGCAGCTTGAATCTAGCTGAGGAAATTGCTTCAGTGACACCTAGTCAGGTGTAGTTCTTGTGCAATGCCATGTGCAGGATGTGATCTCACCTTGGGTGGGGTCATGGGTTGGGAAGGGCTCGTTGTCATCCTTGTGCAGCTGTCTGTAGAGTTCCTTGAAGTAGTGTCTTCTGATCATGTCTTGGAATTCTTGCACAGACAGAGTTGGCCCTTGAGTCTTTAGAGCTGCTTCCACCTGGCCTGGCTGAATCAAGCAATAGGCTGTAATAAAATGGGGCTGCAGAAGTTGTAAGTTTTTGTGGCATGGACTTCTGTTATATCTCAGTTCCCTCTTTTGCTGCTGAGCTTGTTTGTTTTCGAACACTCTGCCTTTTGCTTCTGATTTGCCTTCTTAGCTTACCTCATATGATGATTTATAAAACAAACTATCATGGAGTGAGGTCTCATGAGACTGCAATTTATGAGAGTAAGGAAATGGTGACACTTACTGACTGACATGTTTTCAGATAGTCCCGAAGGAGCAGGATGAAGACTGCGCTGAATTCAGGGAAGCAGTTGTATGATGGCTGGTCAAGTCCGATTATTAGCTGGTCCCAGACATACAGTAATGTATCCATGCTCAAGTAGCCTGTGAAAGGAGCAGCGTGTCCTGTTAATCCAGGAAAGGGCTTCTGACCCATTTAGGCACCTCAGACACGGCCTTACCCACAAAGAGAGTACTCATGGCTGGTTGGAGCATGTGCTTCATGGCCCTCAACAGGGATTCTTGAGTTTCCTCTGCAAAACCACAATGAAAGAGACATTCAGGTCCTTAGGCACACAGCTCTCCTATTCTAAATTGGTTCAGCACAGCTGCTGGAGTTTGAGTTTGACTGATAGTTCAAGTAGAGATTGACAGACTGGTTTTGTCATGAGCTAGGAACTATTTCATATAAGACAGCCTAAGAAATACAGCAAAAGCTGTGTTAACCGGCACTTTATTAGCCAGAAAACTATTAACTGGCATCTGAGGGATGCGGCCAAAGTGAAACCGGACGTACCGCTTCTGAGGGCCTTCCCATTTTGCCGCCACGAGCCGGTTTTCTTTGCCGCTTCTTCGGCCCACGGCCCAGGGCACAGCAACCTGTGCAGGGCCCCCCTCCCTGTCCCCCAGCACGCTGACACTGGGGAGTGCACCAGCCGATGCACATTTGATTACCCAGAGTATTTGATTAACCAGAATTCCCTGTTCCCAGGGGATGCCAGATAATGGAGTTTTTACTGTATGTGCAGATCGGGCAGATCCAGTGGAGCTGTGCTGATATGCACCAGCAGTGGATCTGACACAAAGCACTGCTTTCCTTTGCAATAATGAATGTCCTGTCTTCTGAATCCCAAACTCGAGGAAGATGAGGTTCTGTGTCTCCCCTCCAAGCAAATCGTACAAGTCGTTGTAACATCGTACTCACTCCTTACTTTACTACCAAGCCACCTTACCTGACTGACTGTAAATGCCCTGAATAACTTTGGTCAGGTCCCTGTCCTGTTCCTGTAACATTGAGCTTACTTCCCCCAATACATCGGTACCAGCAGCATCCTAGAAAGAAAAAGAAACAACATGTAAGAGATTGAAGTGCAGATTGGGCTGAGGGAAGGACGCAATGTCTTATTGGTATCTGTCATTTCTGAAGCTCTGTTAATGGGTGCTTCACAGAACTAAGGAAAGGCATGATCAGTTGCTCTCTCTAGCCCAAGCTGAAATGCCTTCATACTGGGTTTATATAACTTGACTGGATATACCGTTTCACTTTCATCTGTCTACAGGATTTGGTACCTGTTGTCTGTTCTGTGGTTTCAGTAGGAGACTGGACTGTTTTTATTAATACCCTTCTGCATTTATATAGCACTTTTTATCGAAAGAGCTGAGGATTTACAGATGTGGAAATTATTTTCCACATTTTGTGGGTGGTAGAGGCACGAGAGCAGGTTGTAACTTGGGCAAGATCACAAAGCTAGCAAAGTCTCCTCTAAATGCAGGTTTCCTGACTCCCAGACCTCTGCTCTAACCACTTGTGTCCGCAGCTGCCCTTTCTCCTTTCGCTATCCTAGAAGGGGCCCTGTGTTTTGGTTTCTGCCAGCTCCAAGGTAGTTCCCAGGCAGAATGGACAGTGTGAAGGATTGAGGGTGGGGAAGTCAGTCCAGGAGCCAGGAGTCTGTGCTGGGAGGTGCAGCGAAGAGCAAGAGATACACGCAGGGGAGCAGAGCAGGAGTGATGATGACTCTGCAGTGATGAAGCCTGTCTGGATACTAGCATCCTCTTTCTCTGAAAAGTGATGGCCCTGAAATGTGAGAGGCATTTGAACTCTACCTGGGTGAAAGAGAGTCTCACGAACCGAGGTCAAAGGTTCATGAACGTGATAAACTCTTCCACCAGCAGGGCAGAAATGGAGTCCATGGATAGGTTGGGAGGAGCAGTGTCTAGGACGACTTGCAACAGAGGCACCAGTAGAAAGTATTCCATATCAGGCAGATGTGTGGCTGCGCCCTGAAGCTTATGGTAATAGGAGAGGACATTCCTCAAACACCTTGCTGCAACTGAAATTTAAAACATCTGTCATTTTCCTGGGTCTTTGTCCTCACCCCCTTTTCCTCTGTCTTGGTGTTGTGTGCATTCCTAAATGCAGGCTGGAAAGGCAACCGTTATCAGTGACAGCAGAACTACAAGCAACATTACCTTCATTGTCTTTCAGGTGCTGAAAAGTGGGTTCAGTGGACAACAGAGTCTGAGACTTCAGGAAAATCTCCCGGTCCTTTGGGGATTTAGCTTTATTTGCTGCTACTTGAGACAGATAGTCTAGGCGTACTGGGGAAAAAAACAGACCATATGGGGAAGACGTTGGGTTTGATTCCCCACCACTACCCGTGATTTGTAATTTAAGACAGAGGACTTTATTCTTAAGGTTCCTATTATTTACCAGGCTCCTTCTTATCACACTGCTGGACCCTGCTGTGTCATTAAGCTTGCTTGCTTTAAAGAAGTTTTGAACTATAGTTTGCATAGGTTTGCATAGTTTCCATTGTCTTCAGGGGAAGTGCATAGGGAACAGATAAGCATCAGGTTTGACACTTACAAGTGTGTAATAACCAAGCTGCATGAGACATCATGTCTGATGATATCTTCACAATTATTCTGTGAGCCCCAGAGAGAAGTCCTCCCTAGCAGGGGTGAGTGAAGCAGGGAAGTCACTCGAGCTCTCACTTGAGTTTGTTGGGAGAATTTCTTCATGGGCTTCCCAGGAACCCCTTCCTACCATGTCATCTGAAAGAATGACACGTGTGGACCAAGAAAAAAATCCTGCGTTTTTTTAATTAGCTCTACATAGAACTTTTTTATACTTATGATTGAGGCTGTGAACAGCAGTCCCAAGGTCCTCCATCCTTTGCATTTGTGGGTGTCTATTAATCCTAGGGTACATTGGTTTGCAAATGTACTCAAAGCCTGGTCAAGAGCAAGAACCACTGAAAAAAATGGAATACCTCTTGGATTAGACAGGTAGAGCCTCCAGGTGACCCTTCTGAAGTCTGCAGGGAGAGGCTGGTTGAGAAAAGCATGCATTTTCCCTTTCAGCTCTGGCCTTTCTTCCATCAAATTAATCTGAAAAACAGGGCAAGCAGCTCAATTCTAAACTGATGCCTTCTAACACAAAAATAAATGCCCCTTTCTATAAGACTTGGAGCCCTGGTGTGCAGTGCAGCTGCTCAGTGAAGAGTTTTCTTACATGAGCCATACAAAGGCAGACCTCGTACCTGTTCCCAGTAGGTAGCCTAGTGCAAAGAAGGCTTTTTGTATCAGTAATCACCTAGAACAAGGTGGATGGTTAATCTAGGTTTTCATATCTGCCTGGTATCGACTTTTGTCTAAGCAGAGCAAATGAGGTGAACTGGGAGGCGAACTGATCGTCTCTGCTGAGCAGAATGATGGAGAAGCTGAAGTGTAGCTCACTAGATGCAGAATTGACATGCCTGTATTCGTGACTACACACAGAATTTGGGTCCTAAAATGAGAGTTTTAGCCAAAAGCACAATTTGGGGTTCTTGGCAAATATCTTGCCACTAGCAATATAGATGAAGGACTATGAAAGAACACGTTTTGTCTTTAGTTTGCCCAACTGGTTCATCCAGCTGGAACTGCTGCAGATTACATGAGTTCTTTAGTTTGAGTTTTGAACAGTTTTCATGCAAATAAACCTAGAGAAAAACAGCAAGAAAGCATACCACTCCATTCCTGATGTGACTCAAGACCAGGGACAACTTGCTTCTCAGATGATCACCATCTCTCATCTCATGAGCTACTTGGCTGTACAGCTGCTCCTCTAAGGAAGCGCTAATTTGAGACATCATGGCTTTATACAAGTCTCCTGAAACAATCAGAAGATTTCTTTGGTGCTAATCAGGATAAAGGGACAGCAGCCAAGACAGCAAATAGGAAGGGTGTCTCTTTGGTGATGGGCATGTAGACTTCTAATGATTGTATTAGGACTACAGTTACAAGATCCTCTCATCCAGGGGGTTGCATTTTGGCATTTTCTCTTACTGTGCACCATCTGAGGCATACAAGAAAAGCCCTTGGTGTCACTAGCAAAAGCTACTGTGCCAGCTTAGAATTTAAATCTGTTTATAAATGAGTATGTCCTGCCATGATTACTACCCAGCTAAACTCCAGATATTCAGTTATAACAGAGCTGGGCATGGTATAATGCCAAGATATATATTATGAAAGAGGCCAAAGATTAATGGAGACCTTAATGATTTATGCAAGACAACAAGGCACTCAGATGAAAGGAAAGTGTGGTGATGGAAAGCTAAAATAAGAGGGCTGGATAGTTCCCATTTGCCAAGCAGTTACCTCTTTGAATGGCCCTGGCAGCTCTCTGCAGGACAAAAGCCTTCTCTGCCTCCAAGAGGTCTGTGAAGACATTGACGTGGCTCTCTGTCATCTGCTGCTGGACAGCGTCAAATAGCCTTATTGTAAAATCTTTCCTCTCCTGCCCAGTACACAGAGGGGAGTCAGTTAGCCCAGACTCGCTTGGGCCCTAGAATTCTTCCCGAATAGGGACTGAGAGTCCTTAGGTCAGGGAAGAGGAGATTGAGGTAGTAGACACGTCTGTGGGGAATGCCCTTATCCTTCAAGTCTCATATATACATATAACTCAGATACTGCAGGAGACAGGTTGTGGAATTAGTGACCCCGATGATAACCGCTGTTGCTTTCTTTGTAAGTTCATTCCCAAAACATTATTTATGCCCCAGCTTCTTCCTTTTAAATGTGGCTCTTGTGGGTATTTTTAAAATAGCCAAGGGACTTCTGGCTCTCTTGCTTTTTGCCTTTATGTTCTAAAGCATACTTGCCTCTGCACTTGGCAGAAGCTGAAATGCACAGGTAATGTAACAGAGCCCCTAGGGAGCCAGACCTCTGCATGGGGTGAGCCGGCGGCACAGTCTACTGTGTCCCACATCCCACCAGTGGATATTACCCAGGAGACCATCCCTCCTCCTCAGTGCTGTTGACTTGAGGAAATACGAACCCATCACTTAGCCACTGCTCTCTGAGGCAGGATAAGCAAGATGCAAACTTGGGCTGCCATGACCCATCAAGGCATGTCCCAACTTTCTGCGCGTTCGTCCTGCCATACCTGTGAGTTCTCAATCTGTCTTCGGGCATTCTGTAGCAGCGCAGAGTTCCTGATCTGCTAGTCATTGCTTCAGACTGTTTCACCAAAGCAGGCAAGCTGGTGCTATTTCCTGTTGCTACAACAGTCTTCACCAGGGCAGCTACCAGTCAGCCTGTTCTGGTGGCCACAAGGAGAGTGTTTACTTTCACAAGCCCCAACCCTCCTGTCTTTTCTCTTATTAAGATGAGAGAAGATCTCCAACCCTCAGACTCCTGTTAAGAGTGGTGGTTGATGGCAGCCTTTACTTCACGGTTTACTTTCATGTCGTGTCCCAGTTGCTGGTCTAATCTCATTTGTCTCACACGAATGAATGTTGGACTGTTAGAAGGGTTCATACTGCATCTTTTCTTCTTCCTCCAGGCTGTCTCTGTCATCTTTGTCACCCACCAGCTTTCTTCCCATCCAGGCCCAGGATAGGGATTGTGTTTTTCAGTGGTACGGTCTCATTTGTGCGTGACCAGGACATGTTGTATCCAAATGGGGCTTGGGGTGATGGTCTCCGCACAGTCATTCATAGGGGTTCCATGTCCAGTGAATGATGATTTTTGGTGGGGGGAGCACCTACATAACAGGCTTGCTGTACTCACCATGGCATGCTACTAAAACAGGTATTTGTGGTCTTGTGCTGCCCTGCTACATCCTGGCATATGCCTTTACTTCTGTGTCTTCCTTGCCTCTGTTGCAGTTGATGGTGGGTGTGTTGGGGAGAGGGCACGGCACATGGTAGACTTCAGATTCTTGCTTCTTTCTAGTATTGTCAGCATCTTTTCCCCATCCATTGGGAGTCTCACCCCTGGCTTCCCTTACTGCAACTAGTTGAATAAGGACTTATTGTGCGCTATACAAGAAAAACCACAACACGCAGGAAGCCTAGCTCTGGATGCCTAAGCACTAGTCATAATAATTAGTTGCATGAGTTTAGTTTATCCTGTGGCTCTGAATGGTAGCAGAATAATTCCATTATGTTTAGTCTTTTCACAATCCTTCCTGAATGATCCTAAATAAAGGCTTTATCTTGTATTATAATTATTTATATGATGATAATATATCAAGAGCTGGGTGCCAAGTACCGTATGCAGGGCTGTTTCTTCTCCCTCAGAGCACTGAGTACAGTACAAATAAACACAACAAACCCTCAAATTAACTTCCTTTTCCCAAAGCAGAGCCTGGTCATGTGGTTTAACTGCCAGCTGTTCATATGTGGGCATTCAGGCTCACAAAAGGAAGATGGGGACTTTCATGTGGGATCTTTGCATGACAGCTCTGACCTTTGCGAAAATGATCCCGTCCAGGCAGAGGAGCATTCCCATGCTCCCTTTCCAGATTGTCAGACTTCTCTAACAACAGTTCATTTCTTTACATAATGGGCTAATAGAAGCTCTTCTTCCTGGAGACCCCTCTTCAAAGGAGAAGTATGTTGCTTGTCAGAGAAGATTTTTGCAGAATTTCTCTTCCTCCCAGACAAATCTGGTGACTGTACCCAGAGCACTGGGCATCAAGACAGTTCTATTCTTGGTTCTGCCACTGATTCATATAAACTTGGGCAAGTCACATAACCCTTATGTCTTGCTTCCTTTTCTGTGAAAGGGAGCTAATATTTACAGCAATGGTCAGTGTGTGTGTGTATGTGTTTGCATGTGTAGGCATTTATACATGCTCAGTGTTGCAATGACTGAAAAAGTATTTGTCTTTAAAATCCTTTGCCAAAAACTTTTCTTTTCCTGTCCTCCTTCAGCTGCTTTGGGATTTGAGGAACCATTGCTAGCAAAATCCATTCCTAGCCTTGTTGCACTCTGCCTCTTCCATTGTGTGTATTATTAAAGCTAGATGCACAGAAAGTAGTCTCCGAATGCAATTCTGTGGCTCTTTTTCAGCAGGACAGAGCATAGAGGTAGGAGGCTACTTCATACAAAACTGTTTACATCTCTGTGCTGGGGTTTGTTATTTTTGGAAAGTACAGCATAGCCAATTCCCTGTTGAGGGAAAGGAAGCCAAAACAGCCTGTCATTACAAAATCAGCTTCATTTTTTCCCATAGGTCCACACAGATATCTGAGAAACTGAGGCATGGAGCAGATGGGATGTCACTATGGCTTCTAAAGAGGTGTCTTGCTTCCACCAAAGAGAGATTCTAGCTGCGGTGGGGCGCGGCAGATGTTCCTTGGTTGCTAGCTTGGCCCCTGGAGCCTGCAGAGGATTACTGTGGACTTTCTCTGGGCCTCTGGCAGTATGGTCAAAAGAAAAATCTGCTGGGGGAAGATGGGAGAGAACTTAAGAGGTTGCTGGGTGTTGTCTGAACCTCTCTGCTAGGGAATGTGCAGTGTATCGTTGCTGGTAGCTCCTCACCACTGGGCTGATCTGGCTATGGGGCCTGCGTTCCAGTTTGCACTGGCAATTCTTGCACTGGAAGTTCCCCTAACTGGGTGGTGACTAGTGAAGTTTCTCTTCCCATAGCAGAACTCTTGTGCCACAGACTGGGTGAGGGGGGCCTAGGTGGGAGAAATCATAGGTGCGTACTGCTGTCATGTCAGCTGTGCACATTCACCATTTCCGCTTCTGGTCTGGCTGGCATGGGGTAATGCAGACTGTGAAATGAGGGGAAAGAAACAGATTCCCTGTTCACCTTGGAGAAAGGGAGACGAACAGGAATGATCCACCTGAGTTCTTTCCCCTGTGCCTTGACTCTGTCCTAGCTATTCTGCTCTCCCCCGTGTTTTGCCAACCCACCTGACTCTTGCCCTGCAGCGCCGCCCCCGCCAAGTTATTCCAGTCCTGGGCTCACCTCCAGTGAGAATGGCAAGCTGTGATTACCCTGAAATGGCAAGTAGCAAGTAGGTATGGTCCTACCCCCCAGTGACGCTCTCCATCACGGTGTATCCGAGTCAGTCCCCTACCAGGAAGAAGCCTATAGAAGAAATGGGAATTCCTATAAAGATGTGGCTTCAGCCAACTAGAGTAAAATAATAATTGGGCTGGTGTTTTTGACCACTGTGAGGGGCCTTGCTCAGAACGGCAGTCCTGGCGGCACTGAGTGGCCTAACTCATGGGAACTGGGACCTCTCTGTTCAACCGTCTGGAGCAGTGTCGGACAGATGATTCTCTGGGCTTTGTTCATTAACATTGTGGTGATGCTGACTCCCTTTTGCTCTAATTTAAGCCTCATCACAGTTTGGGGGGTGTGAAGCCGTGTGTGGAAAAACAACCACTTCTTGCAAAAGCCTGTTAGCACATGGTTTTGTAACAGTCTTGTCCGCCCTCGGGGCTGACTGAGCAGTCCTGAGCCTAGTGACAGACCTGGGAGCAGACCCGCAGACTACAGGAAGAGTCTCCACTAAAACCAGCCAGCCGCTTCATCAGATCTGAGCCTGCTCTTGTGGAGAAACTTCAAGATGCTGGTCTACCACATGGGAAACTAGGGGTTAATAGATATGCATGTTTATACTCACGATGTGGCCAGCCAGCCATTGCAATAGAGAAGTACAGCGCTCATTGGCTCTCTGTTGAGGTTTTCTTTCTCTGTGAGATCCATCTAGTCACTTCCTGCTAAAACTTCATCATGCTGTCCTTTTTCACTTAATTGGATGGTCAGGTTGCAGTCCATGGCTACCCTGGAGGCAGGCTGAATCTCTGTCCCTGGATTCATCAGCGCATACAGGGAGTGCTAACAGGCGGATCATTTCCTTCCCAGGATAACACCAGTCTTACCCACCGGGAAGTTGTTGTGTTTTTTTTTTTTTTTTTTTTTTTTTTTTTTT
>NW_017729012.1:9595671-9597407 GCF_001723915.1 Gavialis gangeticus | reverse complement strand
TTTTTTTTTTTTTTTTTTTTTTGGTTTTTTTTGAAACCCTCATCCAACGATTGCACACTTGGCTCACTTGGCACAGAGAAATTAGCCGAATTCTGCAACCTCAGTTGCAACCCCTCCTCAGAGCAGCAGCAGTTCTTGGGTGGAGCTGCAGCCTGCGGTAAGTGCCGTGTTCTTCTTTTGACAGCAGGGCTGGCTGTGCACCGGGGAGCTTTGAATGGCTTGGCAGCAAAGTAGCAACAGGCAACAGGGTACAGCACTTGAAGGCAGAGAGGAAGGTTCAGCTGGGGATCCAAGAGCATTCTCCAGATTCTCCAGGGAGCCTAGAAAGGGAGGAGTTTGGGATAGGGTCTTTTCTTGGATGTTTTTTGCTCCTGCTTTTAAAAGAAAGCCAAAAATGCCTCTGGGCAACGATGAGTGTAAAGGATGGAAACTGCAGCCAAGGAAAGAATTCAGGAGAAAGAAGCCAGAAAAAGGGAAAGCAGGTTGTTTGTATGAAAGTATACCACTGTCTTACTCTTTAGGATTGGTGGCTGTGACAGTAAGGATGGGAAGACGGAGCATATGTTCCTGCATACACAGGGATTTTACAAAGAGTTTACACAGAATAGTTGAGTTATTGTGTCCTAAAATAGTTAATCTTGACTGTGCCTTTGGATTTTTCTCTTGCCTATGAACTGCATCAAAGTGCTGCGTAAGCATCCTCTGCTGAGATTTTAATAAGCGTGCTTGCATCCAATCTTGAATCAGAGCTCTTGTCCTCTGTCTCTCTAACTGATGCAGAACAGGGGGAGCCTAGGTCTAACCCTGTTATGTGATATCCCCAAGGACCTGTTAACTTTCTGGAGACAGAGCGTGTCAATAAGGCCTGGCTGGTAACAGATCTTTATAGCACAAGTTAGTGCTCATGGGCGTTTCCTTGTCAGCTTCACAGGCTGCAAATAAATCTACTGTCATATCCTTCTAATGGTTTCTGCTGGCATGCAATCAGAGAACAGATCTGAGGTCTAAGTGTGTGCATGCATGTGTAGAAAAAGAAGGTTCAAAGCAATAGAAATGGGAGGCTGGAGCTAGCGAAGTCTGGTGGACTGGCCAGCTGTCCCAGTGGTAAGTGAGCAGCACTGTTGTACAGCAGGTCTAGATCCAGTTTCCCAGGGCTGGTTTCTCACTCATTAGCCTCAGAGTGCTATGGCTGCATTGCGCTGTGTCTGAGGGCAGTCTTTATCTGCACAACCACTGGAAACTGGGCAGGCATGTACCTTTCTTGATGACTACTAGGTCTGAGCCCATGCTTAGGTGGAGATCAGCAGCTGGCACATCCCACGACTCTGGGGAGGTGCTAGGCCTTTCTTGCTTGTACCCTGGTTTGCGGTGCTACTGTGCACCACAGTTTCATAGTTGGTCGGGTCGGAAGGGGCCTGAGCAGATCTTCAAGTCCGACCCCCTGCCCGGTGCAGGAAAGAGTACTGGGGTCAAATGACCCCGGCTAGGTGATTATCCAGCCTCCTTTTGAAGACCCCCAGGGTAGGAGCGAGCACCCCTGTCCTTGGAAGTTGGTTCCAGATCCTAGCCGCCCTGACTGTCAAGCAGCACCTCCTGATGTCTAGCCTGAATCTACTCTCAGTCAACTTATGGCCGTTGTTCCTTGTTATCTCTGGTAGTGCTCAGGGGAACAGGGATCCTCCCGTTCCCTCGTGCTCCCCCTTGGCCAGTTTGTAGATGGCCACCAGATCCCCTCT
>NW_017729012.1:9580634-9595500 GCF_001723915.1 Gavialis gangeticus | reverse complement strand
CTGCCTCTGCACTGACGAGAAGGGAGTTCCCCAGCCTGTAGGTATGGTGCTGGGTCTTCCTCCCCAGGTGCAGCACCTTGCACTTGTCAGTGTTGAATCCCATCCTGTTCTCATCCGCCCACCCCTGTAACCTGTCCAGATCTAGTTGCAGCCTGTCCCTCTCCTCTAGCGCGCCCACTTCTCCCCACATCTTAGTGTCATCCGCGAATTTGAACGAGGTGCTTTTCACCCTCTCGTCCAAGTCGCTGGTGAAGAAGTTGAACAGTGCGGGCCCGAGGAGAAGAAGGAGGAAGTCTGTGTTCGGCAGATGCTTCCTTTCCCGCTTCCAAGGAGCCTGAGCACACATAGTGGCCCTTTCCAGAGGGGCCCCGTTGCTAGTCCTCTTATCTCCTTGGGCCACATGGTAACTAGCCTCTGCTGCCAATGCTGAGACAAGAGCAAGGGTGTCAATGCTGTCGCTGTCCATGCTCCTGCCTTCCCTCAGTGGTGACCCTGGTGGATTCCATACAGCACATTTCATCTGAGAAGACCTTAGTCGTAAGAGCAGGTGAGGTTATCTCCAAAGCGGGTGGCTGTTGCCCAGCCCACCTTGAAGAGCCTATACTTTCTCACTTCTTTAGGAATTTCTTTTTGGTTGTTCCCCTGCTCAGAGACTTTGCTATTTAAGGCCTGGATCCTCCAGTGAGGTCAGTGCAAGTAAACCCTTAAACGCCACTGAACTCAGCAGGTCTTTGAAAAGACCCAATAATTAGATCCAACTTAAGGTTTTTTTACTCAAGCAGTAAAACTCGTTGGGACAGAGATGGTGCCATCAGCTGCATCAGCATTGAATAAAACGGCAGGGTCTGATAAATAAATAGCAGAGTTTCACTGTTCAGGGAGCAATCGGACTAGGGGAACCCATGGGCCGTCCTTTAACAACTGCTGGGGCAAACATACAGGGGCCTGTTTTCTATCTTGTTTGAGGAAAGGGAGCAGCGTGGAAGGGGATGAATGGGCACATTGGGGATCTGATTCACAGGCTTTAAGGTTCGTGTGCTCTTGCTCTCTTACAGCTTGTTCTCTGACAGACAGCAGCATCCATGATCTAAAAGACCCTCCCTGCCAAACATGAATAACTCTACGCTTGGGCAGCCAGGCCCATCGCAGGAGGACAGGCTGATTTGTTTGTTAGAAACAGATGACAGTGTCCAGGAGGACAAACCTGCAGTGGATAAGCAGAGAGAAAGAAGAGAGGCAGGTGGAAAGAAAGAAGAACTACCACCACTGGAGACTCCCTTTGAGAAGGAAAGCAAGGATTTTGCTCCTCAAATCAAGTTAAATTTGAATTATCGAGGACAACTAGCCAGCAAGTAAGTAACAGTGGGTTCTGCTTGTGGGAAATCTGTTACAAATGAAATTCAGGGTGGTGCCAGGGACTTTGCAAGAGGACGAGCAAGAATAAAAGTGCAGGAGTCCTGCCCACACCCAAACTGGGGTGGTATGAAACTAGGGCTGGGGACATATTAGCCTTTTTTCTCCAAACTCAGAGGGCCGGTCTGCCACGCACACTACCGTGCGCTGTGGATATATCCAAGAATAGCGCTAAGCAAGCTGACTCCAGTGCCACAGGCCATCTAGCCACGGCAGAAATGTGCTCTATCCAAGTTAATTTACTTTGGGTGGAGCTCCTTGCCACTGTGGCTAACCTGCTCATAGCTGACTGTTTGCTTTTCTTCAGTAGCCAAAAGGACACAAACCGCTTTGACAGGGACCGGCTTTTCGATGCAGTCTCAAAGGGCAACCCAGAGGAGCTGGATGGCTTGTTCAGTTACTTGAAGTCAACCTCCAAATTCCTAACTAATTCAGAATATACAGGTGGGTACCTGCTCAGCATGTTCTCTGCTGGTTTAACCAAGGCATTTCTTCTTAGCAGCAGTGGAGCACAAAGGCTTTGCTGCTCAGTTTGAGTCAGTGCCAGAGCAAACATCTGTAGCCCCACATCTCTCTCTTTGCCTACAATAAGCCTTTTCACCAAACCAGGGCTTTGGTCTCTGGCCCGTTTGTAGATACAAACAAGGACTGGGTACAGGCCTGGAAGGCTAGATTCTGTGCCCAGCTGTGCTGCTGAGCCAGTATGTGACTTTGAGCGAGTCATTTCTTCGCTCTCTGCCTGATACATACCCACCTGTCTCCATGGCTGCTCTCTGGCTGAAAGGTGCTCATGGCATTTTCTTCCAAGCCCCAGCTCCTAGTGGAGATGCTGCAAGAAAGGCGTTTAAATGCTTTGCTAAGGACTGAGTTCTGGGCAAAAGGAAACCAGTGGTGCAGCCATGTACAAAACACCCGCATGCCTCCTCCATGCTCTTTTTCAGATGCAAAGACAGGGAAGACCTGCTTGATGAAAGCCCTGCTGAATTTAAAACATGGGAAGAATGACACTATCCCAGTTTTACTGAAAATAGATGAGGACAGAGGATGCAGACCGCCTCAAAAGATGCTCATCAATGCTGCATGTACGGATAATTATTATAAAGGTAAGGTATTTGCAAGAGCATGTTTCTAACCTTGTGGTCAAAAGACAGACAGGCACCAGTGTCCAACCTGCACCTGCAAGCCATTAAAAAAGATAGTGTTTTCTACCTGTTTGATGCAGCCAGTTATGCCTGGGAGTCCACAGTTATCTCAGGTGGGCCTGGGAGTCCAAAGAATAGAGGACACTGCTGTTGTCATTTGGGTACTTTTGTGGGGGTCTGGTCATGACATCTCTGTGATCTGCTCTTTGCAATGCCATCTTCCTTAGGGCAGACAGCACTCCACATTGCCATAGAGAAGAGGCAACTGGAACTAGTGAAGCTCCTGGTAGAGAAGGGAGCTGATGTCCATGCCAGGGCCCATGGCACGTTCTTCCAGAAGAAAAAGGGAATTTGCTTTTATTTCGGTAAGCCAGCACTAGCGGCTTCAGTTCGCTGTCCTGCAGTACGTGGGGTCCCTGAAACTAGCTGGGCTTGCCTTTGCAGGTATTGTGTGTAATCTCTATCCAACAACCCAGGAGATCCCAACATGTGTGAGTGGCTACAGCTCTAAAAGTCAAAGCTCCCCTCTAGCCAACTGCTGCTTGCCACCTGGTGTTTGATTGTGCGTACTCTACCCTAACCAGGGGGCTTTAAAATGCAGTCTCATCTGCAACCGAGTGCGACAATGAAGTAAATAGAGGCAGTGGATCCCGCCTCATGCAACAAATGCCCCTATCTGAATTCAGAGGTCTTGTGAGGAAAACCCCCAAGCTGTTACCACAACAAAACTGCAGATGATAAGTACATTGTTGTCTTAAAACGGATTACTTTTTCCTCAACCTGGCCCCGATCTTTCCAGGTGAACTTCCCCTCTCCTTGGCTGCTTGCACCAACCAGCTCAACGTAGTCCAGTATCTCCTGGAGAACCCCCACAACAGAGCCAGTCTCCAGGAAAAGGATTCTCTGGGCAACACAGTTCTCCATGCCTTGGTGATGATAGCAGATGACACCCAGGAGAACACAGAGTTTGTGAGCAAGATGTATGATGAGATCTTAAGGGCAGGTGTGAAGATTGTCCCAACACAGAAGCTGGAAGAGGCAGTGAATTGTGATGGGTTAACACCACTGCAGCTGGCTGCCAAGGGTGGCAAAGTAGAGGTAAACACAACTTAGAGGGGTTTTCTAGGTGTGGTGAGCAGCAGAGAGGACAGCGGACTGCATTCCCTGCCCAGTGGCTGGGCTTCATGTAGGTGCATCCTACATTTTACTGCATGAGAGACTCCTCAGTGAGATCCTTTTGCCCCACAGGCAGCAGCCTCACCACAGGAGGCATCAAGGAAACCTCCTGCAGCTCATCCCATCTGGAGCTGTGTATTGTGATTGCAATTGGGTGCTGACGCTCTGAGTCTGAGTGGAGCAGGGGCTGGGCTGAGTTTTGCATGAGCTGTGCTTTGGTTGGATCATATAGCAATTGGGCACAATGATACTGGCAAAGCATACTGTGAGAGAAACAGGGCCATGGGGGTTTGAGGCAGCTCGGGGATTTGGGGGAGGTCATCCTGCTTCTCTGTGGTTATCTGCACAATAAACACAAAGTTTCCCTCTAGATCTTCAAACACATTCTTCAAAGAGAAATTAAGGAGCCGGAGTACCAGCACCTGTCACGCAAGTTCACTGAATGGACCTACGGCCCCATCCAGGTGTCTCTTTATGACCTGTCCTCAATTGATAACTGTAAGAATTCGGTGCTGGAGATCCTGGCCTACAGCAGCGACACACCGGTGAGTGCTGACACCACCTGCTCTAAAACCAAGCCGTTTTGCCTGGTTATTTATTATAGTGTCGCCACGTAGCTATGTCAACTACGTACAGTTAACAGGGTCTTTCAGACCTAAAGAAAATTACATTCGCCTACATGTTTCATAGTTTCATAGTTAGTAGGGTCGGAAGGGACCTGAGCCAGATCATCAAGTCCGACCCCCTGCCATGTAATATTAATGTTGTGTTTCAGACCATTTGCTTGTAGAGAAATAGTTTCATAGTTGAGCATGCAGATCTGTACATTACTAATGATGTGAAATTAGCATATATTGTTGGCTGTTAAACATCTTAATGCTTTCAGACAATGTGCTTTAAGGAAGGCATTTTGGATCTTTCTGTCTTTGTCCCTGCCATGGGACCAGTGCCTTAGTCTGGATCTTTCTATGGGCCTTGACAGGGCTACGTCAGACAAGGCAGTTCTCCCATCACCAGTAAGATGCCTGGCTCATTTCATGCTGAGATGTACAATTAAACAGACATGCTGGGATCCCCTAATTCTGGCCATTGAATTCCACCACTGGACCAAGAAGGCTTTATGGTGATTCTGGATTCATGCTGTTGTGTTTATTTTCCCGTGCCAGAATCGATACAAAATGGTGGTTTTGGAACCACTGAACAGACTGATTCAGCACAAATGGGACACTTTTGCTGCCAGGAGATTTTACTTGAGTTTTTTTTCTTATTTGACGTTCATGGTCATCTTCTCAGTCTTTGCCTACCATTGTCCCCTGCAGGCGCAGGTGAGTCGGGCTCGCTTTGATGGGGTGGAATAGAAGAGTGCTGGGGCGACGGTGGTTACAGCGCTGACTGCCGTTCTCACAGTGTTGCTTGAACCTTGCAGCCTCTGTTCCCAAAGGAGTTCAATGCTGAAGGCTTCCTGTGGCTCACTGGACTGATCATTATGTTTCTGGGAGGCATTTACTTCTCAATTGCTCAGGTATGGAGACACATAGCCTGATTACTCTCTCCTGAAGGGCCCATCATCCTGATGTTGGTGCACCCGTCTATTTCCATGATACCATGTGGGTGCGCAACACTTCACAGACCAATGGCAGGACAGCTTCTTCCATGAGATGCTTCTCAGATGAGTTGGGTGCAGGACAGCAAAGGACACCATGAACAAGAATTTTGGAGACAATTAGGGAGAGGGTCAGAGCAGCAAAAGATCATGAGATACTTTTGGGATGTGCAGTGGTACAATACTGAATATTACTAGATACATTCTTTACAAAAAACACGAGGGAGCTGTGGCTCAGCTTCTCACTCTGTATTTGCTTTGAAGGGGGATTATCTGGATTGTTGGGCTACTGGAACAAATGATTTAGAAGAAAAGGCTGTGAACAAGCCTTTGCTTCCTGTGCAGTGTGTTGTCCCAGGCAGGGATTGAATTCAAGTATTCCCTCCTGCTATAAAAACTGTCCCTCTTGATTTTTTTTCTTTCCAATAGAGTCGGTACTTGTGGAGGAGGCAATTCTCTCTGAGGACCATCTTCTCTGATGATTGCATTGAGATCTTGCTGTAGGTTTCTTCTTGTCTTGGGGAAACTGGAAGCAGGCGTTAAATCAGTTCTGTGTTGAGTGCAGTAGGCAGGTGGTGACCAGAGGCAACTGCTTCTCACACCTTTACTTCCACTCCAGTCCTATTTTGCCTTTTCTACCTGTTGTCGTACTCCAACACTGTCACATCTCTGGGGCTGGGACTGCACAAACTGAAGGTGACAATGCCTGACACGATGGAGCTCTGACCCTTCCCTGGAGCCTCTCAGTGTTACTGTAAAGCAAATAATAGTAAATTACAACAATGTGAGATTGTACGTGGAACTGGGCAGTCATGGCAGCTGAGACTTGACTGGGGGGGTATAGTTTCCCTGGGTTTGTATGTCTTTCAGTCTGTATGTGACAGGTCCAGTATCACACCAGTAACATGTGTGTAACTCCCCTTGTAGAAAAGAAGGGCCAGGTGTAGGGTGTCTGAGATTTTCCCATAACGTAAGATGGGCAAATGCACAACAGATCTGCCACACACTTGTGCATGAAGTAGCTTACATGTAGGTTTGGTCAGAACACACTTTTGATCCTCTGTCCCATTATGCAACCTTTGACAATGTGGCTGGGCACCCCCTGTAGCACTAAAAGGATTTGGATCTGAGGCTTTCAGTCCATTTTGTAATGCTCTTTTTCCTCCTCCCCAACCTCCCTCCACCCAGCTTGCTTCAAGGACTCTTGCTGCTGCTTTCATTAGTTCTATACTTGATGAGTTTGGAGTACTACACCCCATTGATGGTTTCCTCTTTGCTGCTGGGATGGGTGAACATGCTGTACTACACTCGGGGCTTCCAGTGCACTGGGATGTACAGTGTCATGATACAGAAGGTCAGTGCAAAGAGACAGTCTGCATCAGTGGCTTGCAGGTGTGAGGTATTCATACAAATGCTGCTGTTATATTTCTTTGCATCAAAGCCATGAAAGGAGGAAATGCTGTAGCTCTGCAAATGAAAACTGCCTTTGGGATGAGACTAGATCCATCTCTCTGGGCAGCTGGGATGCTGCACTGAGACAGACCTGTTGGCTTTGCACCTCTTATGCAGCTGGGTTTCAAATGCTGGCTCAGGGCAAAAGAAAGAATGAGTTTGTTTGGGGCTCATAGCTGATGCTGCCCTGCCTATCACAGAAATAGCATCTCTCTTCAGAAGACCTTTCTTATCATTGGTAAGTCTTTGTAGAGGCTTATAGGCATACTCCAGCGTAGAGCCCAGTGCTAGAAAGCGAGGGGTGCTCTAAAGCAGAGCCAAGGTGCGCTAGCAGACCTCTGTTCACGCGTCTGAGTGTGCGAGAAGGCAGAGTGGACTGGGTAGTCAGACGTGTAGCAGCAGTCCTGGACAGAATTACATAGGGTGTTTGCATGGGATCTGACTGGTTCAAGCTAGCCTTCTTCATGAGAATGACTTCTTCTCAAAAATCACAACACAGCTTTATTTGACCCAGTTTCCCTGTCCCTTCATCAGTGCCGTCTCCGTCCGGCGGGGTCTGGGGTGAGACATTCCTGAGTTTCAGTCCGCTATTCAAAGCTTGCTGTGTGGATTTAGCAGGTGTATCAGAACTTGTTCACCTGTTAAAAGGGGGAAACGAGACTTCCTGCCTTCCCTGTTAGCATTAACGAGGTGACATAGCCAGAGCAGATATCATTGTCTGGTGGGCTTGCAAACACTCTGCCACAGCAGCTTTGTGCTACATTAAATGTGAGGAATGGGGGTGGAGGGTTAATGATGCTGCCCCTGCTCTATGTTCCAGACCATCCTGAGGGATCTGCTGCGCTTCCTCCTGGTGTACGGGCTCTTCCTCTTTGGCTTTGTGGCAGGTATGGATTCACTTGGCACCATGTCACTGGCAGCATGGGGGCAAGCAGGCTTTCCCTGGGTGACTCTGGGTTCTGCTTTCACTTCAGCTCTAGTCACTCTCACGGGGGAGCCCCCGCCAACTGCCCAGAACAAATCTGTTACCCAGGCGGAGGAGGACAGAGGCCGCTTTGTGTACGGCAGGCTGTTTACCACCTCCCTGGAGCTCTTCAAGTTCACCATTGGCATGGGGGACCTGGAGTTCCAGGAGCAAGTGAAATTCAAATACTTTGTCATGCTGCTGCTGCTGTTGTATATAATCCTGACCTACATCCTCTTGCTCAACATGTTGATTGCGCTCATGAATGAGACTGTCACCAATGTCTCTGGTTATAGCAGAAGCATCTGGAAGCTGCAGGTGAGCGTGCTGCGTGGCTAGCTGGGCAAGGCTTCCGGGGGCTCAAATACTGTTTGTAATGAACTGTGTGTTTTTCCCCTGGCTCTGAAGCTTGTACGTGTACAAAGTGCCACGAGAGCACTTACCAAGCAATCCAGATTCCTCTGTATCAGTGACTTGTTATGATCTAACGCAGATGTTTATCCTCAGAGAACTACTGCCATTCTGGAAGTAGAAAAGCACTTTTTGTGGTCCTGGGGAAGGAAGGCGAGATCTGGCTGCTTTGTGTCTGTGGGCCTTAATAAGGAAGATGAGCGATGGTGTTTCAGGTAGGATGGGGCAAGGGGGAGGCTTCCAACACGCCCAGTTCTGTGTCCTCTTCTACAACCGCATGTTGGCATTAGCAGAGGGAGAATCATGACACCAACCTACTTGGTCACAGAACTCTGCGTATTCCTCCCAGACCCATCACCATTGCATCTGGGTGCCAGGTCCTGTGACTAAGTCTCCCTAGGATTACAGCCATAAGCAGTATTATTTTCTCTTTCCCTGCCTCTTTCCCTTGGAATGGGACCATTTGGCCTGTAAGCTCATTGCTGAGTGCAAGTCTCCTGAAATCAGCTTGAGTAGTTTTAGCCCGACACAGCCTGAGTCAGCAGAATTGCCAAACCCACGGCCCCTCTTTGTCTTATTTGTGCTGGTGCCTTTCCTGCCTGAGTCGTGGGCACCTGCAGTTCCATCAAGGGGAGCAATGCTGGAAGCCGTGGGGCAGCCAAGCTTCAGGCATCATTACTGGTGTGTTGTCTGACCCTGCTCTGAGCAGGTAACATTGCTGGCAGCTTGACCTCTGGCAAAGCGCTGCCTGGGCAGTACCAGCGACCCGAACGGCACTAACTTCTGCAGACTTCATTTTTTAATATGCAAATGGTGTTCGAGAATGTTTCTATGACATCAGTGGGCCACAAGATGGCAGCGCTCCTCCTGTGCACAGGACCCTTGGGATAGAGGGACCCGGACTATCCCTTATCCTCCACCGAGCAGGAGCACGCCGGAGTCATAGGAGTTGCATTGTGTGATTCAGTGCGTAAAGAGACCTTTCCCTGTGAGACAAGTCTGGAAAGTCTGTTGTGTTAACGGTGTTTCCTTTGCAGGGGCTAGAGTATTTTTGCTGAAGCACCAGAACTATGCACAATGCAGAGGAAGATACAGAGCTCGTCTATCCTGCAGACCACTCTCAGTTAGCACTCCACCCCTAACCAGGCCTTGTACGGTGCAGTTTCTGCTGCCTCTACAGCCCAGCCCTTAGCTCTGTGCTGATATAGCCAGTGTCCGTCAGAATGAGTATGGCTGGGGTGCCGCAGGTGCAGCCCTGAGGCCAGTTCTGTGGTCGGAACCCGTGTCCCTGTGTGTCGTTGTTGGTGGGACAAGGAAAAACTGTTCGACTTTTTTATGTCTCCAGAGTGGAGGAGCTTAAATGGACTAATTGGAACAAGGAGCTGGGAGTCCTCAAGGAAGATCCTGAGAACTCCAGGAGCTTGGAAAGAAGCCCTGTGGGTAAGTCACACCACGGCTTGTTTGTCTGTGATGGGCCACGCCCCGTATTTGGGAGGATTTACTTCTATCGGAAATACCTCCACCGTAAAGCTCCTACCTCTGAAGCGTCCTGCAGCAGCGGTGCTTTGTTGTGATTTGGCCAGGTCCGATGGTCCGAGTAGGTTTTCACCTTTTCAGTACGTGGATGAGACTAAAATCAAGGCTGTGCATGGCCGGTGAAGTAAGGGCCATTCTTCCTTCCAAGTCAGAACTCAGCCAGTGGCCCAGGGAGTAATGGCTTTAGCAGAAAATGCCTGTCAGACCTCGTGGCGCCTGCAGCCAGAATCAGGGTGGTAACCTTGGCAACCTGATCCCACTCCACCTTGTAATCATGTTGTGCCTCCCTAACCTTCCTCTGGAGTTTCAGGTAGGCCTGATCTTCCTCCTCACTTCCCACCCTGAAAGCCTGTGTGGTTCAGCAGCTCAGCGTGGAAAATGGTGATTTCTCCCTTTCAGGAGAAATATGTTGTTTGCTTAACCTGGGTGGGATCTTCCTTCGAAACTGGACCAGACCTTTGACTCTCTAGCTGTGGTCAGGTTTCCATTGCTGGCATTGAGAGAGCAGGGCCAAGAGGCTTACAGCACTGCTAACCAAGGGCTGCCATTGTTATGTCTGTTATTACAGAAGAGAGACTGTGGAGCTGGATGCTACGGGCAAGATCCAGATCATCTGCTCGGGAGAACCAGTTTCTATTACAACCTATCGATCCATGACTGAGATGATGCCCCTGGAAGGACCAGTCAGGAGGCTGTAACCGGGTTTGGGGTTACAACGTGCCCCATATCTACAACAGAATTATTTCTTGCTATAGGGCCGCTAATAGCCAGATGGAGGAACCTGAAGAACGATCAGTATTAATATGCATCTCAAAAACTGTGGTGCAGCTTGTGGCTTTGAAATATTTTGATGCAAATGAAGTATTTCCTCTGAAAAAGACATTTCTGCCTAGAATTTTCGTGGCACAGTGCTTTAAAAAGTCACGTGCGTGCGTGCGTGCGTGTGTGTGTGGGTGTGGGACAGTGAGATTTGGGCTGTGCATCTTAGAGCCCAGGCGGCTTTGTGATTTGAAATGTCTGCTGAGAGGTACAGATTAAAATATCAGTTGGGCCAAATCATCCCATGATGCTTTTGAGGCAGATGATTCTGTCTGTGTGCTGTTTGCCGTCTGTAGATCTTACAGACGAGACCTTTCTAACCACAGGCTGGCTTTTGATGCCACAGGACCTTTCGTGAGAGGAGGTGTTTGCCCATGGTTTGTGGCCAAAAATGATTTTCCTCTCAGTGTTACCCAGCGTGCAGCACGTACTTGGTTTCCACCCTTCCGCCCCAGGGGTGGTTGCATTGCAGCTGGTCTATGCCTGAACTGCTTTGGGATGAAAGGTGTGATGGAGGAATAAAATATGGTTTGAGTTTCCGACTGACTGCATGAGTTTGTGCAGGATACTGTTTGTTGGTTTGGGGGGGACATGGAAAGCTGCACCATTGAGCTTTGTGCAACAGCCTCTGCTTCAGCAAAGACTGTATCTGTAGGCAGCTGGATGGAATTGGGACCGTCCACGTGAGTCTGACCTGAAGGTGGCAGAACCACTTGAGGAGAATCGGGTGCTTTGATAATATCTCGGCTTACGGACATGTGAATTTCTGATACCTGACTGCTCAGTCTCTTCAAAGGGCAGCACCTGAGCTTTGCATATTGAGCTCACTAGAGCCAGAAGGACGAGTGCAAGCTGCCCTACATTCATCACGTTCAACAACTTCCTGTCTGAGTGGGCTTTCTGCCTTGCCCCACATAGTTACAAAACCAGCATAACTTTGCATGTGCAAGGGTGCTGTAGAATTCTGCTGGAGAGCATGAAAAGATAACGAAGGCTCTGCTTATGACCTATATTAAAAAAAAGTTGTAACTTGGAAAGTTTCCGCGCAGCCCTAGTGCATGAGGTGTGTTTCGCTGGAAGAGTTTGTACCTGGCAACGTTTCCCTAGTCTGAAACCCCAAAGCGTGGAAGGCATGTGGTATGCTCTGAAGTAGGGTTGAAGTGCACGGGCAGAGCTAATGGCCTGTAACACGTCCAGCTCAATTCAAGCCTAGTGGTCCTTTGCTGTCGCGAGTGCTGCTGTACAACGGAGGGTGACCTCGGGCTTGTTCACGCAAGAATCTTCAAGGTCTAAGAACCAGGTCCCGGTTTCTGGTGTGTCTTTGATGAGAGAAAATACTCAGCAGTGATGCCCAAAAAGCAGTTTAATGTTCAATCTGGGGGAAGACCTCTCCCACTGAGACAAAGCAAAACTCTTAGTAAATGGAAAAGGGAAGCAGCTTTTTACTTCTTCTTTCAGGGGTTCAGAGACTTAAGTGTTTCTGCTCTGGTCTAGACTTTTACAAGGCCAAAGTGTTCACGTACCCCAGCCAACCCCACCCCCATCCCAGTCTGCTCTTTGCAGCCTGTTCTCGTTTCTTTTTGTGGGTAGCAAAGGAAGGTTTTGAAACCTGACAAAGCTGAGGGGCTCGGCCCCAAGGCAGACACAGACAGACAACCTTTGAAAAGCCATCGCCGCAGCTACCCGTCTGAATGAGCTGAGAGGCGTTGCGTCTTAACTGACACAGCTGGTAAAGCTTTTTATTTCGGGCTGAGATCAGCACTGTGGTAGCAGAATTGCATGTGCTAGACAAGGGGAAAAGGTGTTGAGAAATTATTGCTCTGGCGTTTTTCTTTCAAATCTACATTTCTGAGAAACCTCTATTTTCTCACAGCAGAGTGACTGATAGCACGACCCGGCCATGCCCAAGCGCGAGTGACACAGGAGTTAACATACGTTTCTCCTTCTCTTCTGCTGGGGTATTCCTCAGGGCAAAATAGGCAGCTGTCTGGGAAACGGGAGTGAGTTAGTGGCTTCTGTGCTGTGAGGCCCTGCATTTGTTGCTGAATGTTCATCAAGCACTTTGGGGATCCTTGGAGTAAGGGATCCTGAGAGGGGCCAGCTGGGGTTTTATGAACCTTGTTTAATGAAAGGGCTGGTGCAAGATGCAGATGCTGGAAGCTAGGGAGAAAACTCTTCCATTTTCCACGAAGGCTGCTTCATCGCCTGCTCTGTTAAAGGATTTCAAATGTAGATGAATGGCTCCAGTGCCTAATAATTGCCTATCTGAGGGGGAGCAGGCTCTCGGGGCATCTGTGATAATAGCACTCCGCTCTACTACTACAAAGTGCTCGGCCAACATGTATACTAAACAGAGCTCATTCTGTGCAGCTGGGCTTCAGTCGCAAAACAAGTGCAAGCAGAAGGCAGCACACAGGTGTGTTTTACAAGCATGGCTGGACCTTTCACTTGCAGATCCAAACACCAGTATCGAAGGATTAGCAAAACAGGTACATTTAGTTCCCAAGAGCTGACCTTTCTGATACTAGCACTGAAGTACAACAAAGCGAGAACAGCAGGGCTGTGGGAGAGAGAGGGGAAATGGGGTCTAAAACAAGTGCTATCTGTAACAAGGTGACATGCTGTTTAAATCCCTGCAGTGAGCACATTCAGATAGGGCACACTGTTCTTTCCAGATGCTTCAGAGGATGACGGCATCTCCGGGTAGGTAGCCTGGGATGTGGAGAAAGATGCAGATACTTCCCTTGGAAGTTTTCAGGCATGTTCCAGGGGGACCTTATGATGATGAGTTTCTGCAGTTGCTGCTAGATAGATAGAGGTACTGCTCAAATATCCTTTCAGTAACTTGCAGCATTTTGTTGAAGTATAATTTCATGAGTAAATCATTGAACCCCAACTAGGAAATCCATATGACACCAAATCAGCTGTCTCTGTGACAAAGCTTCAACAGGCAGTTGAGTCGGTGATCTGCGAGCAGAGTGCAGCTAGATTGTCTGGTGGGAACTCCAGTCCTGCACCCTTCACCTTAAAGCCACGATTGAAAAGATGAAGTCCCTCCTGTCCCTTCTCTCTTTAATAAGTAAGTGAGCATTATTTCTCTCCCCTCCCCCTTAAAGTAGAAAAGAAAAGCCATGCACTGATTCTGAGCACTCCTGGTTCTCACTCAGTGTGGCTGAGTACGTACTTTATACGTGCAGCGTTGATGTTAAGAGCCACAGCATTTGCCGTTTGTTTTTAGGTATCTTCAGGGTTTGGGGATTTGTCATGGGTGCCCTGTATACAAGTCCTTGCTTCAAGACTTGTCATTCCAGTGTTTCAGCAAAATTAGCCAATGTGATTTCTGCAGCTTCTCTTAGTGGGTGACAGTTCTTGCCATTTTATGGGAAAAGTAAATGCTGGTAGTATCCACAGGGCTCGGCCACTATAAATGGGACAGCTGCTCAAATGCCTGATTAATGAGGGTCATATAAGTTCCTCAGCAGACAGACAGGCAGACAGATGCCCTGCACTGCTATGTATAATGAGGCAGCCGAGGCTATGTCTGGGTCAATTTTGCTTTCAAATTGCACCAGCAAAAATCGACATTGAGTTAGTGGAGTGTCTCTCTGCTTGTATGGCCGTTAACTAAGAGAAGTCTAAGTTCATGAAATCTTTGTCTTTATGTTCATGAAATCCCCCTGTTTTCCTACCCTTTCTGATTCATCCTGGGCCAGTCAGTGAAGACTTTCAGCAGTTTGTTGCCCACAGGGTTTGGCCTATTAAGTACGCTAAAATATTCAGGACAAAAGGAGAACTTTTTTTCTCTCAGTCCTTTTGTTTGGAAAATGCAGTAAATGTAAAATAAGATGCAGACTGGAATTAGGGAAGTGACTTCTAAATCCTGGACATGGGACGATAAATATAAACGAAGACAAGAAGTGGTTTAAAAATCTGTTTTTTATAGAATTTTGACAAAAGGTCAGGATTTCAGAGACTATAAAACCTGACGTGTTATTGAGAGAGCTGGAAAGCCCATGTTCATCTTGGAGTCAATGACTCCAAGATCCCTTTCTGCCTCCGTGCTCTCAAGAAGGGGGTTTCCCATCTTATAAGTGTGCTGCTGGTTACTACTGCCCAAGTGCAGCACCCTGCATTTGTCAGTATTGAAACGCGTCCTGTGTTTGTTAGCCCACCCCTGCAACCTATCCAGGTCTTGCTGCAGTCTTTCCCTCCCTACTAGCGTGCTCACCTCCCCTCAAATTTTGGTATCATCAGCAAATTTAAACAGGTTGCATTTCACCTCGTCGTCCAAATCGCTGATAAAGAGATTGAACAGCGCGGGCCCCAGGACTGAGCCCTGGTGGACTCCAC
>NW_017729012.1:9549719-9575634 GCF_001723915.1 Gavialis gangeticus | reverse complement strand
CATCCTCGCCTTTCCTCCCTTCTCTATCCCGCCTGTGAAGCCTATACCCCTAATGTTAACTGCCCAGTCGTGGGACGAATCCCACCACATTTCTGTTAGCCCTATGACGTCTGGGTTTGAACTAGCTATTCTGAGGGCGAGTTCCTCCTGTTTCTTCCCCATACTGCGAGCACTGGTATATAGGCATTTAAGGCCTTGCAAGACTGTGTGTGCCACCCCCCGATTAGGGAGACTGTCTGGACCCCCGTTCCTTACCTTAGCACTCCCTGCCTTTGTCACCGGTCTTGCTCGGATGGCGTCTCCTCGACTTGAAGAAGTCTGCCTTTCAAGTGATTTCAAGACAGTCGTAATTTTTAAAAACCATGTCTGATAGGAGGGGCTCAGAGGCCAACCATGCCCACTGCAAACCATGCAGTTGTAAGGGGACTTGAGCTGCGGAGGGGCCCTGTTGCATTACTGTTATGCTTTTAGTTCTGAGCTGCTTGTGCATGTGATGGGGGTTTAGTTCCCTAAATTGAAATGGTGTTTCTTTGTTTTTTAATTGCAATTAAAATTTCACCATTTCAATTTAGGGGTGTTATGGTGAGCGACCCGATCCATTTTTTTTTTTTTTCTCCCAACCAAAGATGCACATTTCTAGAAGCATCCCCCTAGTCCTGTCCTTGTTCTGCAGACCTGCCTCTAAGTGCCATGAACCCCATGAAACACGAGTGATGTCTTTTGCAAGGACCTCAGTGCTAGAGCTATTGAATAAAGCCTTCCACTTCTCAGTGAGATGGTGTCTAGCCTTTTTTTTCTCTCACTGGAAACCTGAAACAAATTATGATGACTGAAAAAGAAACCCACAACATGCAGTGAGTCTGTAGTGGTGCAACTATAGCATTGTCGGCTCCTACAGAGCTTTGCTAACAGGCACGTTCTCAAGACTGCGAGCTTTAAGTGAAACAAGATGAACCAACGTGAATCCAGAGGGTGGGATGACGGTGGCAGGCAGGGAGTAAATTGAGATCACAAGGGAGGCTCACTAAAAAGGATTAGTTTGAAGGAGCAATCACGACCAACTATAGCAGTGACCCCCAACTCAAGACTCACAGGAAACATGTTCCCCATAGACCTTCCAGCATTGCTCACCACCACACAGGATAATAAAAAGTTAAAACAGAATGGAGAGAGCAAAGTGTAGTGTTGCCCTCAGTGTGTTACTGACTCAGTATTGTAGTTCATGAGTCAGTAAAGATTGGGGACCCATGAATTATAACAACGATACGTAGGGACATCCACATATGGGTTCTTTAATAACTTCTGTTTCTAACCAAATAGTGGAAAGTTCCTTCGGTGTCCTGCATCCTTCCTACTGTGACAAGCTCTGCAGGAATGTCTGCAGTGTACCAGTTTGTATTAAGGATGCATGTCAATGTAACCGGCACACTTTCTTTGGAAAATCTCTTCCCAGGAACTATATATGATGATTAGTAGGCTAATAACATGGAGCTGCAAGCACAGAGCCAAGTGCCGAAGGATTGCTGATAATCAGCACGACTGGTGTTTTTAGAAGTAGAAAATGTTACAGGCTGTAACGGATGGTTTAATGTATGTTTGTATATTTGGTAGTGGTAATGATCTGTCTTTATTTACAGGGGGCTAGGATTTTATATAAATGACATTGTCATAAATCTGGTGTTAATCTAATTGAATAAACTGGAATTGCTTCTAGTTAACGTCAATTTAACTGAGTTCAGAATGGGGTCCCAAAGTACGACAGGGACTAGAGGTGAAATTCTCTTGTGTATCATCAGTACAACCCCTTTGAGGTCAGTGGGCCACATATGGAAACAGAGGAGCACTGGGCTACCTCAAATGCGACTGTTAACATAGGCTGTGGATTTCTTTGGACACTTTGAGAGCTAGAAATAGTCTTTGTTCTGATGCAAATAGCAAATCAGCAACCAGAGCAGGATGAAGCTGCTGCAGATTGTCTTGCACATGGTGCATGTGTCAGAGGCAGGTACGTCATGCCAGCCTGCAGCAGAGGCAAAAAGCCTGGGGTTAAAATAACTGCAGTTAGATGCAAGAGTGCAGGAGTCAGGTGTCTGAGTGCTAGCACAGGGTTTGCAAAGCAGAAAGGTGGCCTGGATTAGGCCTCCCAAGTTCCAAAATAAGTTGCACACCAAACCAAAAAGTAGCATGTCTAAGGAAGAAGCAGCAAGGCTTTAAGAACACAGTCTGCCACAGGAAACTGTGTTGGCCACAGTATTTCAGTTCCTACCCCCAAGCTGTATTTTGGCAGCCAGGTTGGCTGGGCAATGATTTTGTTTCCATGCGTTTTGTAAGATCCACCTCTGCTCTTGGTCACAGGACCATCCCAGCCCCCCAGTGTGAACACAAACAGAATCTGACTCTCCCACAGTCTGAAAAGCAGAAGGGACAATGGACAAAATCGTGGGACTGACTGTTCGAAGGGGGATGTGAGCTACGCAGCCTGCAGTGGCAGGTCAGGCTGGTCACAGCAGGAGAACTTACAAAATGTTAATCCAGTTTTCGTTTAGGATCTCAAAGGCACTGTCAGAGTTTGGAACCAGAGCGGCTTGGGGGGGCTCATCTGTGAGCAAACTGCTGAGTTTTCTGAATTGTCAGGGCATTGCAAACACTGGATATTTCAACTGGTGTTTGTCATTGCACCCTACGTTCTGTGTGTCTTTTAGGTTGTCCTGCTTACTAACATTTTTGGTCTGGGACAGCATGGAGTTTGCGTGACATTTGAGGGCTGTGTATTTAATCGTTTGCCTCTGGTGCTGCATCCACATCCCCACACCTGACTCTATGTTGGGCATTCATTTCTCCTCTCATCAGGACTCTCAGAAAAGGAAGCAAAAAGGGCAGAAGTCCCCATGAATTCCACACTCTCATCCCACTAGACTTGGCTGTGCTGGGTGGGGGTTTTAAGCACAGATGGTTGGGGGCTGGAAAAAGTGAATCCTGCTGCTGTCCAAGCTGTCTTCTGCAGGTAAATGCTTTCAGCCTCCAAGGTTGCTGAGTAACATTTTTTTTTACCAGTCCTGACCTCACTGATAAAGATCCTCAGTGATATGATGCTTGCACAAGCCACAGTGATTTCTTACCAGCTGGGAGCAAGAATGGGGTGGGGAAGGGAATCCAGTTGTGCTGCAACTAGGATAAGTTTCCTGCCTTGCAGGTCTTAATTCCAGCACTGAACTGACCTCCTCATGACCAGTGCGAACCTGCTCTTAGCCCTCCAAGTGCTCCCTGGATCCACCCCTCGGATTAGGCTGTGTTTGAAGCCTTAAAAGTCTCTGCAGGGTTGTCTCCTGATGTATGTCAGGGCATGGTCTCTCTGCATCTGCGCTTTCTGAACCCTTGAGGAGGAGCTGCTTTTTGTCCCTTGGTTTAAAGGGAAGTAGTAAAGAGCAGCATTATGGCTCATACTGCATCTGTCTCCCAAGGTGAACCAGAAAGACCGTGCTAGTTCTCGATCTGAAGCAGTGAGGCTCTGTGGTTTAGCGGGATCATACTCCTGGCTGTTTCCTTGCTGAAGGCGCTGGCCAGGGGTAAGCAGTGACCAGGGCAGTGGTAACTCACCTGGCAGGTCGTGGCCCTTTCTGACATTTTTCTTTTTCAGCCATTCAGCCCCTGAGGGGCTTCAATATTGACACCAACAGGAAGTGGATGACACCTCACAGAGACCATCTTTCTTGGCCCAAGGTCCTTCAGCACTCTGATGGCCACAAAGCCTGGTAAGGGTCAAGAAATAACCCCCTCTCAGATCCTCAGGGACGCCTGTTCCCTGGCGCGGGGGCACTGGAAATCCCCATCATGCTCCCAGTACCCACAATGGCAGGCCCTAGTTTAAAGGGTCTTGTGAGATACAAAACATCATTTGGCCTTATCAATTTGTGCATAAGTAATTAGCTTTTATGCCCAGTCATTATAATTAGGAGTCTTCGTAACATTTATGCATTAAAGCATTTGTTTCACTGGCTTTGGATTCCAAGCTGCTTTCACTCTTGCATTCCCCCCACAACTGGGTCACCATGCTGTACAGGCAGCTGCCTGCGTGACTAGACCACCGCTCCACTACAGCGTTTGCCGGGCTGCTCATTTCCTGGCTTTGCGTCTCATCTCTGGGTAGCAGCAGCTGTTGCTGCCCCACAGCAGCCAGGTGTGACACAAGCTTGGGCTGGAAACCATAACCAGACAGAAACTGATGCAGTTCTCGTGGGTTTGTCAGGAATAGAAGTGGGGGGCTGGGCTGGGGAAGTAGAAAGGCTATTACGGAGACAACCCACGTAGTGTCTGGAGATCACTGCGGTGGCAGTGCATTTCTGCAGAATGGAGGGCTGGTTTAGGCTTTGGAGCAGAAAAGAAACCCCCTCTCCCCCTCCCTGCTGCAGCAGACAAAGTGGCTGATGCAGAAAGAGAAGTGTAATTCATCTGGCAGGCGTTTTATGCTTCAGTCCCACGCTTTGCTCTAAAACTGGGGAATTTTATACCTTCCAGAAAACTGCATCTTCCATGATATCTTTGGGGAAAAGTGGTGGTTGGACATATGTCCAGTCACTGGGGGGCTATGTCCATAGCTCATGGTATTAAAATGACAAATACTCTTAGCTTCAGTATTGCAATCTGGCCTGGAGAGCTGGTGTATTAGCGTGGGGGGGTTAGGAAAATGAGGCGTGACTCATTTACTGACCTGGTCCCAGGCAGCGATCACATAAACCCACTCCAGCGGTCAGCCATAATAGTGACACAGTGCAAAATAAAGGGGAAGTCGTGCTGATCAGGAGGGTTACACTGGTCACTCCTTTGTCTATTGCTTTGTACACTCCTTTGTATATTGTACTTTTTTTTTTCTACTTCCCCATATCCTTCAGGATTTTGGCAACTTCCTCAGCAGTTAACAACCAAAGCAGGATGCTTGGCAGGCTGAATAAGTGCACTCTTGCCAAAGAAGCGATCGAGTGTAAGAAGATTGGTCTGAGAGGTACAGTCCAGCTCATTGTTCTTAGTAGTTTCTTCAAGTAAATTTTGAATAGGATGGGGGAGGGAGGAATCTGACAAACGCTAGAGTGCAACATCACAGAGCTGACGAGAGGGAGGCAGAGAGGGGTTCCTGATACTTTAGGCTCTCCAGGTTTCATGGGAAAAAGAAATCCAGATACACGTTAGCAGGGAAAGGGGGAAGCTGACGAGTGCACAGAGACTTCACTGGCATGTAAGGCTTGATCCAAATCCCAAATCCCATCACCACTGAGGGAACGACTTGTGTGCACTTCCATGAAGCCTATCACCCCAGAGCTGAACCTAGCATATAAACAAATGGGTTAAGTGTAAATGCTACAGCTAAAGCCATCCTGGATAATTGCAGCCCTGGTCTGGATTTATAAGGTCAGCCCAAGCATGAGGAATGCTGAGATGATGCGCATTAGCATATGCACCTGTCTGTATTTCCACCCTGTTTGCTGTGTCTCTATTTATTGATTACATTTAATTTCACTATTTTCAGGAAATGTTTTTAAGTCAAAAAATATCCAGGACGGTGGCATAGCTATAGCTAGAAGTGCAGAATGGATCCTGGTAAGTGACAGGGAAATACAGCAGGGCCTTGGGTGTGTTCTTGTAGAGGACAAGTTACATTTTCTGCGATACGCAGGTGGTCAGAAATACCTTGTGGAGATGAGCTGCTGTGCATGGGTGGAAGCCGAGGTCTGCAAGCCACAGCACTACTCTGTGGGAGATCAGGGGCACCTTCTCTTTGGCTGGGGAGGGGCTTTGCTGTCACAAGAAGCAGAGCTTTGCTGAAGCCCTCCAACCTGACAGGGAGAGGCTGGCAGAGGGAACCCTGGGGTGGGGAGGGCAGGTATGGCTCTGTCTCTCTCCTAAGAGACTTTCAGCACTTTGTAAGAGAGGTGAATGGTTTGGCGACTCTTGATGAGAGGCTCTATGGCCTGTTTGATTCTGAAATGCTGCCACTTGGCTTCTTTGGCCATCTTTTGTTGGGTTCTTTTGCTGCCATTCATCAGTAAATCATCCCTCCCCGCACAGGCTTGTCTGCAGAAAAAGCGTCGCCAAGCTTTTAGCACCGTGGAGGACCTGAATGGAGTCTGCAGCCTGCTCACTCCTGAATTTGAAGACGAGGCTTTCCTCAACCTTGCCAACATCAGTATGGAACAAAGCCAATGCCATGTCTTTGGGGAGGGACCATGACAGAGGAGACTGCTTTTGTGCTGCGTTCTGGAATACAAGGGTGTACTTATGTTGTGTTGTGTGCCTTGTGCCTGCTGGAGGATTGGGCACGTGCAGCCAGATTTAAAACCATTAGCAGGTGCTTAAAGCGATCTTCACAAGTGCCAGGCAGCCAGCCTCTAGGTGCCATTGGTTCTTAGTTTAGAGGGCTGACTCAGGACCCACCATGATCTGACATGGAGCTGCGCCTCCAACTGCTTCGTTTAAAAATGTGTGTTTCTAAAAACTTCACCTGCCTTTTTTTTTTTTCATTTGCACAGTTGAGAACAAATTAAACAGCAGTCACCAAAGTAGCAGCAGCAACAAGGACAATGTTAATGTTATTAAACCTGATGACTTCATCAGCACACACAGCCCCCTGGGCATCCGTAGTACTGGCAATCACCCACCTGATGATTTAGGAAGCAAACATGTAATCAAAGGTAAGTGCTGGGTGGTAACACAGATCATCTCTTAAGGGAGGCAGGTTAAAGATGTGTGTTAAATGCAGCTAAATACCTCACACCCTGCAGGTGGGAGGAAGGTGTGGAGGGGAAACGATGTTGCGTAAAATGTGGCAGGCCAAGGCTGATTTGTTCCATGCAGCAACACAGTAATAAGCCAAGAGCTGAGCTTTCTCTGCAAGTTTCCTGCCATTGTTGAAGCACTTGTGGGGAGTGCTAGCATAAACCACGATACAGTATTAACTATACATAGTCAGTGTGGCTGGGTGACAGGGCGGTAAACTCAGCCCGGATTAGGCTCTGTTGGCTATGAGCTTCAATGTGAAGACTCTTTGATCAAAGAAGCAGCTATTTTGGAGGCAGATCACAGTACCCCCGATACAGAATGGATGCTGGGAAAACCATGCCAGTTTTTTCTCCCCTCGTTCCCTCTCCAAACACTGGTAATGTTTGTTCCTTTTTGGGGTTCTGGACGCCCTTGCTAAAAGCTCTGTCATTCTGCTGTCCTCACAAATGTCACCCTTCCCCTGCCTTGGTCAGCGGCTGAGGACGGGAGGGTTCATGCTATTCACCACTTAACACTGCTTCCCCTTCATTTATATTCTGCCCCAAGCAACTATGCGTGCCTGTTTTAAAGGACCCCAGGACTGTAACAGGCCATCTGAGACGCAAGGCTCTCATCCATTTCACGCTAGTCTTCAGCCCAGACATTAACCTGATCCTTCTTCGACTGAAAGGATGGTGACAGCACAGTGCACAAGCATGAAGCCCCAGAGTTGGCTTGTCACTGGATCATGGCACAGGGTATAGCTGCAAGGTACATCTTCACACTGAATTGCTTTTTCTTTCAGTAGAAAATCCCCCAAATAAAGGAGGTGGGCATAGAGATGAAAACAGCGACAGGAACAATAATGGCTATGAGTCTGGCATGGAGGATGACGACGACATGTGTAAGTGAGGAAATATCTTGCAAGGGAACATGCTGTTGAATATCACTTACTACCCTTGATTTTGGGCACTCGCTGTGTGGCTGCCAACAGCTCTGCCCTCCACGTGGACTGTGAACTAGCAGCTTTGTGGTTTTGTGGTAGCTGGCTATTGAGTCCTTACAAACGTTTTGCGATGCTGGACCGCTGGTGGTCTGGGTGAGGTGCTCTGAACCTCCATGTCCCTCAGCATCCTTTGAACTCTTGTCCCTGGCAGATGCAGGAACAGAGATTGCTATTGTTTTGGATGGGTCCGGGAGCATTGAGCCTGAGGATTTTGAAAGGGCGAAGGCCTTCATCTACACCATGATGGAAACAGTTTATAAGAAGTGCTTCGAGGTATCTCCTTTGCTTGGTCTGGTTGGTCTCGCTGAAGATGCTGCATTGTGCTATTGTTGCTCTTCCCCCGTTTCGTTAGTCAAGAATCAGTCACCGAATGGGAAACCTCCGAGAAAGGCCAGTGCATAGCCAAAAGCTGTGTGTCTGCTCAGTTATACTCCAAACTGCTCCCTCTGCTGCCTGCACATACAGCAAAAAAATAATATGAAAACAAGAGCCTGAAAAAAAAATTTTAGTCTGTGCTTAAAATTCTCTGCTCCAACTGGACAATGCAGAATAAAATGTTAATATTATTGAGACCCTAATTTTCCCCAAACTAATCCAGCTTTCAGGTTAAATGCTGGACCCACCTCCTCAGCATGTAGGTGTGATTTCTGCCTCAAATGTTCGTATTGTCTGCCTCTGCCTTGTTAATGCTGTTTCCTCAACTGGGATTTCCTTGACTGACTCTCATGAGGAGCTGGGGTTCTCTGGATCTGCCTTGAGCAGTAATGAAACCTTATGTCCCAGTATGTCCCTTCTTTCCAGTGTAATTTTGCCCTTGTCCAGTATGGCATTGAAATCAGGACAGAGTTTGACCTGCGGGACAGCTGGAATACAAATGCCACTCTCCAGAAAGTCCAGAACATCACCCAGCTGTGCAATGTGACCAGAACAGCCTCTGCCATCCAGCACGTCCTGTAAGTAGTGAAGCAGAGAGAAAAAAAAATGGAGATGCTGAATTTCTGGGGTCCATTAAGAGTGATGGGGAGAGCTAAGACTGAAGACCTTTCCAGGCCTGCATCAGAAATCAAGTGCAATGACTCTGGTGCTGCACAGCTTTGCAAATATGGATTCATAGATGTAGGGTCAGAAGGGACCTTGTAGATCTTCTAGTCCAACCCCCTGCCCTGGGCAGGAGAGATCTGGAGATTTAGTAAACTATTTGAATTAAGTCACGAGGCTCAGAGAATTATCCCTACCGCCTGTGTAGCTGGCTTGCTCTGCATCTTTTAGATCAGTGATTCTCAACCAGGGGGTTGCACTGTGTTAGCCCTGTTGGGTGTGCAAACACCTGCACATGATTTGCAAGAAAAAACCCAGAGATTTTACATAGGAATCCATAATATCAAAAACATTATGACCTGCTGTGGTCTTTCTGAGTTCTTTGCAACAGAAGAATAGCTCTGTTATTTTTGCATAGTCAAAAAACGAGTGAAAGCTAAGAGCTGGCATTTTCCGAGGGGGGACCTTTAGTCTAAGAAGGTTGAGAACCAGTGTTTTAGAGGATGCTATCTGTGGCTTTGCTTCAGAGCAGCTGGCAGTGCCAGAGACTTCTCCCTCCTTTTGGGGCCCTTGGAAAGAAATGGAGAAAAGAATTAGAGCCCTCTGAATGCACAGTACAAACCTGATGAGCAGGACCAGGATTTGGGGCTAGCTAGGGTACAATTACTTAGCCTGTATGTGTCCTTCTCAGTAAGGATGCCCTAGCAATTGAGAAATGGTGCATGGGGCTTTTCACTTGTAGACTGCATATTCAAATCCAGTCTAGACTGGTGTAGTAACTGGGAAAGCTTTCATCAGAGCTGTGCTTATGGAGCAGAAGTACTGAAGTTACCGTGGTCGTTAATTTTTTTACTGCTGCCATTAGAGTAGGGAGCTGGGATTTACAGACTAATCAGAGACTTCTCTCCTACGCTGTTGACCTTCTACATTGCGTAAGCACTACATTGACTGCAAGGAAAAAAAAGTCTGGATGGCCATATTTGTTTTGAGTTATGTGAACATGGAAGGGAAAAGTCCAGAGTAACATAATCCCCTCTCTGCTGTTCACAATGATTGTTAGGCAGAAATTTCTTTTTGTTCCACTCACCACAAGCACTCATTTCTTGACAATTTTAACAGGGACTTTATCTTCAGTGAGGATCGAGGGTCCCAGAAAAATGCTGTCAAGATCATGCTTGTGCTGACAGATGGGGAAATATTTATGGATCCACTGAACTTAATGGATGTGATCAGCTCATCCAGTATGGCAGGAATTGACCGCTATGCCATCGGGGTACGTTTAGATGTTTAGATCCAGGAGATCCTGCTCTCATCTGGTCCTAATCATAGCTGGCATCCCTCACTGGACTGGGAAAGAAAAGACAGAACTGATGCAGTAAATGACAGCAATGAGCCTCTACAAACATAGATAAATCAAAGACAAATAAACCTTGTCAAAGCAGATAAGATCCCAGACTCCTCAGTAGAGTACTGCAGTGTTAAGTCTCATGTAAACTCCCTTCCCCAACCTCAACTGCCTTCACTACCTACCAGATGAAACCCAGGGAACATGTGTTTCAGATAACTGATGCCAGTGGTGTTACTCCAGACATGATGCCAGCCAGGTCCTCTGAGACACTGAGCACATCCTGCCTGTTAACTTCCATAAAAATTGCAGCTGCTGAGAGCAGTGTGGAGGTCGCAGGACTGAGTCCCTGTATACAAATTCCCGTGGTATCAAAGCCCCAAGCATATGGAGGTCAGCAAAGTCACTGTTCTTTCCTTAAAGGGCTAGTTGTTCACGGATGTGAGTCTCCGAACTTTTTTCTGACAGGTGGGAAATGCCTTTAACAAACCAAAGGCCCTAGATGAGTTGCGGCTAATTGCCTCAGACCCAGATGAGATGCATTTGTTTCGGGTGACCAACTATTCTGATTTAGATGGGCTGCTTGCAATGCTACAGCAGAAAATCATTCCCATAGAAGGTGAGGAGAAACCTCTGCCTTTAATCCTGCCTGCATTGTGATGAGGAAATGGCTCACTCTGTCCTTGTCTTACTCTCAGGTACTGCAGGTGATGCTATGGAATATGAGTTGGCGCAAGCTGGTTTCAGTGCCCAGATTTTCAACAAGGCAAGTGTGTGCTGTGTTTACCTCTCTTACACAGTTTATTTGTTCATGCCTAAAACTTCTGCTTCCCCTTGATACTTTAGCATGTATAGTTGCTGCTGTTGTCCGTTGCCAAAGCTATTTTATCATCCCTCTGTAGCATCTGATGCAGAGTTCCTGCAGCAGTAAGTTTCACAGAAATACCCTGGAACTTCTCCAGTGCTGCTGGTCCCATTTAAAACTGAACTCCCTGCTGATTCAGGCTCCTGTTTGCTACCAACTGCTGGAGCTTTTCCAAAACTTTCTGGGTTTCATGCTTTGGGCTGGGAATCAGGAGATCCAGGCTTGGTTTCCAGCTCCGCTGCTTTTTATTTGATCCTGGGCTAGGCCTTCTCTCTGCTCTGCACCTCACGTTCCCCGATTCTGAAATGGGAATATTCAAACGGGCTTCACTCCCGGGACTTGGGGGGGGAGCTTGAAAACACTGATGTTCACTGGAGCGCTTTGCAAAAAAGGTGCAAAAGAAGAGCAAAGAACTGTAGTTTGTTCCTCTTTCTTAACTTGGCGCACGTTCATTCTGCAGCAAGACCTGCTGCTTGGTGCTGTGGGGGCCTTTGATGGGTCTGGTGGAGTCCTGAGGTACGAACCAGTCACTAAGACAGCAGTTTTCCTGAATGAATCCAAGGATGAAGTCAAAGGAGCACAATACAGTTACCTGGGTAAATACTAAACTCCACCTACCCTGAAATAATTTGATTCTGCTCCCACTCATATTAACAGAAGAAGGCCAAATATATCTGTGTGTTGAGTTTAGCAGATGGTATGCCAGTGTGGCAAGAGTTAACCTGAGGACCAGCAGAGCATACTGGCACTTGCCGATGCAAGGGAAGAGTCTGGTAAAAGCGCACTTCCACTCTTGTTTCCAACAGCATTATTGTCATTCTCACTGGTGTCCCATTAATACCCTCTGGCATTAAGTGTACTGTGTAACAGCCCTTAAAATAAATGGCATTTGCAATGGGGTCTAGAGAATAAAGAGCTCCAGGATCGATACACAACTTGGCATGGAGAGGTGTCAGATTGTGCTTATTCACAGAAGCATTTTATAGCTTTGTGAGTCATATATCTCCTGATATTGGTCTTAGCATCCAAAACCTTTCCATTTCAGGTTTTGGAACCCTCAACTCCAGGTTGTCGTATCTGAGATCTTGCCCACCCCCTAATAACCCCTCTTCTGTCATGTAAATCCCATAAACATTCTGCTGTAAATCCCACATGCAGTAAGGAAACTCCTTCATCTTTGTGATGGCTTTTAAACCTGCCAGCCTCAAGCGGTAACGGCCAGTTTGAACCCACGTGGACATTTCAGATAGCCTTTTAGGAATGGTTCTTTAATGCTAAGGACCATCAAGGCCTTGATTGATGCTATTGCAGAGCCATTTATATGGAGTGCTGCAGTTTATGGCACCCTCCAAGGCAAATTCGTTCAAGAGGCCAGGCCATGCAAACTGTTAACAGGAATGACTTCAGAGCTTTGCTGTCATTTTCTCTCAAGATAAGTTCTATCTCCTTTTACTTCCTAATCAGCATTTTTTTTAATGAGAGGGCCTTGCACCAAAACCATGGACCAAGAGCAGTCTCAAACCTTGTGCTCCAGGCATAGATCATGGCTTGTCTCTATCAACAAGCCAAAACACCAGATGCAGATACTGTGGCGTGGGCTTTGTGACTCAAGAGGAGTTCAGTAACAACCACCTGTAATTTTTGTTTGTTGCCTCATTGCACCAGGGTATAGCGTGGCTGGGGTGAGTGCACAGCATGGTGCCTTATACGTTTCTGGAGCACCACGTCACAGTATGACGGGGAAAGTGCTGGTGTTTCAAAAAGATCGCTTGAAGGAAACATTGCACGGAGAACAGGTACTGTGCTTCACTCACACTGCGGTGATCGGCTAAGTGGGTTGACAAAGTGGAGACTAGTAGCGTGTAGACTAGCAGCTGAGTAGACTGGCTCATTGTATCATTATTACTATTAATGTACAATATTGCATCAACTGTTATTTCAGCCCAGCCATTCCGGACCATTGTCTTTTAATTAGAATTTTCCCTACATTTCTTGTATGAGATCAGCTGAAATGAAAACGTTTGGGGCAGATTCTCAGTTGGAAAATTCAGGAAATGGGTGTTATCTGGGAGGAAAAAAAACACCGGGTAGAAGATTGAACTGTGGTTTGGAAATTAATAAGGTCTGAAAGAAGTACAGATAAATGGGGTTGTACTTTAATTCCATACTGCTTTCTTATACTCTCAAAAAAGAAAAATCTCTAGTTACATTCTGCAGATAAACTGTGTTTCTTTGCCTGTGAAAAAGATTCTGGTATAGTGATGCTGGCAGTAACTGGATCCATCCTTGGAGATGGCTGCATTGTGTATTGGTATGGGATAGTGAAATAACCTATATACATAGATAGATGACTTGAGGAGGTTGGGGAGAACCTCTGATTAGCACCTTCACATGCACAGAGTATGCTATATAGATCTGCGGAGTTATTTATGGGAAATCCTAGTGTAAAATCTGTCTGTCTGTCTGTCTGGAGCACAGGTTGGGTCTTATTTTGGCTCGGAGCTGTGCCCAGTGGACCTGGACCAGGATGGGGTGACAGACCTTCTTCTTGTGGGAGCTCCGTTGTATCATATCCATGGGGAAGAAGGCAGAGTTTATGTGTATCGTCTAGAGAAGGAGGTAAAGACATTGGTAGCAGCACTAACACTGATTTGTGCAGCTCTTGCTGGGTGGGGGCTTCCCGATAGAAATTCTTCTAGGACTCTATGTTGGTGGTGACAAATTGGAGCCTGACCCTCGGTGCTTTCCATCTAGTCTCTATATAAATCTATTTGGTGTCTCATGAACTGTGTCTTGGGCTGCAGACTGAAATGATCTGTCCTGCCTCAGCTACTGGACTGTGAAAGACAGACTAATGGAAGTAAAGAGACTATAATGGCCTGATGTAGATTTATTCCAAGGCCTGATGAAAAACAGATGTTTGTGAAATTGTTTCTGTCTCTCGTCCATGTCCCAGAGCACAAAGAAACCTACACTCCTGCATAGAGGATTCCTTGTAACAATTGCAATAAATGGATGTGTCACAGCTGCTCTTGGAACTAATTCCTGGGAACTTTTGCAAAACTAGGATCTGGGGAGGCCTACCAGCTATCCCCAGTATGATAGAAGGGATGGGTAAATGCCTTGCACCCCAGCTCTAGTCCCCGGTCTTTGCCTTGAAATCCTGTGCTATAGAACATGCTGTTCCTAGTTATTAAAGACCAACTGGACTGAAACCAAACTTTAAAAGGGAGCTATCAATCTTCTGTTTAAAAAAGGAAAGGTCATTGCGGCCTTTTAAATTTGCATTTCAAATACTTTTACATTTTTAGGCAAAATACATGGCAATCTGTTCCTCCTTTGTTTTTCGGGGGTTCTCTGTTTCCCTTGCAAGAGCTGTTGGCATTGCTGATACTTCCCAAGCCTTGCTTACTCCGGGGAGGTGGCCTGACCGAGTACAGCTGAACAAGGACAGAATGCAATTTAACTGCAAATTTAGACGAGTAAAATCTGTGTGCAGAAGCTGCTGTGAAAGCTTGCTCAGGACATGTCCAGGGTGGCAGAAAACACCTGGTGGCCCCACCTCACATTCAAGGCGTCCTTCAAAGGCCAAATGCTCCTGTGGCTTATATCTGGAAAAGCAGGCCAGAAAGGGTGATAGTCATCACTGTTGTTTGGTGTCTCTGTTGTTGCTAATGGATTTACATGGGAGGCACTCGCAGAGTACAGAGATGGGCAGCAGCGCAAGATAGATAGGTAGGTGTGGGTGTTGGTCAGTAGGGAGAGGAACTACTGATTTTCAATTTCTCAGCCATTTTTATTAGTAATTCATCCCATGTAGACCCTGCCTCTGCTCCTGTTGTTTCCATGATTTCCAGAGTTTCCAGAAATCCAGAGTTTCCATGGGGAGGAATAAGACTCCCATCTGCATGGTGTCTGGGCCCTTGAACAGGAAAATGCCCTGTTGAAAGCTTTGCTGTTTATCTTTAACAAGCACTGTCATTTTTCTTCATTAAAGAAACTGCTTTCACTGCACTTGCTGCAACAGGAATAACCTCCAGGCTGTTTTTCAGAGTGGTAGCTTCACCTTGGCAGGACACTTGCACGTCCAGCTGCTATCTGCTTTTGCAAGGTTTGGGTTTGCCCTGGCCAGCATTGGAGACATCAGTAGGGATGGGTATGTGGACGTTGCTGTTGGAGCTCCCCTGGAAGACCAGTTTTCATCTTCTTCTGCTTTCGGCAGCGTTTACATCTTTAATGGCAATCATGATGGAATCAGGAGCCCCTTTTCTCAGGTAGGAGTGCCCTGCACGAATCCTGTGGCTTCAGTGGGGTAGAGAGCGCTTCAATATTCCTGGGCAGGTCTGCTTGTGTATTGCTGGCAGTGATTAGCTAGCTTTCCTGCACATATTAGAAATGTGACAGGGTGGCCCAAGGGGAACTATTGCATGTTGCAAAGATTTGGAGAAACAGCCCACCTTAGGTCTACTGACTTCCTTTTCTTCCTCCAGAGGATAAGGGCAGTTGAAGTTTCTCCACGACTCCAGTATTTTGGACAATCCATTGATGGTGGCTTTGACCTCACCGCCGATGGTCTCACAGATATCACAGTGGGATCATTAGGAAGTGTTGTTGTGCTCCGGTAGGTAGAGATTGCTCCCTCACGGTCTTTCAGAGATTTTAGACTCCAGAACGTGTAGAATCCATATCCTGGGTATTGTTCAGTGTTTCTAGCAGGGGTTAAGCGCCAGTGTAGATATACATGACTCATTCCAGCGCCAGAAAGATTAAAGGAGCATTCTTTATTTCATATAAATTCTGTATACAACTTAGAAGCTTTTTGCCTTAGACCCTCCATGTATCAGTTATAAAATATGAATCAATTAAGACAGGCCCTGCTTTCCCCCTGTCTTTATGTCCGCTGTTCTGTTTCATAGATTTCATGGACATTTGGGCTGGAAGGGACCTCAGAAGATCATCGAGTCCAGTCCCCCGCCCGAAGGGCATGTAGTCAGCTGGGGTCATAGGATCCCAGCAAGATAAGCATCCAATTTACTCTTGAAGGTGTTCAATGTAGGTGCTTGAACCACCCCCGATGGCAGGCTGTTCCAGACCTTGGGGGCTCGGACAGTAAAGAAATTCTTCCTTATGTCCAGCCTGAAACGGTCTCGCAGTAGTTTATAACTGTTCGACCTCGTCATCCCTTGGGGTGCTCTGGTGAACAGACCTTCCCCCAGAAACTGGTGGTCACCCCTGATAAGCTTATAGATGGCCTTCAGATCACCCCTGAGCCTGCACTTTTCCACGCTAAAGAGCTCCGTGGCTCTCAGCCTGTCGTCGTAAGGTCTGTTTTCCTGACCTCTGTTGGCTCAGTTTGGGCCATTTACACAAGAGTCTGTTTAAGGAGTGCAGGGTGTACGTAGACAGCTAAGTGGCTTTAAGGGAAGTACATTTTGACAAAGGATCAGACATAGTTTATCTTTTTACAAAGGGTGAGGTCACAGGTGCAATTGGTACTCCATTTTCCGATTTGGAAGATAAATCGGAAAGGGACATTTGAGAGTTTACACCACTGTGCATCTGACTTGACCTGACAAACCCAATAGAGATAAAGGTACATGGTTTTGAAGCTCCTGGCTCACTGTGTTGGTGGATTTTGGTCATCTGTGCTTCGTCGCTGTACACATAAAAGCACTGTGGACAGCTCTAGCCACCACTGGATATTCCCAGAGTAGGCAAGTCTGGCTCCACTTTGCCTGTCTGTTGAGATTTCTGACAGGCAGAGAATATCAGGTAAAAGGGCATGGGGGCAGTTGACTTTCCTTATTTTCTCTTGATAAGAGCTCCCAGAACGTCCCTTGAAAAATATCAGTCTGTAAATTACACTTGCTTCCATTTCGTGTACTTACTCCCCAGCTCCCGTTCTCTCCCCACTAGGTCCAGACCAATTATCAACTTTAACATCACTATGAAATTCACCCCAGAAGAAATATTAGTCTTGGACAACAGCAGCATCATTACAGCAGAATTGTGCTTTAACATAATCTCACCACTGAAAGCATCCCAGCAAGGTAATGAAATGAGAATTGCAATGAGACTGTCATTTGCAGACCTGGCTATCTAAATGTTTGGCACTCGAGCCCCGGTGGCTGTTCTGTATGCTATATTTGTGATGTGTCTAGGTAGTGCTTAAGGGAAGAGGGATAATTTCTTCAGCTGGAAATCAAGGAGCCAGATTCACTTTTGAGGGAAGACACTGCTTGACAGAGGCTAGTAGAAGCCCAGTTACTTACTCCAGTAGCCAGAGTGGCTCTAAGTCTTTGTCCTTCCTGCTATCAAGGGCATCATTCATGGTTGCTTATCTTTTACCTGCCTAACTGTGGCTATGATGTGTATACCTGGGGAGAGATTGCAGTTGCACCCGAGGCAGAATTATCCCATTCCTTAGTATCAAACGTGAGATGTGGTGCTTTTGCGTGTGGGAGAGGACATTTCGTGCACCTTTGATAGCCAGGTCAGCTGTATCTAAGAGCCTACAGCAGAGGAACTCGCACATTAGAAGTGTGGGTACTTTGCTTGGTTTGGGGACAGAGCTTGGAAATTTACTACCTCATTTTGCCCCCCAAATTCAACCTGTGAGTGTACAACACGGAGTTCACAATTGCACTTCATTCACATTGGTTCCCCCCAAACTTGTTCTACCTTTGCAAGAAACTCCAATCTGTGTTCCCAGGGAGTTTGCATTCATACATTCGCTACACAGTGGACTTAGACTGGAAAATGCAGAAGAAAAGAGCCCAGTTTGAGGATCAGAAAACCTCACTGAGTGAAGTCTTTGCCAGTAACTCAACATGCTCTGAGCTGCAGTTCTATGTATTGGTAGGTGATTTGAGCACACTATGATGGGGTCACTTTTACAGCGGTGAAGTGTCCATGCTTGCCTTGCACAAACAGCTGTTGGGGGAGACCAGTTGTGTCAGCAGAGCAGATGCCCTGAGATTTCCCTCTGGAAAATGCAACATGAAAAAGCACAAAAGGGAACAGATTAGCTGTAGACTCTGACTGAGGACAAACCCGGTGTGTAACACAGGCAATATTGGGAAGGGATGGAGTTTTATTCCAGGAAGACTTGCTTTTAGGCTATGAGCAAAAGAGCCAAAAGGAAAAAGCTCCTTTTCTGAAGGGTCAAGCAGATTTTGCAGCCGAGGAGGAGATGCCTTGTATGCCAGTCCAGAAGTAGGTGGTAGGCCTCCTTTATCTAACTCCAGGCCCTATTTATCTAACACCGCTCTTTACCTGTATGTACGCACAGCTTTTGTAGTGAGAGCATGCAGCATTGCAGCCTAGGGGATTGTATGCGGGACTGTTCCCCGATCTCCCCTGAGCCCAGTGTCGCCTGATTTAAGTCATTTCAGTGCTTCCTTGCACAACGTCTCCACCTGTAGATTAGAATGGCCTTCTTCCATGCTTGTAAATGGTTTGGAAATGTATGAATGAAAAATGTATCCAAGTGCCAAGGCTGATATTTTCCACCCTGCTCCCCTAGAAACAGGCAGCGTTCGCCAGTGGTTTTTTGTGTCTGTTGCAGCTGACTGGTACAGCTTTGGGTGAATACGGGATCGCTGAGTAACTGAACAGGAACATTTAGTTTCAAGGCACTGTCTGGAATTCTGGGATGTCGGTCGTGTCTCCCAAGGAGACTGTATATTTTACCCTTTATGAAATGGCTCGGTATTTTGAGTAAGTCACAGTCTTTCGAATGAATATGTTTTTTCCTGACGTCGTGTGGAATATGGTACATTAGGATGCAGGCCAGCCAGCCAGAGTGAGTGATGTACAAATGCTGCTCGGCCTTCCAACAGCCCGGGCACCGGTCACAGCAACTTGTTTTTCTCCTTTGTTACAGCTGTGTGACTATAACTGTTTCTCCAGCATTACTCTTAAGGTTAGTTACCAGCTCCATTATGAAACAGAGATCATGGATCATGCTGCTCCTATGCTGGATAGATACAGTGAATCTAACGTGTATTTTCAGGTAAATAAAAGTCTTCTAGCCAGGGGCTGACCCTCTTCTCTAATAGTCAAACCTTTCCCCTTAAAAAAGGCTTGGCATTGTGTTTTTCTTGTCTTCTGCATGTCCTTTCCTCATCTCCCACTTGAGGGCCTATAGTCTTAGCAGACTCAGAAAAGGAACTTTTAGGGTCTAGTTCTTCTCTCAGCAGGAAACATGTATATTTTATGTGGGGAGAATCTGGATCCAAGGTCCAGTTTTCTGCTCCGCTGCTGACTTACTGTGTGACTTTGTCAAGTCACTTGTCTTACCTGTGCCTTGGTTTACGCACAAGCAAAGTGGAGATACAACCTGCATCAACAAGAGACGACTCAGGATTATTTAGAACCATGCTGCTGAGAACCATTGCTAGGAATAATTCATTAGAATTGCAAGAGGGTGACACTGTTATAGCAGTACTTCTGCACCCATCAGTTGTTGGTTAATTAAGACTGAACTGCTACAGAGGTATTGGTCTTAGAAGTGGGATTTATACTGGAGGATAAAATATTGGCAATATTCCCTTTACACACCTGAGTCCAGTTGTGGTCTGATCCTGTTTCCTGTGAATATAAATTAGAGGAAAAGAAATCAATGCTGTTAAAACCAGGTAGTTTTGACTGCATTCTTTAATTTCAGCTGCCTTACAAGAAGGACTGTAATAACAAGGCCACCTGTGCTGCCAACTTAACCTTGATAAGTCAACTTCACTGTGACTCTCACTCATCCTCAGCCTGCCTGTAAGTTTAAAGAATATTATTGTACAGATTTCTTTCTTAGCACTGTTACAATACCTGTAAACATTTTGCTGTAAGGCATTCTATTCAGTGAATCGGATGAGATTGCTAGATTTGGTCTCCCTTTGTTACATCAAACCCCACCAAATTTGCCCTAAGGCTAGTATCTGTTTAACACTGAAACTACCTGCCTTCCAAGGAGATGGTGAGAACCCCGCTGGAAATCTCAAGGAAGCCAGTGATCAAACCAACAGGCGTAAGGCAGTCGCCATTACGACAGGCACAACATTGGACTTGATCAGTCTTTTGATCTCATGTAGCAGTTCTTATTATGTAAAATGCTGTTAGCAGATAATGCATCTATTTTAATTTTGTGCCTATTTATAGGGAATTAGTTGTGGGCCACACCAAGGAGCTGACCCTGAGCATTTCTTTAACTAACAGTGGAGATGACTCCTACCTTACAACTCTGGTCCTGACTTACCCTACAAATCTACAGTTTAAAAAGATGATTCCTGAGGTAAGACCACAGAGCAGCTGTTTGGCTAAAAACAGACTGGCTAAGCAAATTTGGACCTCCTACCTCTAGGGCTGACGAGGCAGATCTTGAGCTAATTTCTCCATCACATTTACTGTGTGTATTAAGACAGTAGATACAGCATGGGGGGAAATAGATGCAATATATCCATAAACTATCCAGGTTGTATGGAATTACCCAGCCCCCACGTGGTTCATTCAGCAATGATGTAAATAAAAAATGGGAGCATATAAAGATACGTAGTTGTAATACACTTCATCATGCAAAGGGATCGCTGCTGTGTTGAAACTGGTGAGACATTTCAACTTGCTGTTTGTATAAAGGGCAAAAGAATAGAAGCCTTTAAGGACTGGACTGTTTCCAAGCCAAGCAAGGCCGTAAATAGCAGCAGCAGTAGTTTGCTTGTATCCTTCTGTAATGTTTGAGGCCACAAAACCCTTGATCTTTTTCTTAAAACAGAAACCAGTCTGTTACTTACTCCTGTCTCAACCTCTTATTCAACTCATTTTATGTAAAGAACGTGTTTTGGCAGCTTGAGACTTACCTGCCTGTTTTGTATTAGTCCCACAGCCGGTGTTGAAAATACTTGATCTAAGATCCTAAGAGGAGGGGTGACAAAGAAACAACAAAGGGAAACACCAGAGCAGCCTTGCAATTAGAGCCACAGGGATCCCCTGTTCAGATCTGCAAGACGTCTATGTTGTGACATAAGCTATTTACATCTAAGCCAGAAATTAATTTGGTGGAAGTAGGCAGCAGCGAGTGAAATTTTCCAGTCTGTCCCCCCCACCTTCAAATATATTTTAAGAAACATTTATTATTTTGCCAGCCGTCTTCTCCTGCTATTCGTTGTGATCCTCCAAAACCATCCACCTCCTCCTTCTCATCCATTTGTGACATTGGACACCCAACATTCAAGGGGACCGTAAGTTGTTTTCAGTATTTCCATTCCCTTCCCAGTGCCCATTAGATTTTTAACAAGTGCTCCTTTCAGTTGGGCCATGGCCTCAGTTCTTTTCTTGCATGGGTCATTGTCACTGCACATCACGTCCAGACAGCTGATTATTTATTGCACACAACTGTAACTTGGCTGTTTTTTGGTCACGCACAGTAGTGTTTATCCCACACTGGAGGGAAAAGTGGGCAGTGAAATATATTACCCAACTCCATCTTTGTTTTAAAAGAAGTTTTCAGTGAATATAAAAAAAAATGCTTTGTGTATTTGTTTTTCATTTTAATACATGCGTGTTTTTCTTCAAAACAGGCAAATTTTGCAATGATTTGGCAACTAGATAAAACTCTAGTTCCATACAAGCTTGCAAACATCACTGTTAACGTCACCAAGTAAGTACTGCTGCTTTCCTTCCCGAGCCCTAATGCAAACTAGAGAGGAATCATGGGAGTTCCCACTAGTTCTTTAATGCTTCTTCATGAGAAGCCTGTGAAAGCCTGTTCCTCTACTGGCCCCCTTTTTTCAGGCAATATTTGTACCTTGCAGATGGCACACAAAAAAAAAAATCACTGTGGCTGATCTCCCTATCAACACTTTCAAGCAAGACAGACAGAAAAAATCATACCACCAGTTTAAATGTTAAAACTTGAGTTAGGTTTCTAAGTGCATAGAAAAAGGCTAGTCTAGATGTTGTTCCAGTGCTAGCAATCTTTAATAATTAGGGCACTAAAGATGTCATATGTGGCCATATTACATTGCAAACAGAAGCTTTCTGTGGGAGTATAACATACCGGCAAGCTCTCTGCACATGCGGGAACATCACTGGTAGAGGTGCACTGATATACCGGTTGCATATCGGATCAGCACTGATAAAAGGACAATTAACATTATCGGCTATCGGTTTCAGCCAAGAATATCGTTATCGGTGCACCCTTAATCACTGGTCCTTGATAGGGATGAGCCCTGTTTGAGGTGTGTGGCAACAGAAGTGCTAAAGGCAACATTAGCATTCAAATATATAGCACTGTTGGAGCTCTGACCGTTCTAGCATCTCCCCCCTGTCCAGAGAGAAGGCAGAATGGATAGCTGCACTTGCCTGTCTCTATGCAGGCTGCTGCACAGAAGCAATAATTCTCTTCTTTCCCCTTATGCAAAGTCCCCAGTAGAACCATATAGAAGTTTTAGTGAAAGTCAGACCGCTCAGTGCAGTGCAGGCAGGAAATAAACACGATGTCACTTAACCCTCAGCATAAACGAAGATAGCAACAGTCCAATTGAACACGCCCTTCCTGTCAAATACGCCTTCAGCGCAGTCCTTACCAAGTAAGTTTTAAATAACAAAATGCTCTTGCTAACACTATTCTATTTGCAAGGGTGGGTGGGAGGGAGCATGAAATCCCAGGTGAGGCTTTACCAAAATCGTTTTTTGAAATGTCGTTCACTTAACTGTCAGTTACCCGTACCACTGAGGACAAATACTTTGTTTGTGCTGTGAGAATATGTTGCAACTATGCGCTTCCAACCTGAAGCTATTTAACCTTAAAAATATCTAGATTTCAGGACAGAATGAACTTTCATTGTAGATAAACATGACACTTTTCCTAAAATTGGATACAAGGCAACTTTCTCTCTCTCTCGTTTAATACCTACTACCAATAGAGCCAGATAAATGAACTAGACTAGATGGACCTTGCAGTGTTAATAATTTTTGTCTACAGGCCAACATCTATAATATACGTGAATGTTAGCCAAGGGATCTCCAAGAACAGAGAGATCCAGTTTAACGTAAGTACAAATTCAGTGGCACTGAGTTACACTTCCAAGGTAAATAGACAAGAGGGTTAGCATTCATCTTTGTGCATTTCCCTTTGTAGATAAATGGCGAAAACAGCTTCAGAGCTCCAATTGGATTACAGATTTTGGTTCCCATCAGCATACAAGGTCGTAACGTAACGAGTATAAGAAACGCAACTGGAAAACAGGTAACTTCTTTTTTTCACTACTCTTTCCAGATCCAATTTCCTTGTCTTTAGTGGAATCAGGTCAAACCTGTACTGATAAGCACATGGTCTCCAATATGCCTTGCACAATGCATTTTAATATATCCCTACTGTAATAAATTATTCCCAAGTTAACTGTAAAGTTTGCCAGGATAAAAAAAATTGAGTGTCTAAACTGAACAAGTACCCCAAAGTGCGCTAATAGTTGGCCATATCTGCATGGCGCAGAGAAACATGGCATAATAGTGAAGTGCATTAAAATTAAATTTTTTGTTTTAATGAACTAAGATTAAAAGTAGAAAAGCAGTTTAAGAAGAACTGAAAGTTCCTTTAAGTTAACTGACTGAGTTCAAAGTAAAAAATTGAACAGATAGGAATACTGCTTTTAATATCCGACCATGAAATGTTTCAGTGCTTCATTTTTTGTGCATGTGCAACAGCAGATCTTCAGGCTTAGCTTTAAATGCTAAAATCCATACGGACTACAGTAAAAACAAAGCCCCCATTTATCAGTCACGGACATAGTAATTAGACGGATGACATTTGTGCCAAAAAATTGTCAGTACCATAACAAGGCTCTGAAAATGCAGCGAAGGACAAATGTATTTGGTCACTGGAAAAGTCTGCTGTTGTGTAGAACGTCCTGAGCTGAGCTAAAATTCAGTACTTCGTTATGGAAGTTTTGGAGTCTTTTCTTTACTGCTCTTTGGCTAGAGGTTGTCGGCTTATGTGCATGGCCCATGCTATTCAGAAGCTTGTCTGCCAAGTAGTGCAACCACAGTACGTTGCTGTGAGGGTGATAGTCAGACCAGCTGTTGGAATTCTCCTCTTTCATCTTCCTGTAGATATCAAACTGGTAGTCTCCCGTCCCTTGGAACAGGTCTTCATCAGTAGAAAGGTCACAAAAAACAGTTAACCCATCTTTTTCCAGTCTAGAGAGTGTGTAATCTATGATGCTGACATGGACCCCGTGTGTGGGGATCGTGTAAGTCGTTCCGTTCAGCATGTAACTGAGCTCTTTGACGTTAGTTTTCTTGACAAGAACGTTCCCCCAGTGCAAGTCTCTGTGCTCAAAACACAGCACCTCCTCGGCCACAGCCAAGGATGCAGCAACTTGATGCAGGATGCTCTTTGCTGTTAGCACTGAACTTATGGTCTTCATCGTCTCCAAGTTGCTGCCTCCAAATTCAAACTCCAAAACCATGAAGAACTGCTGATCTCCAAACAGGTCTGGCCGATCGTTTTCAGATCCTGTCTGTTTGTGGTACGTGTCCCAGGCTTTCAGGAGATGCTCCGGATAGGCCCCCTGGACACAGTGCACAGAGTACAAGCCAATGAACCCCACAGTCTGGCTTACAATCTCTTGAGACAGAAGGCTGAGCTCCTTGGAGATGATTATCTCTGGCAAGATCTCACTGAAGCTTTTCTGAGCCTCCCCATTGACTTTCTCACTCCCTTCAATGGGAATAATTTTTAAGGCCACAGGTCCTCTCTCGCTCTCCGTCTGGAAAACTTCTCCAAATACCCCTTCCCCGATCTTCTTACACTTCTTCATTTTCTGGGGGGGAATGCATTTTTCAAAGGAAATGGGGCCTTCCTGCTTGCACTCCCCATACACCTTCTCTGCATCCGTGAGCATCACCTCCAGGATGGAGTGAGACTTCATGGGCGTCAGCAGGACAATGGGAGAAGCCGGCCAATTCGCGCGACCAACGCTGCAGCTGAATGGGGTCTTCGGGTACCTTGCAAGCTGGGATTTGAAGGAAGGGGTGCAAGGGATGCTACCGCAGGAATGATCTGCTGCCGCAACTTTCTTTTTTTTGTGAAAGGACATGGATGCTCGAGCCCTGCTCCAGCTCAGGGAATCGTTGAGCAAAGAACAGTCCTTTACAAGAAGAGATGACAGCTCCAGCACATTGTCTCCTCCTCTCCCCCTCATCTGTTCCTGGAAGAAGGAACCGTTAGCCTGCCGCCGGCACCTCTTCTTATTCTTTCCAACCGGACGAAGCCTCGTTTGCTTTCCCCACCGGGTGCTGCTGAACCCACTGATGCAGGCCTTCCGGCAGGTGCCTCCATTGCCGTCTTTGGAAGCCATCTTGCTGCCTTTCTCCTTTTTCGTTGGGGCAAAAGGGGACGCCAGTGGCTGGCAACTGCTGTCCCCCCGGGAGGGCACGGCCTGCGCTGCCTTCTGGCTGGACTTCAAGCGAGCCAGCCACAACGGCACTGCTTGCGTGTCCAATACCACTAGCGGCTGCCACAGGCACACGTCTGCGTCGCGCTCGCGGCTCCCTTTGGCTGCCTCTGTCCTCCGCATGGAGATCCCCGGGGACCCGGAGGCGTGGAGCGCAGCCTCGATGGCCTCCGGTAACATCAGACTGCGGCGGTCTGGGGACAGGGAGCCGGCAGGCGAATGGGGGGCGGATGACGCGCACCCCCCCTGCTCCTCCTCCTCCTCCTCCTCACCGGGCGAGAAGAGCACCAGGCTGGCGGGCTCCGCACGCCCCTCCTCGTCCTCGTCCCCATCCCCCAGCAGCACCAGGGGGCTGAGCTCGGGCAGGATGCTGCGGCGCGCCGAGCGGCGTACGGGGCGCGGCCCGTGCGGAGTGCTGCACAGCAGGGGGGGCCGCACGTGCAGCGCCCCCTGGCGGCGGCGGC
>NW_017729012.1:9542476-9549456 GCF_001723915.1 Gavialis gangeticus | reverse complement strand
CACCGCCGCGCGTAGGTGCGCAGCAGCCGCGCCCGCCCGCCTGCCGCCATCATTTCAAACGCGCTCTCGCGAGAGCCGCCCGCCAAGTCTCGCCCCGGTGCTTCCGGGAGGCGAGTCGCTCCGCGCGCGTCATAAATGTGCGCCGGATGTTGGTGCTGAGGGGTGTCATATGCTCGGATCGCGGTCACTAACTCGACCTGCCTTCCTCTCTCCGTAGCTGGGAACTGTCTGCAGGCACATCCAGTCCTGGGCGCTGCCTCCGTGGGACCTTCCCCGCGCCGCAGGAGCGCAGGTGAGCGTCTGAGCGGGCCAGCCGGGAAGTCCCGGGGTAGCTGTGGCCTCGTGGGGACCCTTGAAACCCTGGCTTGCTCCAGCGGCTGCGCCGAGGGCCCCAACCAGCCCCTGCTCCATGCTGCGCGTATTGCTCGTCGCACCATAAATGTACACCCAGTGCACCTGCAAAGTCAGGCCAGCCCCTGGCGCGAAGTAACGATTGCGCCATACCCGTAGACTGGTGCAAAGTAACAGTTGCAGCATTAACTGAATCGTGCCATGAACGCGAACCAAATTAATGACTGCTGGTGACTCGTGCCTTAACTGTAGACCAGCTGCCAGTGCAATATAACGATCGTGCGGTTTGCTGATGAATCGTGCTGTAAATGTGGACTGGCCTCTCTTGCAAAGTAATGACTGCAGGACTTGCCTGTGAATTGTGTGATAAATATAGAGCAGCCATCGGTGCAAAGTAATGACCACAGGGCTCACCAGCGAATCGTGCAATAAATGTAGACGGGCAGCTGGTGCAAAGTAACGATCACACGACTTGCTGACGAGTCTCAAAGTAAGTGTAGCCTGGCCTGCAGTGCGAAGTAACGATTGCACCACTCGGTGGTGAGTCCTGCCGTAAATGTAGACTGGCCACCGGGGCAGAGTAAGTGATCACGCGACTTGCCAATGAATTGTGCAATACATGTAGACCAGCCTCTGGTGCAAAGTAATGCACACGCAACTAGCTGATGAATCGCACAATAACTGTAGGCTGGCCACACCCACAAAGTAGTTATCACACCATTAAAATGACTGTTGAACTATAGAAAGAGCCGTTCTTGAAAGCGTGCAGCAACTCAGGAGCTGGTTTCTATCCTGCTTTCACTTGAAGGGGTGGCAGGGCCCTAGAAACTCAGGTTTGTATATTAGGGCCCTGCTACCCCTTCAAATGAAAGCGAGGTAGAAACCAGCTCTGGAGTTGCTACACCATTTCAAGCACTAACTTTGTAGCTGGTTGGCTCTGTATAACTGGAGGATCATTTTTGTCTCGTGATAATTGTGTTGTGGTGTGGTTGGTTTGAACTTATTGTGCAGTTAACCAGATAATTGTGTGACCCTTGCTTTGGATGTGTGGCCGGTCTAAATTTATTGTGCGATTCACTGGTTAATTGCACAATACATGTAGCGTTTAGCAGGGGCCTTACTGATTACTGGCTCTAAGTCTGTCAGGGTCCTTGGGATGTGACCCTTCAGTTTTCTCAGTAGTCAAGGATAGTGACAGCCTCTGAGGGGCTGTGTTAAGGGCTGCTGTCTTGGGCACATCTCTGCAGGGACATTAACTGTGTACACGGCTAATGCAGTTCATCGCGTGCAGTCTTGAGAAACAGACAAGTGTTGCAGCTGTGGTGCACACAAAGCAGGCTTCTAGTGTGACTGTTTCATACTGTAGGTTTCACAGAGAAGCAACATGAAAGGTTTAAATTTACTTTCATGCAAATTGAAATAGTGAAACTTCTGCATACATTAAAGATCTGTTCCACTCCATGTATTTCTCAGTTAACACCTTTTTTCTTTTCCAGGTCAGTGAGGAAGTGAAGTATCAGTGTGTGCACTGTGTTTTCACTGCAGACAGAGAAACTATTACTGTGATTGCTGAACTGCCATTAATTGATTCCCACAAGGTATGCGCTGCCTGTACTTCTCTGGCTTTGGTTGCTAAAGTCTGCTTTCTTAGGGTTTGGATGAGAGATTTCATAAGCGTCTCCAAAGAGATTTTATCCTTCCACACGTGAGCATATTTCCTGACTGCAGGGTAAGCATGGGGTTTTTATCGTGTTTCCAGTCTCAGGAGAGACTTGGCTCCTAAGAGCTCCAGAAAACGGTAGCTTATGGAGTGCTTGTCTGTGCTGCATTGATTTGTCTACGCATCATCTCGCTATGTGAGTTGTATGCCCTTGTGAGAAGGAAGGGTTTCAGCTAGGCTGGAATGGTTCCTTAGACCCTATAGCTAGAGCTGCAAGTTCTGGGCATGTTGGCTGCAAGCAGAGTCTGGGGTCTGGGTCAGTCAGGGCTCCTGTAGAGGCTGGAACATGTACCAGCATATTAGCGTACAAAAAGAGCTGACTGATGCAGCAGAGATCTCCATCTGGAAAAGCACTACATTTGTGGAAGAGGTTAGGAGGGGTCACTTTGTATTCATATGACCCTTATGGTAACTTTTTCTCATAAAACCTGGCAGGATCTAAATTGTAGTGCTTTATCTTTTTCTCCCCTCCTCCATAGTTCTTGAAAGCCAGAACTGACCTGCTGGTCACTGGAGAAATCACCTTTGACAGACAGCTGTATGTGGGCCTGAAAGAAGAGAACCACAAAGCAGAGGTATGCAAGCTCTGTGTAGGCAGCTGAGACCCTTTCCCAGGATAGCAGTGAAGAGGAGAATGCAGCTCATTGTGCTGAACTTCTAAAGCTGTGTGATTTAGTAGGGCCAAATCCCTTACCCACTGATTTCAGCAGAACAGGGATCTGGATCACAGCGAGGACAAAGGAGACGGGAGGCGTGTGCACTAGTGCACACTGGGGTGTTCTCTGCCTGGTGCAATGCCTCCTGGATTTGCAGTAGTGCAGAGAACACCCATCTCTCCAAAAGAAACTTCTAGGTGTAAATGACTGTAGAAAGGGGAGCCCTATAGAGGCCTCAGGAACAGCAGGCAAGTGTAGGAACCTCCCAGGAAGACTGAGGAGATGCATCCAAATGAGGCAAGCAGCCTTTCCCTCTTGGAGGAGCAGCACTCGAGTTCCCTGCTGCTCACCTTAGTGAATCTGCCCCCCACTGGTTTGGTAAATATGAGGGGCAAAATGTACCACTACTGCTCTAGGTAATGGTGCATCATTCTGTCAACAGAATTGTGGGGTGGGAAGGGACCTCGGGGATCGTCTCGTCCGCCCCCTTGCACAGATGTACTATTCCTGTAAGTGTCCCTGCCGTAGTGCAGGCTCCCCTTTAGGACTGACTTTGATAACACATTGCAAACGACAAGGTCTTGTCCCTGCTAGGACTTCAGTGTGTGTTGGTTAATGTGTTAACTGTACGTCTTCCTTCCTAGTGCAGACGAGATATACATTGTCACGGTTATTATTAAGGGATGTTGATGCAATTGCTGTTCCCAGAGATTTGTTAAGCAAGATGAGTGAGTTTTCTTGACTTGCTTTTCTAGTCTTTTATGACTTCCTTCTGTTGTTAGCAGCTGCTTTGCATGCTGCTGCTTCAGCCTCTTCTCAAGTCCACACTGTCTTCAGCCTTGTCCAGTCTAGTATTTGAAGGTTGGGTATTAGATGGAGTAACAAAGTTATCTTGAATTCACATCTCCTGAAACTAGATAACTTATCGCATGCTAAACCTCTCTCTCATTCTAGATCACTCTTGTCTTCTTGAAAGAGGAAAAACTCCAGATCTTACCTGTTGTCATCGGAAGCTCCATTGGTGGATTTCTCTTGTTGGCTTTCATTATTGGTATCCTTTGCAAGGTAAGTGTTCCCATTGCTGTGTCTTCAACAAAGCTTAGCACAGTCCTTGTTCCTCTTGTGACCTCAGCAATGCAGCAACGCAGCCATGACTGCTCAGTTGCGTTTAACCAGGACGTGGAGTGCCTGACCTTTGGGGCTCTTCCTTCCATCTTTTCCAGAAAAAGAATTGTTAAGTGTTTAAGGGTTCCTTGAGCCTGAACTTGTTTTAAACAAACAAACAACAAGTCTGGGAGCTGGGTTCACACTTAGTGTCAGGTCCTGGCCAAATTCTGATTTGAACAGCTACATGCAACCTCTTAATTTCTTTCATGGTTTCATCTAGATACAATATTCCTCTTTACTTCCTGTCTTCAGTGACGGCCGTGTTCCAGTCTAGGTTTTGGCTGCATTTTAGTATAGCAGGGAAGTGGTTCCTTGTCTACTTGAGTGTATCTGTTTGAAGTGTTTCAGGCTGTAAAGTGCCTTGGGCACCATGAGCATCATAATCGAGTTACCTGAGGCCATTACCCCTTCTTTAAATTTTCATAGACTTTGTTGCAACTTTAATTGAGTGATAGAAACTCAGAATTTAGTTCATGGCAAAGCTGTCTATATAAGCATATGCACACAACCTTCCTGAGAACCTAGGACTATTTTTAATCCCCTTCTTGCTGTTTTGTTTTTTAGTGTGGCTTTTTCAAAAGAAAGTATCCAGCTAAAATGAAGGAAAACATGCTTTCTCAGGCCGAGGACAAGGCCGACTAGAACAGGATCTGTGGTGGAGTCTCATGCTCTTTGTGAAAACTACCGTGTCACAGCCTATCCAGAAGTGAAGGGATTCAGTTTCTGTGAGCTGGGATGGATGGTCAAGGCCATGAACCTTATGACTGCCACTTTTTGCTCTGTGTTTAGAGACTTTGCACTTCTGGGAAATGCAGCCACCTGCCTGTGCAGCTGCCATGGATTGGGTGGCTCCTTGCAGAAGCTGGACTTCCCTAGGGTGATAAAGAACAGACTCCTTATTTCAGATTCTGCCTATGTGCAACTATGCTGTTGAAAATGCAATTCAGAGCTTGCTGAATTTGTCCACTTTTGTTGCTTCCTTTGCTATTTCAATGCTGAGCTGCTTTGAAACGGGCTTTAATGGCAGGCAACTCCAGCGGTGGGGGATGTATGTAGCAACAAATGGGTGGAAGCTCACTGTGCCAAGGTGCTGTGATGAGCGATTTGAGGTCAGAAGAGGCTCGGGACTGGAAATACGATGAGTCTTGAGGCATTGTGAGTCTGAATGGTAAGATGCTGGGACTGAACTGCGCAGGGTTACAGCAGGTCACAACTGTGGCGTATCAGGCAGCAGAGTGGAGGCCCATGAATAGAACAGCAGTGTGCTGCGCGCTATGGGAACAGCAATTCGCAGTGTGTGGTAAGAGTGTGTGGTCAATGTGCATAATAGCTGCTTGATCTGTGGTTGGTTCTAGTCCAGACTCTGGACATTACCTCTAACCCCCCACCTCAATTTTTACTTTTTTTTAAAGAATGAACATAAGTACCTTTAAATATTTCCGCATTTGGCTGTGGTGGACCCTAGCTGTGGTGTTTGTTTTACTTGTGTCACATTTGCTTACTCTAAACCCACATGAAACGGAATGTGTGTTTGCGTGTAACATACAGAATAAACGTGAGACCTTCATTGTAACAGGAGGAAGGCAGACTGATCCCTTGCCTGCTCCCAGTTTAACTACAGTTTGTGGGGAAAAAAAATGCAACTCAGATGCCGTGTGGCCTGGGCTGAGGTTCCTTCAGTGCTCCTGTGTAGGATCTGGTGGGAAGGCAGAAGGGAATGCATCTTTCTACAAGTTGTACACGGGGCTGTGCTGGCCTTGGCTTCAGCATCCAGGTCTGCTAAGGTGCCAGCAAGCGTGCCCCCCCCGCCCCCCCGGTAACTCGCAAACAGCAGTGGAATTGGTTGGTAGGAGATGGCACATCTGTTCCTTCCAGGCTAGATTTTAAGTGGGAATTGTGCGGCCCCAGTCCTTGGATGCAGAGGAGTTTCAGGACATCTGTGGTTGGGGCCAGAGCTGGCAGTCCAAGCGGCTCATCCTGGCTTGCTTGGGAGGGAGTAAAAGCCCCCATTGACCAATTTTAAAAACAGAGAGGCTGTTTGTTTCTTGCTGGTTTCTGTGTGTTTGAGCTGTGGCTGGCTGTCACGGTCCAGGGCCGGCTGAGTCCCTCTCTGTCTGTCCCGCCCCACCCCACCCTACCCTCCTCATGGGTTCAGGTTCATGCCTTTATCTCCCAACGTGGAGTGATCGCTTACCCGTGCAGTGATCAATCCCATATGCCTCGAGTGTGCCTGTTCCACCCCATCAGCACCCTGGGCAGTCAGCCAGCAGGAGGCGCTGTTGTACAGCATCCGTTCCGGTATGTTACGTTTTTCTAGGTTTAATCTGGACTACAGCCATCACTATATACACGTGGACATCTGTAGTCTGAATTAAAATTGGCTCCAGTCTGAATTAACTAATCCGCGCTGAATGAGGGTTAAAGTTAATACAGACTATAGCAGTCTGAACTAGGCAGTTTAAACTGTGTTAATCAATGTTTTCATACAGCTGGTATTTAGGGCTTGAAGTTGCCCATTCCCATTGCCAGGTGTAGCAAGTGAGTGTAGTTTTGTGGCCCTGAAGTGCAGAAATGCTGGAAAACCTCCCCCCGATTGTCAGTGATCATCTATTAACCTTTCATTTGAATTGAAGTTTGATTTGAATTGTGCGATTTGAATTGGTTAACATGGTTTAGAAAATGGTGAGCACGTCTACAAATGGCTTTAGAGACCTGCTGTTATTCCTGAATCCAGACCTGTAGTGTGCTGCAGGGCTGCCCAGCTAGGCTAGCTGTTTCCACCCCAGCCCTCTCGGCTGCGGGAAGCGCTCAGCACATTGCAGACAGGCCTCCTGCAGCAAAAGTGAAAACAAACAGAACATGGCCACGGCAAACCAGCACTGGGCTGGAACTACAGGCCAGTCAGCCTTACCTCGATCCTGGGCAAGCTGTTTGAGAAAATTATTCTGGCACGCATCCAGGAGGGGCCAGCAGGGAACGGCATGCTCAGGGGCAACCAGCACGGGTTCATCAGCGGCAGGTCCTGTCAGACCAACCTGGTGGCCTTTTACGACCAGGTCACTAAATCATTGGATGCAGGGGTGGCA
>NW_017729012.1:9539012-9542119 GCF_001723915.1 Gavialis gangeticus | reverse complement strand
CCCTGTTCCCCCGAGCGCCGCAAGGAGTGACCAGGAACAATGGTCACAAGCTGGCGGAGGGAAGGTTTAAGTTGGACATCAGGAGGCGCTACTTCACGGTCAGGGCGGCTAGGGTCTGGAACCAGCTTCCAAGTGAGGTGGTGCAGGCTCCCACCCTGGGGGTTTTTAAGAGGAGGTTGGATGACCACCTTGCCGGGGTCATTTGACCCCAGTGCTCTTCCTGCCATGGCAGGGGGTCGGACTAGATGATCTGCTCAGGTCCCTTCCGACCCTAGAAACTATGAAACACCAGTGGGGAGTGAAGTCAGGCACAGTGGTGGGTGTGGGGGGGGGATGCTGATTTATCCAGGAGGCTGGCAGGTGCCCCCCTCTGAGGGAACTGGTCACTGCGAAACGGGAGCAGCTGTCAGTGCCCAGAGGGAGGGTACTGGGTTTGAAGACAGGTTCAGTGGCTGGGGTTTAGCAGAGTTGGAACCAAGCGGCTGCCTCGGGGGAAGTGGGAATCTGCAAATGGGAGGGGCTGAATCTTGGCAACACGCTGGGCTTTGCACAGCAGAACATGCCAGGCGTGACAGCCAGCCACGAGCCAGTCACCCGGACCAAGGGGAGGTATCGCCAACGGTGGTACCTGGTGGGGAAGGACATGAAGAGGCTATCTTGTTTCACAGCTGCTTAATTTGTTTTGGGAGACAGTCAGATGGATTTATTCTTGGGGGAGGGGAGTGTCTTCTCTGCTTTTTCTCCAGCAACGGGTGAGCCTCATGCTATTCAGAAGGTCAGTGTGGACAAGCCCCTGGGCCTCCAGCTTTGGAGGGACTGAAAAAGGCCACCAGTGCTTTCAGTCAAGGCTCCTCATTACTGCCTCCCCACCCATCACTCAGCACCTCCTTGCAAACCGGATCATCTCCATTTCGCAAGAAAGACCTTGCTTCTGTGTGGTGCCAGAGCCAAGGAGAGCGAATTGCAGCCTGATTGTAGACGGTGAGTCTGGAGTCACAACAACTGATCCGTGCCTGCTGGCTGCTCCCCTGGTGAAAGGAGGTTATTTGTAGAAGCGCAGGCTAGGAATAGGAAGCGGGGGGTTTCCAGGACAATTTGGATCTTAGACTACTTGGTAAAAATGAAGCATTAGGTCACTTCCTGGATGCCTGATATGCCCTTCCTTGCACCTGCCTTTGGAATAGGATCTCTGGCCCTGTGGAACAGCCGTCCTCCTCCCATCGGGAACAGCCAGAGTTCCTAGCTTGCGCGCACAAGCGCCTTGTGCACATGGGCTGTTTTTTTCAGGGCTCTGTTTAATATGAGAGGGATTATTTGGGTATATTCAAATCTCATCACTGCACTTAAGTCTGACCTGCAATGGTCAGGTCAGCAGCTGAGTCTTTCCTTGGGAGAAGCCCTAAATGAAATCTCACTCGGTGTACAGCAAGTGGTGACATTGGGGACTTGCAAGTGGATCGTGATAGTGAAGTGCAGGCTTCTCTCAGGCTAAGGCTGAGGCTTTTTGGGTGTGTTTTCTTCAGCTGTAGCTACTGTCCTGGCTGCTTTTCTGGGAGGGAATAAAACCTAGTAAAATCTGGAGAGGTGTTAAGGGCCTGCCCAGCTGCAGGTCCATAATGTATGAGTGTCCAAACCCTTGTGGGAGGAACGGTGTGTGTTTGAGCGCTGTCTTCTGCATTGCACAGCAGTCGTGCAAAAGGAGGGTTTATTTGGGCCCTGTGTGCACTGTGCAGTTTTGCTGGTGTAGCTGCCATGGCATGTGTGCATCTGAGAGTTGTCCCATAGCTGTGGACACCGCTGTGCAGCCAGGGCAGGCTGTTGCTAGCTTAGCTAATGTCAGTCAAGGAAGCGGTGCAGCTGTATGGGGAGAAAAACCCTTTCTGCTGCCATGTGCTGGCAGTCTGGCTATGGCAGAATTGACTCCTTCGTGTGACTCAGCCCATGGAAGGCCACGTAGCCCCAAAGGAGGAGTTTGGGGGTGGGGGTGGGTCTCAGGAGAAAACGTGGAGGTGGGCTGCAGGGTAGGGAGGGCTGTCATTGGAGACCCAAGCCAGCTACTTCCTGGATGGGACAGTCGTGCTTTGCCATGTGTTGGGGTGGGGGGGGTCACATGTGCTGTTTGCTGCCCCTCTGCTTAAGGAAATGGGATGTGGGTGGGTTTCTGCAAATGCACGACACCAAGAAAATGCTTGACTTCGCATCAGTGCTTTCTGCCAATGTATTAATTTATTATTGCTTCCTTTACTTAATTGCTATGCTGCCCTTCCCAGCAAGGGCTCAGGGTGGCAGCAGGAGAATGGAGCAGAGAACACAATCGAGGGAACATGCGTTGTTATCCAGGGCAGGGAGCAGGAATTGCTTCGTGACTCCAGCTGGTGGTTTGCATGGAAGCAAGAGGGCTTAGATGCTCGTGCCTGACTACCGGAGCGGTTCTTAGTCAGCAGTCAACCTTGTTAGTGCTGTTTTGCCTCAGTAATATCCTGCGCACGGTCAGTTCTGTGGAGCCTCTTCAGTGGCGGGTCCTTTCTGTGGCTTGAAGTGCGCTGCCTTTTAATTGTGGCGTGTGCCCTGATACTCCTGCACTACAGGAGAGGAGCCAGGTTTCTGTGCTCCATTCCTATGGTCTCTTCTGCTCTTGTCCTTTCTCATCTCTCCCACGATTCTCCAACCACTTCTGTTTTCTTGAAACTTGCAGCGAGCGGGATCGTGGCTGTAGCAGGGGCCTCTGCGCTGCTCCTTTCAGGCAGCTTTTCTTTATGAAGTGAATTGGAAGACTCTTTGACTTGCAAATCAAATGCATCCCATCCAAGAATTTAATCCTTTGCAGTTGCTGTAATGCAAGCCAAATCTGTTTGTGGCGATTGGATGGCACTTAAGGGATTAGTCTGGCCTGCCAAGATCGTGTATTAACCCAGCCTGCAGCCGTGTATCTCGTTGGGTCCTGGGGTTTTCCCCATGGAAGCTTGGTTGTAGTTTCTTTTATCTTTAATAGTAAACCCTTCCAATAAAGTCCTTGGTGCTCAGGTGGATCTGAAGCTCCCAAGAGCACAGAAGTATTCAAAGCTCTGAAGCCTTAATGTCCCCCCCCCCCCCCCCCCCCCCCCCCC
>NW_017729012.1:9528498-9538950 GCF_001723915.1 Gavialis gangeticus | reverse complement strand
CCCCCCCCCCCCCCAGTCCTGCCAGAAAGGGAGCGTTGGAGTTTATTTCACATGAGCTGGTTAATTCCCCCGGCAGCACGGGTGGAGTGCAGAGAGGTGGCTTATAAAGGGAACAAACACATGGGCAGAGGTTGAAGGCCACTGCCTCTTATTGGGGTGCCAGTACTTCTGTGCAGATCTGGATCGTCCTGGCATCGTGGGGTGGGTTGGTGAAACAGCTGCATTTCTGTTTCGGGGAGACTAGCTGGCCATGTGTCCTTGCTTTACTTTGCACTGGACTCCCTTGGAGCTGGCTTTGTGGAGACCTTCTCCCGTGGCTGGACTTGCCCTGTGTTGCAAGCTGCGGACCAGCTGAGTTAAGCCTCTGCTGAGACTGAGGATTGAATCGAGAGCATTTCTGTCTCCGGCTCGTTCGTCCCACGCACCTCCGCCTGTCCTATTCAGCTACCTGCCCGGATTCAGTCCGCTCGAGGCTTTCTGGCAGGAATGCTTATGGCTTGGGCCGAAGCACGCAGCAGGAGACCGCCCGTGTCGGCGGTTCCTGCCTTTCGTTAGGTCTCACTCATCACTGCATGCTTTTAAGCTTTTAGCCTTTTTAACTGCCAGAAGACAGCGAGCGCTGGATGCCAAGAAGGATCCCCTTTCTGAACTGTTTTAATTTATGTCTCCTGGTGCTGGTCGTCCTTCGCCGCAGTGACATAGATGACCAGCGGGACTCACCCCTTCAGGGATGGTTTTATCTTCAGGTCCCTGCCCGCACCCCATCGAGGGTACGGGCGCTACGCACAGTGCTGGCCACCATCCGCAGGCAGCCCAAAGAGACTGGCGGCATTGCTGCGATACATCGAGGACATCAAATAGTCCCACTGATCACTGCAGCCAGGCAGCCTAGAGATGCGGCCTGTTTGCTCAGTGCTTTCAAGGGAGTGAAGGTCAGCTCTTAACGGAGCAAGTGGAAGGAAGCTTCTTCCTGTACGGATATTGCTAATATAATGTGTTGTTCAGCTTCCTTGATTGCCTGCTGCCAGCTGCTTGTAATGGATTAACCCCCAAGGATTGGTCCAGTGATGGGACGTGTTGTCATGGATGCTTTTGAGGCCCTTGAGCTTTCAGAGGTGAGGTGGGGGTGTCCTGTTTTAAAGGGCTTAAAAGGGACATTTACACTAGCATAACCAGCTTTTTATGCTGGTGTAATCAAGAGCAGGACAAAGAGAAAGCTGAGGGGGGATCTAGTGGCCTGTTACAAACTAGTCGGGGGGGACCAACAGGCATTGGGGGAATCCCTGTTCCCCCAAGCATGACCAGGAGTGACCAGGAATAAGGGTCAGAAGCTGGCAGAGGGGAGATTTAGGCTAGACATCAGGAGGCGCGACTTCACGGTCAGGGCGGCTAGGATCTGGAACCAACTTCCAAGAGAAGTGGTGCTGGCTCCTACCCTGGGGGTCTTTAAGAGGAGGCTAGATGAACACCTTGCCAGGGTTGTTTGACCCCAGTACTCTTTCCTGCCACGGCAGGGGGTCGGACTCGATGAGCTGCTCAGGTCCCTTCCGACCCGACCAACTATGAAATCCTCCCTGGGTGGAACAAACTCGCGCGGGGTGTAGAGTTACCACAGAAAGTACCAAGGGTAAAACTGCACTGGTGCAAGTGTCATCTGTTCTTTTCATGGTGCATTTGGCTAGCGGCAGATCTCGTGCGGATCAGCAGTTAAATGTGTTGGTACCAGGTGACTGGAGGAGCAGTGTGGTGGCTGCCTGTGGGGGAGCACAGTAACCTGAAGGGCATCCCTTATCTGTGATCTCCCAAGAGCTCATAGCAGCGCCGAGAGGCGACTGCGTGGCATATGGCAGTACCACGTGGGGGTACCCAAGCTGACTCTGGGAGCAGCCTGGTCTCAAGTGCATGCCAGAGGCCTGTGATAGATAACAAGAGCCTCAAGTAGGGAGATGTGATTTGCAGCCGCGGTGTAGATTGCTCAGTGCGTGTGTCCGTGATTGCTACTGTGCGTATTTGGCCTCCCTGTTTGAGATGGGGTCAGGCTGCGTGCTGAATGGCTAGTGAGATCTTTGCCCTTCCTGTCGCTGGTGTGAATCCGGCCTACGCTACACAATGGCTAGAAAGCATTACCATTTGGCGGTGGCCTGTGAGGAATGAGTTTGGGCCTCCATCCAGTTCCTGGAAGTTTCCCAGAGACTAAAACCATGGCTCCACATGGCAGTCCCTGCACTGGCTGTCCAGCAGAGCAGGCCGGGGCTGACAGAGCCCTGGCAGGCTTGCATCGCTTCCCCATGCCTGCGTGTCAGGGCTGAGGCACTAATGTACTCGCTAATGGAGCCGATCTGCCAGGCATAGCCTGGAGCACGCTGCCTCGTTATGTTAATGTGAAGGCATGCTTTATTAAAAGCCTTCAGCTTTCAGGTCCTTGACTTGACGTTTCCTTTGTGGGCTGCTCTTAGAAAATCGAAGCACCGACTTGCAGCACTGCACAGAGCCACCATGCTCTCAGCTGCAGCATTCAGGCTCCCAAACGGTGGGTTTTCTTAATGGGAGCTCTTCATTTCTGCTTCCTGCCGTGGTGCCAGCAGTTCATCCATCACTGTTGGTCCTATGAATTTCCTCAGCCCTGCACCCTTTCCTCCCCTTGACACACAAACCTCCTCCGCAGATGTCTCAGTGCTGGCGTAGGGGGCAGGGAAACAGCAAAGACATCAGCTAAGGGTGGTGAAAGACTCAGTGGAGCTATCAGTGAGCACATCCACAAGATGAAGGAAATGATGTGGTGAGACCTGCCTGCTGCTGAGCTCCAGACGTTGTTCTTCTGCTTTTCCCATGATTTAAGAGGTATTTGAAAGGGGTTTTCAGATTTCTGGAGCAACCCTCAGAGTTACGAGCTGTGGTCTTAGAAGCTGGGTCTTTGAGTTGAATGGGAGCAGGAGCGTGGCCCTAAGCAGAAAATACCAGTCTGTCTCCTGGAGCCGCTTAGCCACGTTCCCCATGTTTGCAGGCAGATTTAGGTGCTTCCACGGGAAGGACGGCAAAGCTGCGACTGCCGTTTTCGTGCTGTCCCCCAGTCACTTTGTGAGGTGTTGTTCTAGTCCAATCGCTTAATTTAAAAAAGAGAGAGAGAGGAAAGAGTAGAAAGCAAACCCAATCTGCAGCTCCTCGTTTGTAACCGTGACAGCTTGCAGCCTGGTTCTCTCTCGTGGCCCCGCGCTGCTCCGACTGCAGAGTCAGTGCAGGAGGAAAAGAGACGACCGAGTCGCGTTTGGCAGGTTGCATGTGCATTTCCCCGCTTCTCGCCTCCTGCGGTCAAATCCATCATCTCCAGGGAGAGCCGTTTGCTCTGTGCTCAACCCTGCTATTTGTCTTTCCGCATGTTCGTCTCGTGGCTTCAGAGCAGCCTTCCCACCTCAGTCAGCCTTCTTGTTGGTCGCGATGCGTCGGCATAAAAATACCAGGTTGTGTGAAGAAGGACCTGTTGCCAAGGAGCGAGGTTGTCTCGGTCCCTTGTGTCAGTCTGAAATGCCACATCAATCTCGGCGCACCCGGGCGCTGCGTGGAGAAAATGCGTTGCGACTCCTCTCTAACTCCACAATTCATCTGCCCCGCCGCCTGGGACGCAGAGTGCCTCTGTTTCGTTCGATCGCTTGTTGCAGGAGCTCGGCGCTTGCTTGTCCCTAGCCACCCTATATGCCGGGCACAAAGGTGCCTGCTGCACATGACAGGTGGAGCTACCGCGACTTCTCGGGGCTCTTGGTGGTCCCAGGAGCTGCCTTTGGCCTTTGCCCGGGGCTAAGGCTCCTCTGCAGCACATTTGTACAATCTACAAACTCAGCGTGAGTTGGACAGGGGTGTTCAATCGTGCATCTTGCCTAGGTAGCTGCTCAGATCCTACCAGGGTCTGTCCTGTCCCCAAGACACGGGTAGGTGGAAGAGCTCTGTGCAGGCAAGGTGGTGGGGAACCACTGGGAGAGCACGAGGATAATCCTCGGTGCTCAAGACCCAGCACGGAAAAGGAGGTAAGGGAGGCCCGCTGACCTTGGGTCACTGTTGGGGACCATTGCCATTGCGCCTCCAGCATGAGCGAGCACGGCAGGGAGAGTTTCAGTTGCCTTTGTGGTCGTGCACCTTATTAGCAAGCTGTTTCATGAAAGGACTTCCCTTTCTTTTTTTGCAAACGGGAAACATTAGAAGGAACCTGAGGCCCAGATTGATGCTGCGTGATCGCTAAAGCCACCTTTTGGCCCGTGACAGCGGGTGTGCACCTGAGATCACCTCAGGGGGGTAGGCTGTAGCAGTGTTGGTGTAAGGACACGGGCAGATCAGGGCTCTTTAGACAAATCTGGTAACTTATTGGACCAACTCAAATCGAAATTATTTGGTCTAATAAAAGATATGAGACTTGCCCGAAGAACCCAGTGTGCCTGAGATCACCTTGGACTTCACTCGTGAAGCTCATCTGTTTAGCTGAGGAGTGCTGCTGGGCAGGGACTTCCTCTGGAAAGTGCTTACAATGCTTTAGATGCTGTTGGGCTAAGGGTGGGAGGTAAAAAGTCCTCCTTACGGGTCTGTTCTGGCTGCACGTTGAAGGGTGTGAATTCTTATCTGGGGAAATCTCTGCTCGTGAACTAAGTGAAAGCACACCTCTAGTATGGACTACATTTCTCAGACCTCTCAACAGCAAAAGGTGCTGACATGACACGGACAGAAGTAGGTGTTAAATGATCACTTGGCTAAAGGTTACCGAGAGCGCAAAGATGGCAATCTGTGACACTGCAAATGCTGAAGCAGCGTTATGATGCAGTGTACAAGAGATTGTAACTTGGTGTTGTGGGGTGAAGTTTAGGAGAAAGTAGGTTGAATATTTGCAATGAGAACCAGCAAACTGTGGGAGTAGTCATGCCAGGGAAGGGTGGAAAGCCTTTTGCGTGGGAAGTGAAAGACTGAGCTTTCCACGAGAACACCTTGCTGAGGACAACCCTGTCATGACCTCCGGGGACCTACTCGATGACACCTTGCAGCTCTGGCCCTGGTTACAGACTGTCACAAGGATGCTTGTACCGTTTTCTTCCTTCTGTCGGAGGACGATCTGGGCACGGGGAACTGGTGAAGGTTGCAGACGGGGTCTGAGGAGAGATGGAAGATTTAAAGATAATGTTTCTCTCTCTGTGCTCTTAAAGGTTCATAATTTAGAGGAACCTGGCACTTTCAGATTCACTTTTGCAATGTGGCAGCTGCAACTCGCAACAGCCTTGATGGGAGCTGCACCCGTATTAAATGGGGTTAAATTCCACTCGCACGAAGAACCGGGTTACACGGGAAGACTCCTTGACTTGCAAAGCGGGTCCATCCCATCCAAGAACTTAGTTCTTTGCAGTTGAGTCCTTTAACTCAGACCTTAAGTACCAATATGTAACTTGTATAATTTAAAAATTTTGGATTTAATGGTAACCAAATGAAAGTAATATCAGCTTCTCTGTAATCCGGAGGCCTGGAAAGGTGTTTCCAAATTCCTTAGAAGTGCTCTGCTAGAAACAGTTATTTCAAAAACAAGCCATTTTCTTGCAGTGCTTGTGCCCTTGATGTCGGGTAGTTAGAAATGTGTGTTGGAAACGAAACTCACTGGTTTCAGCTACAAAGCTAAGCAGCATGCAGATCAACCGCAGAAAATATCTACCCATTGCTTCCAAGCCCTTACCTTTGCCCAGTCGGGTGATGTCACAAGCACAGGTTGCAATAACCCAGCGTGGTTGAGTTACAGCGAAGTTATTTTTCTATTGATTTATGTTTTGGAGTCAGCATTTAGCTGCATGCAGAAAGTATCTGTCAGTTGCATCGACTGTTTGTCTTGCTGTAGGAAGGTGTTTTTGAGAGTGAAGTATTTTGGATCGCTCTCACAAGGGCCAAATTATCTTTACTCGGGCAAATTCCCAAGACATCCCATTGGTCAGTGTTGGGACTGCACAGAAACTGAGCGAGGGCTTTGAGATCTGGATCCCTGAGAGAGCGACACGCACCTACGTGGCCGTGGAAGCTCAGCTTCGTTCTGGCCGAGTGCAGGGGAAGGGAAGAGAGAGCATTTTTTGGGGGCTGCCAGGATTTATCTCTGGAAGAGGAGCTCTCCGCATAGCTGATCTGGGGATGATGCCTCAGCTGTGACTGCAGCACTTGCTCGTAAGGACTGAGCTGCTGCTGCCGCTGCCTGAGAGCAGCTGAGAGGAGGGTGGAGATTGGCAGCTCTCTGCTGGAGCTGCTGTGTCAGGTTTCAGTGCAGAGCACGTGTGGATCATTCAAGCTGAGTTCACCGCTGCTTGCAGCTGTCACCGACAGGCCAAGCAGGGAGGATGGGGCAGGTCGCCTGGAAGAGTTTGTTCGTGTCGCTTTTTGATTATAAAACGGAGAAGTATGTCATTGCAAAGAACAAGAAGGTGGGGATCCTCTACCGTGTGGTGCAGCTCTCCATCCTGGCTTACCTTGTGGGGTAAGGGACACGGTCTCCATTTCGTCTGCCCGCTGCGTACTCGGGGGGGTTCACCTGGCTGCAGCCAGAGATTGGATGTGCAGCGAGGGCTTTCTTGGGTTGTGGTTTGCTTGGCTGACTTAATGCGAATGGCTGCATTTGCTGATCATTGCTGGGGTTTGCGCATGGGTGGATGCGTTGAAGTCCAGGTCCCCCCTAGAAGCTCTGAGAGCCCCCTCTCCCATTTGAGATCCACATTGGTTTTAAGAATGTGATCGTGACCTTAAAAATATAGTATTCCTGCCTTCATCGGCCGTGGTGGCAAACCACTGCCAGTGACCCTGTTGGAAGCTGGAGCGTTTATCGCCGGTATCGCCAGCTCTGGGGAGGTGGCAGGGAAAGGGCAGTGCTGCAGGGCTCCCTCCGGCGCTGGATGCTAGGTGAGATAGTGTCCGTGTGCGTGACTCGACTGCAGAGGGGACAGCACCAAGCAGCAGATTCCTTTGCCTGGAACCGGCTGTGGAGATAACGAATGCGGGGAGGTTGCATGCACATCACGTGCCCTCCATACATTTCTGAGCAGGGCTGTTGGCATGGTGATGGGGTTAGCACTGCCAGATAACGGCTTGGCCCTGCACGCAACCGAGTGCCCTCGGGTCTTGAGCTCTGCGACCCAGGATTAGCGTGTAACGCGTGGGCTCTTCCTCCCTTAGTATCTGGAAGGATGCTGCCCGTAAGCACCTGCGGCTTAGCTGTTTGCCCTTCGAGTCCTCACCACTCCTCTCCCCCACTCCGTTTTAACTGAATAAATATAGCAGAGTCACTCTGCCTGCCAGGTTTATTTATAGTCCCAGCACTACTTAGCAGAGCAGAGATGGAGTCTCAGCAGGCTGGCATGCGCTCGCTGCTGAGGAAGCCGTCCACTAGCTGTGACACCCTTGGGAGAACAGGATGCTAAAGGCTCCTGGCAGGGAGCCTGGGTGCTTGTGACAGTCCCTCTCTGGTGTGTGTGGCTCTGTGAATCCTTCTGGTACCGCGGAGCCTGTGCCAGGTTACCCTGCTTGCTGCTCCTGGGCTGCGCTTGCATTTAGCAGCCGCGATGAATGTCGTTAGCCCGATCGTTTTAGTGCCGTTCAGATGAGGGGCTTTGGGCATTGCATTGGGCTTACGGGCCTGCCCTGACCAGTGACGTCTGGGGACAGGATGTTGTTTTCTTTCCCCACCGAGTGGGGAGAAGCCAGAGCCGAGTCTGGGAGACAGGCCTGGCAGGTGCTACCTGGGAAATGTGCTCATCTTGGGGGGGATTAGGGAAGTGTGGGAATTTGCTGGGAGGAGAGGATGGAGGGAACGTTCTCGCTTCAGTCCTCATCTGCCTCTGGGAACAGGCATGAATGAGTTGGGCGTGTGTTGTTGTCCCTATTCCTCCTGGCAGCTGCCGACGCATCCAGGCCCCCGCAGAGCTGGCCTGCCCCTCCTCTCTGCAGCCTGCCCTCTTGCTGGTCTGAGGGTCTTTCCCGACTTGTGATTGTGGCAGCGGGCAATCCAAGCTCTGTGGCAGCCCGTGGCTCAGGAGCTGGCGGGCACTTCAGTTCTCCGCACAGGGGTCTCACTGCTGGGTTCCTGCCACCGGCAAGGCTGGTGATGCAGTTTTCTGGGAAGTGGCCACCCCAACAGTGAACCCTGCCCAGGGGGTTACTTAAGCTCCCCTGGGCAGGATTCCCGGTCCACTGGCCCAGGAGTGAGCCCAGAGCCAGATGAGAGCATTCCCTGTGGATCGCTCCGAGCAAGCCCCTGCCCGGCTTCCCGAGCTGCGTGTCCTGGGCAATGACTGCTGCAGAGCTGGCAGTCCTGTAGCAGGTGGCAACATGGGTGCAATCAGCTGGCACCCAGAAGGGCTGCTGGAGTCTCAACTCTGCCCAAAATATGCCCAAATGAGGGTCACCCCTATTAGTGCTGAGCACCTTGTAGGTGTCTGGCACAGTGGGAGGAGACTGACCCGGGACCAGACCCCCAGCTCTGCCCCATGGAGGTGAACAGGGGCTTTTCCTGGATTAGGCTGCATTTAGGCTTTGGCTCCAAACACCAAACACAGGCTGCCTTCGTTACCCAGCTGTGCCTGGCAACCTTGAGCAGGAGCCTGGGCTCTGCCCTGCACAAGTGGACCTCGGGCAAGTCGCTTCTCACCAATGCCCTGTGTTGCATTAGCCATGGCTGTTTGGGGCTCTGGACACCACAACAGAGGTCGTTCAGGGATTTGCTGGGCAAGTCGGTCGCACTAAGGTGCTTATTCTGAATTTGGCTGAGGAGTCGGTGTCGCTGGCGAGGGTCTGATTTGCCCTTGAATTGCACTTTGCCTCCAAAGGAGCCTTCTCCCTGGGGGCAAGGGTCCTTGAGACCCCTTCTGGACTGGTGCTCACTGCAGATGGTTGGGATCAGACTTGGAAAGGCCCTTGGGTCTTGCCGACCTGCTCATGCACTGTCCCAGCTAACACTGTCACCGGCTTCTCTATTCGCAGGTGGGTGTTTGTCATCAAAAAAGGCTACCAGGACGTGGACACCTCCATCCAGAGCTCTGTCATCACCAAGCTCAAAGGGGTGGCCTTCACCAACACCTCGGACATGGGAGAGAGGCTGTGGGACGCGTCCGATTATGTCATCCCCCCACAGGTTTGCTCTGTGGCCCTGGTCCCTTTGCTTTGTCCGTCAGCCTCCCCACCTGGATAGACGGATTCCAGCTCGGTTGCTACTGGGGAGAGGGATGTAGGGCAAACAGCCTCGGGGTGCCTTAAAGCCTCAGGGCTTTCCTGCAGGTCTGGACCGCAGACCTGGTTGAAGCATTTAGCAAGGGAAAAACTACATTGATTTCTCTGCATAAAGTGAAGCTGGTGCTTCAGTGCATTGCAGGTCTGGGGTCAGGCTGAATGCGTGCTGCACTTACTCATGCCTGCTCTACCAAGGGGAGCCCTGGGGAGGCGAAGGAGAGGCAGGAGGTTGGTGCAGGTTGAGGATGAGTTGCCCCAGTCATATATAACTGTACCGTGAGGTCTCTCAGAAGTCTGTCTGGAAGGGACCCCAGAAGCCATCACGTCCAGCCCCTGTTCGAAGGAGGGTCGTTCCCGGTCTCAACTGTTCCAGGCAAATGCTTATCCAGCCTGTTAAAAACATCCCGGGGTCCCCACTGTTCAGCCTCTCTACATGCTCTGCTCCAGAGCTGCCCCTCCCCTGGAGCTGGCGAGTTCCTTGTAATGCCCAACCTAAGCCTCCCTCAGTGTGATTTAAGGCCATTGTTACTTCTTCTCTCCCCTGCGGGCACCAAGCACAAATGGTCGGCAAAGGGCATCTGCCCTTACCCCTCAGGCTGCTGCTTTCTTAAATGACGTTGAAACCGTGGCCCCGGCCTCGTCCTTTCTGCAGCATGTCCGAGCAACGGCCGGGGCAGGGAAGAGCCTGAGCTTCCTCGCATGTCTCGAGTTCTCCTGGGGTTGCTGACAGGTCTCTGTTCAGCACTGAGGCTGGCTCGTCCAACGTGGGCAGTGACAGGAAGCAGAGCTGTTTCTTGGGTGTGCCTGAGAACAGCTCTGCCACCAAGTTTTGGCCCCCCAACGTGTGGATGTGGGAGGAAGCGTTGATGTGCTCTTGCAGGTGTTAAGGTGGCCTGGTACTTCCCCTGTGGCTCTGAGGTACTTGTGGTCAACCAGACCTATAACTTTTGCTTTCAGTTTCCCTGCTGCCCCAAGCATGTACTTCCCTATCTGCTGTAGATGGCTTAACCTTGGTGTCAAGCACGAGCCCAGCAGAAGGCCTGAGACCTGCAAGCAAGAGCTTAGTTTTCACTCCCTTCTGGTGCCTGCACCATTCCCTGTCTGCCTTGCTCTGTTGTATTAGAAGTTGCTTAGGGCTTGCATTTCGGGCTGGCTGTGCAGGTAACGTTCACCCACACATCTGTAACCAGGAAAGCCATCCCCCCCCCCCCCCCCCCCCCCCCCCCCCCC